>NC_142365.1:7873750-8223333 GCF_059441175.1 Urocampus carinirostris
TCAATTGTAACGTACAGGTTGAACCGAGCTTTTCTCTCCCTGACTTTTTTTTTTTAGTATTGACCAGCCATTGTTTTTTCTTTGACTCTGTTTATACAGTCTCGTTTAATTCTTGGGATCAGTAGCAGTTCGAATCCCGACTCCTCCGTGTTACATGTCGAAGTGTCCTTGGGTAAGACACTGAACCCCTAATACCCCCAATATGCAGGTTAGCGCCTTACATGGCTGCACGGCCGCTATTGGGAAATGTGAAGCACATTGTAAAGCGCTTTGGAAAGTCTTCATTGACTTGAAAAGCGCTATATAAATGCAGATCATTTCATTTCATCATACTAATTCAGACTGGAGATGAAGGCCTAGATGTAAACTGCATGGTACGCCACTGCCGTATTTTATAACATAATATTGCTACTATATTGAACTCCAATAATTCAGGAAATAATTCACTTTAAGATGATATTTTGTGGATGTTATTGAAAAAACATTCCAAACAACAAGGATGACTGGGTGTATTGTGAGGTTTTGGGGAACAACCTCCTTCCCTTTGTGAGAGCATTGAAGATGGGTCGTGGCTGGGTCTTCCAACACCAAGGAGTGGCTTTGTAAGAAGCATATCAAGGTTCTAGCATGGGGAGAACATGCAAACTCCACACAGGAGGTTCAATCTCATGACATCATCCACTTTTACAAGGCCAAAATTTCTTTTCAAAGGCGTCCCGGTGTGCGTTTTATCGACCGTATACGTTCAATATATATATTATATAATCCACTTGTGGAGGCAATTAGCCAAATAAAATTTGTATTTGAATATTTGTTTGATTATCTTTTTTTACTTGTTTATTTATCAATTACAAATGCCAGCTCATCTTATGCATTTTTTTTTAAATCGCATGTACCGTCTATATAATTGCGGGGTGACAGTGGCGATTTCAGCGGTTCAAATCAGGTAAGTCCTCGCTGAAAGTCCTGAATGCTCAAGCCTGCCACTGTCACGCATCACTTATTGAGAAATCGAGCAAAATGCGAAAAGATATTGCCTCGGCGCAAAAGAAATAAATAAGGAAATTAAAGGATTTGCAACTTTAACTTGGATCCAATGTCAAAAAAGGATGAGCTTTGCTTTGGCGTTTGCACTATCGAGTGCAAAATCATTGGATTTTGATTGCATTGCTCTAAAAGTGAATAGCGTCATCGAAAAAATGTTATAATTTGAGTTTTTTTCCTTCTTATTTTAGCATACGATGAATATGAAGTATCTCCGTATGAAGATCTGGAGTTCAGCCTGGTTCGAAACATTGAGATATCCCACATGGCTTCCATCATGTCAGGTAATAAAATCAACGGCTTGTTTCTAGAATTTTTCGTATCTTGAACGAATTCTATCCATAAGAAATAACTAAACACCGTTTGATCCATTCCCGGCTTCTTAAAGTCATCCAAGTTAACTGTAAATAACTACAAAACACATTCAAATTATGGTTGAAATATACAAAAAAAGAGTAATACGATTAAGAAGATGAGATTAACGGAATAAAATAAAAGTTTGTTATGAGCACTTACCAAGAAGTAAGTCGATGGTTGAGAACAAAAATGTGTACGTGGTGGAGGAGGAGGAGTGAGGAAGCATGGAAGAATGTTAATGATATGTAAGCAACACAAGAGCTTGGGATCAGGTGTGTATGGCAAGAAATGCACGTGCTAACTGTGACCAGCGGAGGTTGGCGGTGGGCGGGCTCAAGCACTCGGCCTTTTAGTGGTCTGGAAATTCTTGTATTTGGGATTTTCACTCACAAGTGGGGCAAGTTTTTGCTCGAAGGAGATCTAGTGTCTGAAATTTATCGTAACTCGAGTAGCTTGTATGTAGAGGAACCGCTGTATACAAGATGTCCCAAAATTTTTTGCACATTCTAGCAGGTGCTAATTCAATTATTCATTTGATTAACATAGATTGAACTCATTGAACAGAAGATTGGCAGCCTGACTCTAAAATGCTACTGGACGTATAAAAATGCAATTAATTATTAGTAAATTAACGCAGTGGTTTGGACATGACATGTGGAATTTCAGGTCGCCAGTAGATGGAATAGTGTCTGTTAATCGGACCATTCAATTTGAACGCGGCTTCATCATTCCACAAAATTCTTGTCGCAAAGTGTGCCTCTTCATTGCATCGCTCCAAGTATCTTTGGAAATTCCGTACTCTTTGGTCTTGATCATCATCATTAAGAGCATGGACTTATGTAATCTTTTACTCCATTGACAACGTTCCATAATGCGATGGACAAGTGATTTTGAAAGGCCTACCTCCCCACGAGCTTGGCACAAAGACTTTCTTGGACTTCATAGAAACATTTCCACTAATATTAGCGAATACATTTATAGTGGACCCGGGTGAAAGGTAGAAGGAACTAAGGCAGGGGCGCTCAAAATAAAGATGGTATTTAAAAACAAAACCAGGAACAAAGTAACAAACAAACAAAAGGTCACCCAACAGATTACATGTCCTTACATATTCAAACATGACAATATCCAAACCAGAAACCAAGACCAAATCGGAAATGGAAATGCAATGACCTGACACAAAGTCTTGTCCGAGCAGTCATTATAAAGTTTTTGGATGAATAGGGACAGACGTGTGGAGATTGGACTCAGGTGTGCCTTGCTCCACACCCGGTTGCAAGAAAATATTCCTTATTTTGTGGGACTTGACGATGTACGTCAACTTCCATTACGGTCCGTAAAGATGTCCTGAATAGTTGCATCGGCTTCAAACTTGTCTCCAATTCGATAATAACTCGTGTCGGTTGTTCTTTGTTAAATTCCCTCCTAAATTGTCTTTTCACTTCGACTGCATGTTTATACTTCCAGGAACATTTTAGAATAACTTTTCTTTCTTCAGATTAAAGTCTGGCTGCCAGCACTGGAGTCAATGGGTTCAGTCTATAAAGAAAAAAATTAATTATTGAGAAATCAGGTCTTAAAATGTGTGTACATTTCATGGGACAACTTCTATTGATAGTGGCATCATGCGCAATCTCTGAATGTAAACAGTCAGACATATTGGATGGGTTTACCAGACACAGTTTTATGTTGTCACAGGTCGGGTTTTCTTTTTGATGTTAATGTTTACTTCCAAATACTGTGACCTAGTGAATGAAGCCCAGAGCAAGAACTTTACTCACAATGCACCCTTCGGAGATAGTGGGCGTTCCATAAACCCTAGGCAAAAATATTGCGCTGTTGAGTGCAGGGTAGAGATAGGCTCCGAATTAAAGCAATGTGACCCCCGGGATGGCAAGGGCACGCTAAAACGTGTCGATGATAGTGTGCCATTTGCCAGTAGAAAAGAGTCTCTTCATTTGCCTTATTTAAACCCTAACCCAGGGGGTGTCCAAACTTTTCAGAATGCGGGCCAGATTTGGTTAGCTAAAATGTGTGAGGGGCGATTATTCAGCATGGCGTTATTTGAAACAGCTTTTTAAAAAAAAAATCACTGTGAAAATTTTGCAGAATTTCCATTTGACCCGCAAGGGTCTCGTGAAAAAGCACTGCTGTGGTGCTAAAACAGCTTCCAGTTGCTTCACATTTTCACAGCTTTCATTTCCAGTCGGCTTTTTGTAGTCGGCATGTGACGCCTGACAGTGACTCTTGATAGCATATTCTGTGTTGTTTTGGAGTTTAGGGAAAAATACTCTTCTGTTGTCCTGGAAGTGGCGGCCCTCACAGTCAACTATCCTTTTTGTATTAACAGTTGCCAAATCTTAGAGAAAGGGGAGGGTGTTTGGCCAAGGGACTATTCTCATGAATTGTTTTTTTGTTGTTGTTTACTGACAAACCACAAATTATTAATTTTATGACAGAAGTTTTTTACTGGACATGCCTGCCCTAACCCACTATACCACACGTTTTTTTCGACTGCGTATTTTTCTTGTTTCTACATTTGCTCTTCTAACTTAGCTCGGAAATTTTAACGACAACCAAACCAGAGCTTTGATCACCATATTTTGAATGTCAATCACAATAATAATGAGGTAAACTTACACCCATCCTGTATGGCCGCCTTCCTCGGGTTTCCTGGATGTAGATTACAGTGTTCATTTTACCTTGGAAAAGTGATGGGTCCCGGGGACTCGCATGCTCAAAAATCTATGGGTCCCAACAGAGATCTATGGGTCCCCAAAATTTAGTGTTATCGTAAATCGGCGACAAATATTTAATATAAATCTATATATTCATTCAGTTTTAATCATCAAATTATTAATTCATTTTCTGCATCAAATTATTGTTGGTCATAAACCGATTAAAGGGATAACCACAAACTTGTCTTTTTTTATTTTCTCCTTTTATACTTCCTTTTTGTCTTAACTTCTTCATACAATATAATTCGTAATATCAATCATCAAAGCAAGTGAGCCGTTTGAGAGTTTGAGAGCCGGCTCTTTTTAATGAGTTGAGCCAAAAAAGCCGGTACTCTAAAAAAAGACAGACTTCCTTTCACTCCACAACGAGATCTCGTTGGCTGAGATCGGCGTGCAGACGAAAACTCGAACCGCGAGACCAAAACAACAATGGTGGATCTGCCTGAAGAGAATTTTGGAGTGCAGTAAATCTTTGTTAAAAAAAAAGTAATCGGGTAATAATGACAATTTTGTGGCAAAAAGGTTGCGTCCCGGGGACGCACGTTGATTTGAGACTATGCGTCCCCAGCAAAAATGATGCGTCTCGGACGCGGGGAGGCGGGCAAACGAGAACACTGAGATTACGTGATAGGAACTATCAATATTAAAAGTACTTTCCTTTTAATCGAGATGTTCTTCTTTCCCTCACCAGCCTCGTCGATGTCGGTGGACGGTCACAATCAATGTCTGAAAGCGGCCCAGGACTGCGGCCTGTACGAGAAATGCGGCTCTCTGCGCTCCGAGTACGTGGTGGCCTGCACTAAGCGGTCGGCGGCCTCGGAAAACGCCTGCAATCGTCAGAAATGCCACCGGGCCCTGCGTCGTTTCCTGGAGCGCGTCCCTGAGGAATACAGCTTCGCGCTGCTCTTCTGCCCGTGTTCCGATAATCTGTGCGGAGAGCGGCGCAGGAAAACCATCGTTCCGTCTTGTTCCTATGAGGAGAGCGCCCGAGGGGAGGAACGACTAGGCAAGCCCAATTGCCTCAGCCTGCAGAGCTACTGCTCCAGGGATGAGCTGTGTAGGTGAGGAAGGTTGTGGAGATCTAGGAATAGGGTGTTCTCAAAGTGAATTTCACAGTCAGTTATTTTGCAGAAAATAACAGGGTAAGCTAGAGTTGCAACTATTATTTTATTAACCAATTATTTTTCTTAAATACATTTTTAAATTTCCTTCTTTTTTCATTACAGTGGTACCTTTTAATAAATCACAAAATAGCATCATAACATCCAACGAACATATGTAAACATCAAACCTGAGGCACATAATGCAAAAAAACCCCAAAATAAAGGTAAAAATAAAAATATTCATTCACCTTTAGCCTCGCATTTATTGAAAAACTGATCTAATGACGTCTGCTTGCCGGCTGTTGACAAACTGTCCGAAATGCGCTCGGCAAACATAGTGATAGCCCAACTTTTCAACACTTTTTCTGAGTGATTCCTTTCCACAAACTCCACAAATGTTTCCCATTTGGGCTGATTTAATGACGGAAATCCCCCTCGTCCCTTAACTGTGACGATGACACGAAGAGCATGCTGGGAGTATGTATGCGCACTGGGTTGCCAGGCAGATTTTAAGCGATAGCCAGTTTGTTTACATTCAGGAAACTCTGGGAGCAGCGAATAGCAGCGCGTACTGTACTGTATTTTTGACTTCGTAACTTGAGGCAATTTTCGAACTTAGAAGGAATACTAAAATACTAAAATAGTGCACAGATAAACAGAATAATCTATAATATAAAACTATAAAAAAAAACAAAGTATTTGTCATATAGCTTAACAATTCAATTGAATACATACATATGTATACTATACACTAAGAATGCACGCTTTTTGAAAAAAAACAAAAAAACTAATCTCGATTTTTCTGACCAGTATTGAAATTTTCTGTGCTAGACATTTTTTGATAAGTACTTCATGATAATGTGTGGCCCCTGCTCATGGTTTCTCGATGGTGAGGTTTTTGAGTTTTTCCTTGACCTCATGCATGTTCCAGATCAGGGGATGGTCTAATACTAGTCTAGGTGCCGGAGCCCATCCTAACTATCTTTGGGCAGTGGGCAGGGGACACCCTGAACTGGTTGCCAGCCAATCGCAGGGCACACAGAGACAGACAACACACTCGCTCATTCACACCTAGGGACAATTTGGAGTCACCAATTAATCTGACTTTTTGGAATGTGGGAAGTAACCTGAGTGCCCAGAGGAAACTCATCCGGACACGAAGAGAACATGCAAACTCCACACAGGGAGGCTGCAGTAGCTGGACTTAAACCCTGAACCTCTGCACTGTTAGGTTGCGTGCTAACCACCCATCCACCGTGCCGCCCTCCCTGCGGATATGTTAATGCTAATTTAATTAATAGCGTCTCCTGTCTTAATCATGGCACAATGTGTTACTTTTCTGTATTAGACATTACCCCGCTTTTTATTTATTTTCTTATTCAACAAACATGAATGAGTTCATTTTCATAGCCTTTTAAGTTTGCGGCTTGTAGAAAAACAATGTTGAGTTTCTTCCTTAAATTGCCACATGCGGCTTTTAATCTGTCGTCCGGAATTTATGGTAGTTATTGCATGAGAAAATTAAAAATGTGAAAGGACTTTTAAGGTAACACATAGACCATAATAACGTTTTAGTGGTGCTTCATTTACTGACTTGATATTAAGCTTATAAACATGGTTTTTTCACTCCAACAGCAGCAATAGTAGATCCAAAGAAGGACAACATCAAATTTGAATAGAGCGTATCACTCTGGTGGGAAACTCGCGCAACTCAAAGCCTAATCAGTCCGTTTCACCCTGAGGGCAGTTTTAAAATTCAGTGTTTTCTTTTTCTGTGCGCGTCAGATCCCGGTTTGCTGATTTCCAACACAACTGTCAACCGGCTCCTCTCTCGGCTTCTGGCTGCATGCGAGAGAGCAGAGCGATGTGCCTCAAGGCCTACGCCGGACTCATAGGTGAGTGAATGAAAGCGCAGAACATCTCCGGAGATGGGATCGTTTTGTGGAAAAGGCAGAACACGGTGTGAAGGATTATTAGAATTCATCGGCGGCTGTTTTGCTGTGATATTTGTCTGTAATCCCTTTTCCAACACCGCCAATAAATTACTTTTCTGGTTTCGCAAATGGTCTTTACGTTTAGCTCTGGCTTTATCTTGTTTTCTTCCCCCTGTTTTTAGTTTTCAGTTTAGTTAGGTTTTAGTTTAGTTTCATCGTATATGTAGTTCAGAGTGATGAGCTTAGCGGAAGAAAGCATTTTATAAATATATATATATATATATATATATATATATATATATATATATATATATATATATATATATATATATATATATACAGGGTTGGGTAGGTTTACTTTAACTTGATTACTTTCAATTACTTTTGGATTACTCCAATACCAAATATGCTAATAAAAGACAAAATAAAGTAAATATGAATAAAATGACTCAATTTTGTGCAGGCTTGGGGAGTAACGGAATACATGGAAGGGCAAAAATGATGTTGGCAAGCTGTTTGGATTTATTTTCATTTTGTTTCTGTCGCATTTTATGTTCGTTTTGCCGGAGATCAAAGAGATCAAAGCCAGGAGAGAAAGCTTACCACGTGTTGTGAGTCATAATTGTATTTACATTTAGTTTCTTTTGTCTTTTATTACCATATTTGGTATTGGAGTAATCCAAAAGTAATTGAAAGTAATCAAGTTAAAGTAATATATACAGACGCTGGTCTACTTACGGACGATCGTTTGCAAGTTGAATTTGTTCGTAAGTTGCTTCAGTGCTATATATTGTATGTTTAAAGTTTATTTACGGATGTTTAGCGCTTGCATGCGTAACCTGCATTAATTTGTACTAAAAAATAAACATTTCATAAAATAATATGCTCTATAAAGATAAATAAAGTTAAATTTAACCTACTTTAGGAAGATGAGCTTCAAGAGGTCCTCCTTCGTGTTAGAGAGTGGCCGAAAAAAAGCGATCCAAGAGAGACAGAGAGAGAGAAAGAGAGAGAGAGAGAGAACATATATATATATATATATATATATATATATATATATATATATATATATATATATATGTATATATAGAGAGAGAACATATATACATGTATAGAGAGAGAGAGAGAGATCATATATATGTATATAGAGAGAGAAAGAACATATATATATATGTATAGAGAGGGAGAGAACATATATATGCATATAGAGAGAGAACATATATATGTAAAGAGAGAGAGAGAACATATATATGTATAGACAAAAAGAGAGAGAGAGAACATGTGTATGTATAGACAAAAAGAGAGAGAACATATATATATATATATATATATATATATATATATATATGTAGAGAGAGAGAGAGAGAGAGAGAGAGAGAGAGAGAGAGAGAGAGAGAGAGAGAGAGAGAGAGAGAGAGAGAGAGAGAGAGAAGCAGGTAGCCGAAGCTCGAACCAGCAATCTCCCAGTCTCGGGGCAGGCGCCCCAGCCCCAAGGCCACTGAGCTATATATACATGCTTCAATTCTATATTTTCCCAGGATTAACTTTAGTTTGTGGAATTTTGGAGGGGAAACAGGAAAACAATAACCGCGCATTTATTTTGTCACGCTCGTTTCGTCGAAAATCTCCTCAAAAAACACAAAATCTTCAGCTTTCCGCACCCATACTAAGCACAATTCTTTACATGAACTTTTCTTTTGTCGCTCTTCCTTTGAAAAGTGCCCCTGGAGAGAACCACAGCTTTCTGTTTTGACTGGCAGCGCCTCAAAAATGTCTTACTTTGTAGTGTTCCCCCTATTTTCTCTCTACCTTATCTTTCAAAACATTTTTGCTGGGTCCCTGCGACAAAGGCACAGACCATCAATAAGATCTTCGCCAACTGGAAAATGGCCGTTTTTTTGTTGTTGTCCTTGACAGGCACCATTATGACTCCAAACTACGTGAGCAACAGCAGCACCGAAGTTTCGCAGTGGTGCACGTGCGACGGCAGTGGGAACGAATGGCAAGGCTGTCAACGCATCCTGCACATGTTCAAAAACAACGCTTGTCTCCGTAAGTAGCGATTGCTCTCGCAAATGATTTCACTTGAACAACATATTGTGACAACGAAATTGGGCATGACACTCCAGTTTCACCCATTCACAGTGAGGTAAAAAAGCCAAGAAGATAAAGGAACAGAGAAGATAAGGTTATAAAACAAGGAGGATAAGGTTATAGTTATAATTTACACAATATTTACACAAGAAATGTCGGCATGTAGGATGTTACATACAGTTTGGTATCGTAATATGGTTTGGTATCGTAAGGGTTTGTGCAATTATGCACTTGGTGCAAAAAGAGTCATCATAGTGCAAAAATAAAATTATGAGGAAAGAAGGAGAACAGCTTATGTTTTTTGTGGGGTGGGTCATAGAAAGAGGAAGCAGGAACTCAGGCAGGGGTGCTCCAAAAAAGAGGAACGCTATTCATTAACAACATGAGGTACAAAGTAACAAACAAACAACCAGACACAAAAAAATAATGCCCCCACCCCCCTAAAAAAAACCCTGACATGATCCAAATCAGAAAGAAAGACTAAACTAGAAATGGAGTTTCAATGTACAAAGTAACAAACATGATCCAAATCAGAAGCAAAGACTAAACTAGGAATGGTGTTTCAATGAACAAAGTAACAAACATGATTCAAATCAGATACAAAGACTAAACTAAATGGAGATTCAATGAACAAAGTAACAAACATGATCCAAATCAGAAACAAAGACTAAACTAGGAATGGAGTTTCAATGAACAAAGTAACAAACATGATCCAAATCAGATACAAAGACTAAACCAGAAATGGAGTTTCAATGAACAAAGTACCAAACATGATCCAAATCAGAAAACAAGACTAAACTAGGAATGGAGTTTCAATGAACAAAGTACCAAACATTATCCAAATCAGAAACAAAGACTACACTAGAAATTGAGTTTCAATGAACAAAGTAACAAACATGATCCAAATTAGAAACAAAGACCAAACTAGGAATGGCGTTTCAATGAGCAAAGTAACAAACATGATCCAAATCAGAAACAAAGACTAAACTAGGAATGGAGTTTCAATGAACAAAGTAACAAACATGATCCAAATCAGATACAAAGACTAAACCAGAAATGGAGTTTCAATGAACAAAGTACCAAACATGATCCAAATCAGAAACCAAGACTAAACTAGGAATGGAGTTTCAATGAACAAAGTACCAAACATGATCCAAATCAGAAACAAAGACTACACTAGAAATTGAGTTTCAATGAACAAAGTAACAAACATGATCCAAATTAGAAACAAAGACCAAACTAGGAATGGCGTTTCAATGAACAAAGTAACAAACATGATCCAAATCAGAAACAAAGACTAAACCAGAAATTAAGTTCCAATGAACAAAGTAACAATCAAACACGCACTGAATTACCCAACAAAATGTTCAACCCAAAACCCAAAAACCAACTCAGAAATAGCAACGATAGAAGAAATTAAACAGACCCGTCGACGTGTGCTGTCCAAAATGTCAATATAAAGGGTCAGGATAATAAAGGACAGGTGTGCGGTGATTGGTCACACCTGTTCCTAGGTTAAAACCCATTTGGTGCCCTCTGGTGGAAGGAGGCCTACCAGACTCTATCAGCTTACTGGCAAACTTAAAACGTTTGGATGTAAATATCAAAAATACTGCTCAAAATGGTATAATCTGTGCACTGTTGATAATTTCCAGGTAACATGTGAATACAGTGATACCACGATACTCAAGATTCGTTTGGGATCAGTGTTCGTACACCGAATCGAACGAGGAATAAAACAAAACACTTCCCATATAAAGTAACGGTTTTAATTTTTAAACATTCTTATGCTTTCTAAAATACCCTAAATGCTAGAAAAAACAGTGCTAATTATTTAAATGCACATATAAAGATTAAACATAAAAACTGTAAAACCATAAAAAAACTGTAAAACCATATTAAACCATTCATTGCGCCTCTGAGTAGCAGTTCAATGGCTTGAATGTGTACACAGTTCTCGTATTTGCCAATCATTTCCTTTTTCTACTCGATAGCTGTTCTCCTTTTTTCCTCTTTTTCCCCTTATCTAACTTTATTGGGACCTATTATTATTATCGGCAATAAAACGCACTAAAATATAATCAAGTCTTGACAATCTCTTTTGAATTGATGCTTCCCGACTGGGCCAAGATGGCCACTCCTCTCACTTGGCTGCGTATTTGTTCGAATACCGATGTATCACTTTATTTTGTGTGGAGACCATTACCCCTAAGTCAGGGCAACCCAAAATGTCGAAAGAGCCATTGGCAAACGTTTTGAAAAAGAACAGCCATGCATTCAATCATATATTCCCGGATGACCAAATTACTTCCCACCATTCCGTTCTTGTCATTCAGTTCTCGTACACTTCATAAAGACTCTACGAGTCGGCGATACCACACAACGATTTATGGTCCAACCATATTCTCACAGCCCGGCCTAATAATATCAACAATGTAGTACAGTGACTAAAAAGTGTGAGAATGAAGTAACACCTAATGCCTTTTCATGTGTTATTTGTATTTCTAGCGGACTAAAGGATAGGTTTGGCGCACTCCTTGCTGCGATCTGGGTTTGATTCCTGTCGCAATACTAAGCAATCATATGCAATTGTTATCAGTGATGTGTTCTGACTAACCGATCAATGCGCAAATATGGCATTTTTTTTGCAACGGCAGGTGTCAGAATAGTTTGAATTCCATGCCCCTTTTAGTCGGGTTGGCCCTATAGATATATATGAAAAAAATATCACAAAATCCTTTTCTTTTCCAGCTCAAACTACGCATCATAAGGGACAAACGTTTTGAAAAAGAACAGCCATGCATTCAATCATATATTCCCGGACGACCAAATTACTTCCCACAATTCCGTTCTTGTCATTCAGTTTGGAATCTCGTACACTTCATAAAGACTTTACGAGTCGGCTATACCACAGAACGATTTATGGTCCAACCATATTCTCACAGCCCGGCCTCAATAATAACATAAAAAATGAAGTACAGTGACTAAAAAGTGTAAGAATGAAATAACACCTAATGCCTTTTCATGTGTTATTTGTATTCCTCGTGGACTAAAGGAGGGGTTTGGCGCACTCCTTGCTGCGATTGATAATGGATTGATAATGGATAAGGATTGATAATGGATAAGAATGGATAATGAGGCAGGATACCGAAA
Source organism: Urocampus carinirostris (assembly GCF_059441175.1). Taxonomy (NCBI): domain Eukaryota; kingdom Metazoa; phylum Chordata; class Actinopteri; order Syngnathiformes; family Syngnathidae; genus Urocampus; species Urocampus carinirostris. The sequence goes on from NC_142365.1 coordinate 7,886,174, forward strand.
CAGGACTAACTAGACAGGAACGAAAACTGGAGAGAATAATAAACAGGACAAAAATAGACGGGAACAAAACTGGAAACCGATATTAAACAGGACAAAAATAAACGGGAACAATACCGGACCGGAAAAGCCAACAGGAAACAGGACCGAGTCAAAACCAACGTCTTGCGGGGCAGAGGTTCGTTGACGGACTGACAAAGAAAGAGTGAGAGCACTGAGTTTAAATAGACGGAAAGCCAATCCCTCAATGAGCCGCAGCTGTACAAATAGAAAATATTATTAGAAGTGGGAAAGTGCTGAAAATAATTCAGTTATAAGTTTCTCGTGAACAAGTAAAGACAAAAAAAATCAAATTTTTACATCCACCCATTTTCAAAATCCCTCAGCTCCGTCGTCACACATATTTAAACATAGGAGGCAGCGGAGGAGTCCTAATGACTCTGTGATGATGAATTACGAGGCATTCAAAGACCCCCCCCCTGCTGAATTCTGCCTCAGGTGCCGCAATAACCTCCATGGGAGTTTCTGCCGAGCCCCCCGCCGAGACCAGCCCCGTTCCGGATCCCACCCCGAGAGTCCGCCAGGAGAGGGTCCACTCCGAAAACTCACTGCCGGAATTCACCACCGTAAGTTGACCCCAAACCGAAAAGTTTCACTCCTGAATAAGTAATACATAAAAAAGGGGAGAACAGAAAATCAACTTCCAGCTCTTTGGTGGATTAGCTGACGGTGTTGGGCTCATCCCTCTACTTTCACTATTCATGTATGCACACCCCCTTCACTCTATATTCTCTTTCTTTCCTCATAATCCTCCCACAACACCCCACTGCTTCACCGCTGCGTTCCTTCTCAGTTTATTCAATAACAAACCCCTTTTAAGTCCTTTTCCTTTTTTTATTTGACATTGGCAGATATGTTTACACGAGTGGAATAATTCCCGGACGCTAATTTTGTGTCGCCGGACAAAGGATTCGACGTCCGGACCGGCGCCGTCCGTGCTTACGGAAAACCGATGCTACCATATATAGCAGGGGTGTCAAACTCATTTTAACTCGGGGGCCACACGATAGAACAAACATTCCGTCAGGGGCCGGACTAGTAGATTAAAGAGAAAGAAAAAGAGATAAAGAAATAAGGGAAAGAGGGAGGGAAAGGGAGAGAGGGCGGGACAAAGAAAGAAAAAGAGAGAGAGGGAGAGAGCGTGAGAAACAAAAGATAAAAAGTCGTAAGAGGGGGAAAAGAAAGGGAGAGGAAGAAAAAAATCCAAAGAGAAATTGAAAGACAGAAGGAGAGAAAAGAGAAAAGAAAGGGCGAAGGGTAGGAAGAGAGAAAAGAGAGAAAAGGAAAAAAGGAAGTTAAAGCAAAAGAAGTTAAAAAGACACAGAGAGAAAAAGAGACAGAGCAACAAAGGAAGAGAAAAAGAGAGACACAGAGAGTCAAAGAGACAGAGAGTGGGAGAAAAGGGGTGGAAAAGAGAGAGAGTGAGACAGAGAGAGAGAGAGAGACAGAGAGAGAAACAAATACAAGTACAGTGTCTTTGTGAGAGGCACCTGGCTTTGGCAACATCAAGTTGACATATTTCAACCTGCAGCTTGTTTTTCTCTTGCGTTTCTCTGAGTGTTGTCTCGCGGGCCGGATTCAATCCCTTAGCTGGCCTGATAAGGCCCGCGGGCCGCCTGTTTAACACCTGTGATATATAGGAATAAACATATAAATTAATACCAACAATTATAAAAATATATCACGTGATACCATATCAAGGGTTTCAATTGTGGCCCCCAGGATGATAGTTTGAGGCCCTCGCCTTAAATGAGAGTTAAAGGGACAGTGTGCATTATTTTCCTAATAGATGACGCTGTATTCTGTCGTGCCACCACAAACGAGTGCTAAATGCACAGCGGAAGGAGACAAATGACGGAGACACAAAGTGACCAAAACACACCTTGTGACTTTTAAAAAGAAGAGAAATAAGAACATAGAAAAGAAAATAGAAAAGAAAAGAAAAAGAGGGATAAACAGAAAAGATAAGAGAAAAATAAAAAACAACTGCGAAAAAAAGTGAAAACTCAAGAAATGAAAGAAATCAACAAGAGAAAAATTCAAAAATGAAAAAAAAGAAATTTCTTTTTTTTCTGTACTTCCTTTCATTCATTTTTCATTTTGCTTTCTTCCTCTCTCACATTTACCCTTTTTTGCTTTCTTTCCCATACTTTTCTTTTTACAAAACAAAATACATGGCAAAATAAAAGACAAAATAGACAACAAAATACATAAAAAACACAAAACATAATAAATGACAAAATACGCAACAAAATGAAACAATGAAATACACGACAAAATACATGACAAAACAAACAATAAAATACTTGACAAAATGAACGACAAAATACACGGCAAAAAAAAATTAACGATAAAAAAAAGACAAAATACACGAGAAAATAAATGACAAATTAAGCAACTAAATACACAAAATAATATTCCCCAAAAAACACATGACAAAATGCATGACACAATACAAACACAAAATACATGAAAAACACATGAAATAAATCAAATTAAACACAACAAAATAAACGGTAAAATACTCTACAGAATAAACAAAATACACAACCGAATAAATGACAAAATACATGACTAAATACACAACAAAATGTTCCCCAAAAATACTTGACAAAATACACAAAGAAATTCATGACAAAATACACAAAAAAATACAAAGACAAAAAAAAAATTAAAATACGTGACAAAATACACGACAAAATTAATGACAATATACATGACTAAATACACAACAAAATGTTACCAAACAATACTTGGCAAAATACACACAAAAATACATGACAAAATACATGAAAAAAATACAAAAAAAAAAAAAAGGTAAAATACATGAGAAAATATACGACAATAAAACAGGATAAAACAAAATAAAAGACTAAGTACATCACAAACGAAACATCAAAATATACAACAAAATACATAACAAAATACTGTCACGGTTGCCATGGCGCCCAAATGCCCCCCCCCCATGTGGCGCCAGCTGCAGCTTGTTGACAGATTGGCTCGCTGTCAGTATTTAAACTCCGTCCTGTCAGTCCCCTTTTGTCGGTCCGACTATGAATCCCTGTTTTTACACGGCAAGAACTTTTTCGCCTATCCCGTTTTTTTGGTCGTGATTGTCTCCCGCTACGATCCGTTTTGATCTCGACCACGTCTGCTCTCCCGTCCCGAATTACGACCTGTTTTGATCTCGACCATGTCTGTTCTCCCGTCCCGAATAACGATCCGTTTTTTAACTCGACCACGTCTACTCTCCTCTCCTGGCTTTCGACTGGTTTCCAATCCCGACCACGTTTTTGCTCTCCTATCCCAGCTACTGACTTGTTTTTTCCGTTCCCGACACCGCCATCCCTCACCACAGAAGTGCCACTTCCGCGTTCAGCGCGAACTGTTCCCCGCGACCAGCGATCACCGGATCGTTTGTGCAATCCTTTCCCTTCTTCCCGACAAAACTGTGAGAAACCTTACGCGAGTTGATACGGTTTCCGTTATGGTCCTGACAAATACACAACATCATACATGAAAAAATACAAACACCCAATACACGGCAAAATAGACAACAAAATACATGGAAAACACATGACATAATGAATAAAATAATACATAATAAAACAAACAGTAAAATACTCGACAAAATAAACGACAAAACACATCACAAACACATGACAAATACTTGACAAAATACACGACAGAAATGACAAAACAAAATAAAAGACAAAGTACGTCGCAAAATAAACATCAAAATACAAGATAAAATACATAAAAATAAATAAATACCAAAATCGAACAAAATAGATAAATAAATAAAAAATTGCATTTGTGTCATAAATCTAGGTGACTTATTTACCTGTTCATTTATTTATACGGCACATATTTGTGGGTATTCATTCCTTTTTCCTTTTTTAAAATATACTGCACAGGCAGCATGGCAGCGCAGTGGTTAGCGCTTGTGCGGCACAGTTCATGTCGTGGGAACCTGTCGTGGGTTCAAATCCAGCTCCAGACTTCCTGTGCGGAGTTTGTATGTTCTCCCCGTGCTTGCGTGGGTTTCCTCCGGGCACTCCGGTTTCCTCCCACGTTCCAAAAACATGCATTTCAGGTGAATTGTCCGGTCCAAATTGTCCCTAGGTGTGAATGAGCGAGTGAGTTGTCTGTCCCCGTGTGCCCTGCGATTGGTTGGCAACCAGTTCAGGGTGTCCCCTGCCCACTGCCCACTGCCTGGAGATGGCTGGGATGGGCTCCAGCCCCCCCGCGACCCTAATGAGGATAAGCGGTACGGCTAATGAGATGAGATGAGAAAATATACTGCAAAACTGCTGCATTTACTTTGGAGTCATTTTACTTTTTATTTGACATAGTTGGACACGTTTACATGAGTCCCCGAAAAATCCAAGACGCTAATTTTGTGCTATTGCCGAACGACGGATGCGATTTGAACGCGCCGTTTCACTTAATGAATGATTAAAAAGTACGCGTTTTCCGTTTGGGGTTCGGAGGAAGCGGTGTGGCAAAGGTGGACAGCTGGCCGAGTGACTCTCGGTGCTGACAGCTGTTTCCTGCTCACATCACAGAGCAGCAAATGTGTTTACAGTGTACACACTCGGGGCGGCGTCCCTACAGCTGCAAATGGAACCTTTTAAGTAAAGTGGCCAATAAGACTTTTCCAAGGGAACGGCCATTTTATTGCATCTTTTTATACTTTTAATTTATTACAAATGTTTTTTTTCGACCGATAAGGCATCAGAACATGGTTGTGACATGGTCGAGCGTGGTTTGAAAAAATATAAGGTCTACACACCTTATTATTGTGATTATAGAAAATAAGATCACTACTGTGATCCCTTGTTACGCCACGCTACATACTTAGGGTTGAAAAATGTTCCGTGATCCATTACCCTCGATCGCATATAGCTGTAAGCGGGGACTGTCAGAGTGCATTTTTGTCGGATAAAGCTGCTCATTTTTGCAATTTTGTTCATTAAAAAAGTGAACTGCTCTCGTGCGGCCGCAATCCATTATCCTGGTAGAGATTTGCTGCAAGTGGGTTCTGGCAGAGCGCACTTTGGTCGGATTTACAGTAGCGGTTGTTTTCAGCCTTTCTGTCCATTTAAAAGTGAGCTGCACAATTGCAGTCACGATCCATTATCCTGATCACGAATTACTGCAAGCCGAGACTGGCAGGGCGCACTTTTAACAGACTTAGCTGCTATTTTTGCCTTGCTGTCCGAAAAGTGAACTGCACTAGTGCGGCTGCAATCCATTATCCCGGTGGAGATTTGCTGCAAGTGGGTTCTGGCAGAGCGCACTTTGGTCGGGTTTACAGTAGCGGTTGTTTTCAGCCTTTCTGTCCATTTAAAAGTGAACTGCACAAATGCAGTCGCGATCCATTATCCTGATCACGAATTACTGCAAGCGGAGACTGGCAGGGCGCACTTTTAACGGACTTAGCTGCTATTTTTGCTATTCTGTCCGAAAAGTGAACTGCACTAGTGCGGCCGCAATCCATTATCCTGGTAGAGATTTGCTGCAAGTGGGTTCTGGGGAGCATACTTTGGTCTGACTTACAGTAGCTGTTGTTTTCTGCCTTTCTGTCCATTTAGAAGTGAGCTGCACAAGTGCAGCCGCGATCCATTATCCTGATCACAAACCTCTGAAAGCAGAGACCGGCAGGGAGCACTTTTAATGGACTTAGCTGCTATTTTTGCCTTTCTGTTCGAAAAGTAAACTGCGCTAGTGCGGCCGCAATCAGTTATCCTGCTCGCATATTGTTGCAAGCGGAGACCAGCAGAGTGCATTTTTGTCCAGCCTAGCTGCTATTTTTGCCTTTCTGTCCATCAAAAAGTAAACTGCACTCACGTGGCAGCAATCCATTATCCCCTATTGCATGTTGCTGCTAGCCCAGACTGGCAGAGTGCATTTTTGTTGGTCCTAGATACTCCTGTTTTTACTTTCTATCCTTTAAAAATTTAACTGCTCTCTGGCTGTGATCCATTACGCCGAACCCCATATGGGGACCAACAAAAGGCACTTGTCAAGAGGTATGCAGTCCTGGCCTGGGGGTACCCATTAACAAAAAATTAGGGATTCCAGTCCTGTATTTCTACTTTTAAAGTTTAACCTGAACAAATTGATTGACATTGACAAACCACAATTAGATGGGACATGAAAAAAATATCTAGGGATGTTCTATACCACTTTTATTCACTGATACTTAATTTAGGCTTAAACACAAGGGAATGGGAGAGCGCCAATGGAAAGTTTCAGTATCACAACTAATATCAGCCTTATTTTGAGGTATCTAAAAGATACTTGTATCAATTGCCCTCAAGTGTTTATAAAGAAAAATAAACTGACATTTATTTGAAAGACAGTGTTATGTTTGGATGTAAAGGTATTTTGTAGCTGGGGATAATTTTATGCACAGGTGGTTTTGGGATCTGGTCTCGGTATCGATCTCTTGCAGTATCATATTGGCAACTGATACCGATTAAGAATACAGTACTAGTGTCAGGGTCTGACACATCTCCTACGACCAGTTGGCCCCAACCGGTGTTTGAACTGGGCACATGTTTACAGTTTTTATGCCATTGTCATCTTGTTGTTTTTATTTTGCTGGGTCTTTCTGTCAAGTTGTGGTGGTAGATGGACCCATGTGGGGGAGGCAGGAACAGAAAGATTATATTGATTAACAAACCAGGACCAACTTAACAAACAAATTGGCACAAAAGAACTAACCAAATGCCCAAACCAGAAACCAAACTTGACAATGTCGAAATCAGAAACAAAGACCAAAACTGGAAATAGAAATGAAAACTGGAACGAGTAAAGAAAGAAAGAAACAAACACAGACAAAGCGGAGCGGTGGTGCAATGAAATAACAATGACCCAAAAAAAAAAAACAGGATGACAATGACCAAAGATCTGAAAAATGACTCGATCCAACCACATGTGATGTTTGAATTAACTTTTTAAAGGGTTTTGGATAATTGAGCACACCTGTGCCCAGTTCAAACCCTGGTTGGGGCCCCTGGTGGTGGAAGGTGTGCCAGACCCTAACAAGTACTTAGTGATTTAGATCTTAAAAGGCAGTGTTCATTTTACCTCTGAAAAGTGATGGGTCCCGGGGACTCGCATGCTCAAAAATCGATGGGTCCCAACAGAGATCTATGGGTCCCCAAAATTTTGTGTCATCGTGGTTGAAATTGTAAATCGGCGACAAACGGGTAATATAAATCTATATATTCATTCAGTTTTAATCATCACAGTTAATTGGTAGTACAAAACAGCTATCGCTTCAGATTTTTCAGTTCACAATATTGGACATTATACAAAATACTGAAAATACTGCCATCCACTTAACTATCTTTAGCAGTGAAAGCATGGCCAAGTCTTCCTTTTGATGTCGTATCCGTTCATACTTGCCTCTCTCTTCCTGCAGCAACAGAATTTCCATAGCTAATTTGTGGTTTTCATTGTCGTTGTGCCGATCCAATGTGCTTTTCTGAAAGTTCGTATTGCAAAATGATTTATGCAGTCCAGTTTTTTTGTCACGCTGGGTACACGCATCATAGAATATGTAGCCTCCATTATCATCCTCCTCATAGCGTAACCAGGAATATAATTGAGTCCATTTTGGCAGAAAAGTCCTTGCTAAGAGTATTCTTTTGTTTGTTTTCTTTCGTCGACTCGTTGGCTTCGACACACGTGTTTTCCTTGCCTTCGCGATCTTCTGAAGAATTTCTCCACCGTTTTTTCGTGCCGGAATTATTGCCATTGTTATCACTTTCTGCATTATGTTTCGACTTATTACTGACACTGAAGAAATTACCAATTTTGCGTTGATTTTCACCTAAACTCGACGACAAGCACCACAACAATGACGTCATCTCGAAGCAACAAGATCTCGTTGGCCGAGATCGGCGTGCAGACGAAAACTCGAACCGCGAGACCAAAACAACAATGGCGGATCTGCCTGACTAAAAGTTTGGAGTGCTGTAAATCTTTGTTAAAAAAAAGTAATCGGGTAATAATGACAATTTTGTGTCAAAAAAGTTGCGTCCCAGCAAAAATGATGCGTCTAGGATGCAGGCAAAAGGATGGGTGAAAACCAAAGGAAAGTATCATTATTAGTGCAGATATTAACCTTGTTTTGAGGTATCAGTACTCGATTGACTGTACAAATTAAAACATAAAAAACAGTAGGAGTACCACCTTGTTTTTGTATTTTTCCAAAACAACTCCTCGTATAACCTTTTGTCGCCTTCAAGTGTGTAAATATCTGTTACGTCCCCGGCGTCAATTTACTTCTTTGGTCCAACAATGACAAATAGTCATCAACAGCTTACATAAACGTTGTATTTGCTTCTGATGGGCCAACTCGGGTTACCTAACGTGCAATAACAGAACCGTTTAAGTGAAGTATAAAAACTGTCGTCGTTCTACCTCAGCAACATCCGGAGATGAGTGGAAAAAAATATTTTGAGGTTGCTCAGTCATCCGTACCGTTTTTATGATTGCAGTCTCAGTATTGCCGAGGGCCAATTTCTTAATGTTTGATCCAAATGTTCATTTGGACTCCAGGATGAGCAGATTGGTTTCTGTTGTGTGGGTCGATGTAACCGCACATTACTACTTTTTTACCTTTAACTGTACATATTTATTTTGCTTTGAGAGAACACATTTAAACTTGACATGAATTGTCACATGGGAAGAGGATGAAAAAGTAGATTATCATCCAAAATGTTAGATGTTTTCACTGAGTATTCCTATTTAAAATTTGGTTTAAAAATACATTCATGAAATATTTGTAATAAATCTCTTAGATAAGTACAGTGGGACCTCGCTACTTTCCGCTTCGACGTTCACGGATTCAGAGCTTTGCGGGCCTAAAAAAATAATAATAGAATAAAATGATTTAAAAAAAAATATATATATATATATATATATATATATATATATATATATATATTTTTGTTTTTTTTGTTTTTGTTTTTGTTTTTTGTTGTTGTTGTTTTTTTAAGCATTTTTGAAGGGGCGTCGCTACTTCGCAAATTTTCACTCATCGCGGGTGGTTTTGGTCCCCATTAACCGGGTCTAAAAAATGATAATAAAATATATATATATTTTTTTAAATTGTTTTTTAAGGTGCGCCACTACTTCGCGGATTTTCACTTATTGCGGGTGGTTTTGGTCCCCATTAACCGGGTCTAAAAAATGACAATAATAAAATTTATATATTTATTTTTTAATTGTTTTTTAAGGTGCGCCACTACTTCGCGGATTTTCACTTATCGCGGGTGGTTTTGGTCCCCATTAACCGCGATAACCGAGGTCCCACTGTAAAGGTAAAATATTTAATATTTTTTAAATTCAAATAAACATATTAAATCATGTATTTATTTTTTCTTTCGAAATAAACTGCATAAAACATGCACATTTTATTTGTATGTTTTTAATTAGGATATAGTTTAAATATTTATTTGAATAAATATCAAAATGATTATTTATTTCCCTTAGAAATAAATATTTCTTTTGGATGGACTCCATAAACCATCCAATTTATATTTGTATATTTTTAAATGAATAAAATAATTGTTTAATAAGTATATTAAATAATTAGCTACAAGTTTCTATAAAGAATAAATAGGTCCCTTGGATAGAATCAAAAAAGGTTTCTTAATCGGTTTATATCTAAATCAATAAATAATTTTAAAACACATTATTTTAGTCACAATGAATTCATTCATCTATTATATTATTTATCGATCTAGTTTACTGGCCAGGCAAAACAACACATGGTGCACAGCCAATGAGTGCCAACTAGGAGCAAACAAACCAGGAAAGCCCGCGTGGGTGCGTGGCGTGCAACTTGCAAACTTTGCCTCACCTTTATTGGCTAGTGCCATAAATACATGCCTCTGATTGGCAGGGGCACTGTGACAATTCTGGTTGGTCAAACGCTCCCTCACTCAAATAACAAATGGGAACTATAAATCTTGAAAAATCGGAGGTGTCTCGCGATTACACAGTCGCACTTCATCACATCGCAGTATCGATTAGATCTCGGTTAACCCTGCAGCCCTACTGTTCACTACAATCGCTGTCTGTTTCCGAGCTGCCACACATGTTGTATTAATGGGATGCGCCATTTTGAAAGTTCAATATTGTCACAGCTCTAGAGAAAACAAGCCAGATCAGTCAACTTTGAGAATGAATGTCTCGAGTCCCCCGTTGGGTGGAATATTTTATAACATATTTGCATAATTGTGGGGAGGGGACACCACGGATTCATTTTGTAATTGAAAAAAAAATCTGTTTGGGAACATCTTTAAAAAGTCAAGATGTTGTACTTAATTTTTGCCAAGGGGCCGTCTTGGAGACCTATCCGTATGCTCACAATTAGAGCAAAATAACATTTTAGGTCTCTGTTAAGCACTACATTTGATATTTAGTTTTGTAATATTACTGTTGTGGTATTTTTAGGTACTTTTGTAGATTTTCTGCAGTTGGATTTTTGTATTATTTCTGCAGTATTTTTGTAGTATTTCTTTAGCAGGTTGCTGTTGCCGCTATCAGTGTGTGTGTGTAAATGGGTAAGTGTGAAGCACATTGTAAAGCGCTTTGGGAGGTCTTCAGTGATTTGAAAAGTGCTATATGAATGTGGACCATTTACCATTTACCGTAAAATCCGGACTATAGAGCGCACCTGATTATAAGCCGCACCCACCACATTTCGTGAGGAAAACCGATTTTGTACATACACAAGCCGCACCTATATCTTAGCCACATGCACCCACATTGAAAAAATGAAACACAAACACAAAATTAACCCATACCCGACACAATCCAAAGTCACAGCCGGCAAAATGAACAGAAAATGATACCGGTACTTAAGGTTTGATGCAGACCTGCAGAGTCCCGGTGCCCGTTGAAAGTAATCCAAGGAAAAAAGTGTATATTTCCAAAGGTAAGGGTGGGAAAAATATATATCCACTATTGTCAGCCGCGTCCACAAACACGTCTCCCCTTTACTCCACTTCCCGTCAGCCCGCGTTTGCCCCGCCCCTTCTTTCTCATTTGCTCGTGCAAAACATAAATACATTACAAAAATATACAGTTGCAAATACATATTACACATGGTTGCACATATTTACAAAGAAAGAAGGTACACCGAGAGAGTTTTCAAAGCTTTAATAATAATTTAACTTTCATCCCATACCGTGCCTGTGAAGGGTAGCAAAACGCTACTAGTCACACGCTCGCGACACAGCAAACAGGTCTGTTAAACAATTCATACCGTACATAATTGCTGTCAATATTGTCGAGAAAAATTGTTCAAACCTCACATTGTTTATTTGCCGTTAATAGTGTCAATAAAATTGTTCAAACCAAAAAAACTACGGTAAACCGTCCTCATCTTCCTCCTTATAACTGACGTCATCAAAGTCGTCTTCCTTCAGTACGGGAAGGAGACTTTGACATATAGACGTCGTCCCACGCTCCAAAACATGCTAGAAACACGCTCGGATCACAGTAAACAGGTCTGGTAAGGGTTACGTGTAGTAGCTCTGTTTCCTTCTTTATCGGACTGCTCGTTTGCGTTTAGCTTGAAACTTGCGTCATGTGCCTTTCTTTTTGCAATTTGCATGATGAGTATATGTCTATGATTATTTAATTTGTGCACAAGCTAAGAAGTTGCAGTCTTCCTCGGCGCATATATTCCACTGGTCTAAATCTTACCTTTTGTACTCGAGCTGCTTACATATATTGGCCGCATCACTGAATAAGCTGCAGGGTTGAACGTTTGGGGAAAAAAGTAGCGGCTTATAGTCCGGAATTTACGGTACTTATCTAGGTATGGGCAGAGCATGGAATTTCAAGAAAAGTCACTAGAACTAATAATGCATCAATAAAAATAGCAAAAGGCAGCACGGCGGCGCAGTGGTTAGCGAGTGTGCGGCAGAGTTCTGAGGTCGTGGGAACCTCCTGCGTGGGTTCAAATCCAGCTCCCGGCCTTACTGTGCGGAGTTTGTATGTTCTCCCCGTGCTTGCGTGGGTTTCCTCCAGGCACTCCGGTTTCCTCCCACATTCCAAAGACATGCATTTCAGGTGAATTGGCCGGTCCAAATTGTCCCTAGGTGTGACTGAGCGAGTGAGTTGTCTGTCCTCGTGTGCCCTGCGATTGGCTGGCAACCAGTTCAGGGTGTCCCCTGCCCACTGCCCGATGATTGCTGGGATGGGCTCCAGCACCCCCGCGACCCTACTGAGGATAAGCGGTGCAGCTAATGAGATGAAATGAGATTAGAAAAATTCTCAACTCTAACTCCAATTTGCTTCCCTTTCCAGATTGAAACCAGAGAAGAAGTGGTGCAGGAGGAGGTTAAAAGCCAAGAATTCAACATCCTCCCTCCTTACTCCGACAAAGACTCCGATCCCCAATCGAGGGCCACCGAGAGGCAGCAGGGGGCGGCCGGTTCGGTGAAACCGACCCGCCTTCTACCGCTACTGTCCGTCCTCATCCTGGTGTGGGACTGCGGGAGCGTTTAAAGAGTCCGCCTCCTCCTGCCCATTCCCCATCCGACCCGCAGATTCTCATTGTAAACTGGCACCCAACCCCCTTCAGAGTTAAACGATATCAGTAGGGCAGCAGAGTGTGAGTCTTAACTCCAGAGCAGATAGCAATGCATGGCTGAACTGAGAAGTGCTGTCAGGGCAAACGGTTCAAACTCCCCTCCACGAAAAAAGTACATCACCTCGCAGAAAAAGAAGCACATCGCCCAAGGCCGCCACGCTCACGACGACGTGCTCCTCAAGACTAAAGCGCATCACGAGACACGGCTGAGTTTTTCTTTTTCATGACTCTTCACCAATGTTCCCTGTAATTTTCCAGGGGTCTGAGCGTTCACACAAAGTCAGTGAGCAACGTTTGAAACAACAGTGAGCAAGCATAATCCCAAGTGTGGCAAGATAATTAATTATTAAACATGTCCAAAACTTGACATCAAGTTACATTTTGCTGAGTTTCCGGCAACACAAAATTATTTTTCTCTTTTGAATGAATTGACTCATGTACTATTGCAAAGGTTGTACGGCCTACAAACGTCGTTTCTTACAATTCTTTCACAAGATATCCATTTCTTTTTATCTCCTGACATATTTTGTCGCATAATATTAACATTTTTGGGGGCTTATTTAGTCGGTCGTAAGATACAGAACTGTACTTAATCACATTTTTTAGTGGAAGTTGGCAACAAGATTCACTTTGATATAATTGGAAATTTATTTAATGCAACACAAACTTATTATTTTTTTTCCTTGTTTTTTTTCTACTTTTTTTTTAATTTCTTTAAAAAAATCTCATTGTGTTTATTTTCTCTGAGCTGTTACTTTTTTCTTTTTGTTCTCTATTTACTTTTTTTCCTACATTTCCTTCTTTTTTTCTCTTCCTTTTGTTTCTTTTTTTTCTCAGCTTTTCACTACTTTTTCATTTTGGTATTTTTTTCTTTTTTGTTCTATTCCCCCATTCCTTTAAGTCATTTTGTGCATAATTTTACATAATATTTGATCGTGTTGGGATTAAAGAAGGAAAAACAACCTGAAGAGCCGTTTAGGACCCGAAAGAGCCGGTTCATTTTAGTGAGCCGAGCCGAAGAAGCCGGTTCTCGACAAACTTCGTTCGACATTGACTTCAAAATACTGCATTTAGGACACAACGTCAGGGAAACCCGTGTATTTTGACCTTCATGCACTGTAACTTTGACTTAAGTCGCTTCTTAATTAGTAATTTTGAGCCCTCATTTTTGTACGCTGGCTAGATTTTCTTGTGCGCTGAGCTGAGTATAGAGGGAACACTGCTCTTCACGTATTTTCTGCCCGTCACACTTTCACTTTCATTCTGCAGCAGCCAAACGTGCGTTTGACTTGACTGAAAACAAATCGCTTGTGACTGACGACTTTGATTTTGCGCTGCCAGTTTGAGTCAATGTAAAAGTTTTCCTCCGGTATGCAAATGAGAACTCATTTATCATCATAAATCACCGTGATCGTTTCATGAAATAAAACGCGTGCACATCGAGAACATGCTCATAATACAAGCACCGTTGAGTCTTGTTGCGTAAAGAGACGCATCCAGTGTTTTATTTTAGGCCCTTTCAGAATAAAATAAAGCCATTAATACATTATATCTTACTTATAATTGAATTCTGATGCCTTTTTTTATAATAAACCAGGAAGTAATACCAGGGGGGGGGGACACCTAGGCCTTCAGCAGTGATACGCCTGAATCAATCCAACCCTCAGTAACTATTTTATGGCTATAAAAATGCATCAATAATAACCTCATAAAATTGCAATATTATTTAGAAATATAGCCACAATTTCCATTATCTGCACCGCTTAACCACACTAGGGTGGTGGGAGGCGCCGGTGCCCATCCCAGCTGTCTTCGGGCAATAGGCAGGGGACATCCTGAACTGGTTGCCAGCCAGTCGCAGGGCACACAGAGACGGACAACTCACTTGCTTATTCGTACCTAAGGACAATTTGGACTGAACAATTAACCTGACATGCATGTCTTTGGAATGTGGGAGGAAACCAGAGTGCCCAGAGAAAATTCACGCAAGCACTGGGAGAACATGCAAACTCCACACGGGGAGGCTGCGGTAGCTGGACTTGAACCCTGAACCTCTGTGCCGTGGGGCTGCGCGCTACCCACCCAGCCAATCATAGTTTGTGACGTTCCCCAAACCTCGCTCGCATGCTTGCCAACTCGGAATCTGATCGACTAAACCAACGGCTTTATCTTCACTGTGTTATGTCTCGGGCCTGCAGTGATTATTTTTAAAAATCTTCAGGTAGATTTTTGATCCTGGCAACAAGTAATGGCTGAAATGTGATTGGTTAAGTGCTTGACTATATAAGAAAATACCTGAAAGCAGAGCAACCAGGGGAGAAGCAATGAATGGAAAGCGACTGACAATTTGGAATCATGTAGTATTGATGGACAAAAATATTTAACATCATACTTTTTGGATACATTTTTAGGCCAGCAGAGAAGGCCTAGAAGGCCCTTACAGCCCACTGCTGCGAGAACATGCTCATAATACAATCATTGCTGAGTCTTGTTGCTTAAAGGAGTAATTATTAGTCCCTTTCACAATGAAATATAAAAAAAAATATACAATTAAATCTTACTAGTGATGCAGTTGTGATGCATTTCATCATATAATTTCGAACTTTTCTCATCAGGAAATAATACTCTCTGTTGACAATCTTTCAATTCATACACCAAAACACAAAGGCAGGAAAATTCAGCAATGTTTTCATTATTATTTTACATTTCTGTTTAGTTTAAACTTACTAGACAATCAAAATAAGGAGAGAAGACAACAATGGATTTCGAACTTGCAAGGAGGGCCTGAAGAATTTACATAAGAGAATTCTATCCTATCCTAAAGCTTACAAATGAGCCCCCTCTATTGAATTGTCAAGGTTAAAAAAAGAAACACGATTGGCCAGTAACGACAATGATGTAAGATTCAAAATCAATAAAAGTACGCAATGATAGTCGAAAAAAGGAACTGGCATGCTATTTAATCTACTTTGCATTTGCCCAATATAACACCTATTATATCACCTTTTTCACTATATATGGTAAAGAGAGTTCTGGATGTGTGTGCATTTTATTTTGAAAAACCATAACAGTGTTGTTTATCATTAACTACAACTTCTTAGCCATATAATTAATGAGCCAAGTTGTCATGTAATTGAAATTGAGTTACTTGACTAATTGAATGCGCCAGTGGCCAGTCAATTTGCCTTTTTCCAATTGTTATTATGTTGACTAAATCAAAAGCAGAGGAGCCAGCTCGGTGAGATTATGCTCCAAGACGCTAGGCTGACTGCTGTCTGACTGAAATATTTACATTTCCTCATCCCCTTCAGACATACTTTAGCATTTTCCTATTTCGGGTATAATATTTGCATGTTGACCTCATATTCTCAAACACGTTTATTTCTCTTTCATGAGTTGGCGGAAGAAAGTTCTGTTTTGCTTTGAACATTTAAGGTCTTTTCCCCCAAATGTTTTTAAAAAATACCCAGTCATAAAATTGAGGAAAACTGCAACAAAACCAGTAAAAATGTATATCTTAATGATTTGCCTTTTCAAAATGTTGATTTTGTTATTCTTTTTAAATTTATTTTAAGAATAATTTGAATCAAATAAGAATGATCGACTTAAAATAATCAAAAATATCTCACTTTAAAAAGTTAATTTAAAGTATTTTATTTGTTGTACTGTACTTTACGATACAGATATGATTATCAATATGACATTATGCTGACAGACATGGCTAAAAATAACAACTGACATAAGAAGAAAACATTTTTTTCCTATCCAAGACAACAAAAATAATATTTCGGGTTACCGTAATTTCACCATAAAGTGCACTCTTAAAATGAGACTTATTTGATATTATTTTCATATAAAAAGCACACTGTACCATAAGCCAGTAGGATTAAAACTACATCAAGGGACTTTTGTTGCACTATGAATAAGTACCATATTTGTGCATTGATTGATCATTTACAATAAATCATTTGATCTCAAATGCAAAAATTCGATGTAATAGGAATCGATCCCAATATAAATTATATCTATATATAATGAGTAAAGAAAATAAGTATTTGAACACCCTGCTATTATGCCATTTCTCCCACTTAGAAATCATGGAAGGGTTTGAAATTTTCATCGTAGGTGCATGTCCACTGTGAGAGAGATAAACTAAAAACAAAAATCCAGAAATCACAATGCATGATTTTTTTAACAATTTATCCGTGTGATACAGCTGCAAATATGTATTTGAACACCTGAGAAAATTAATGTTAATATTTGGTATAGTAGCCTTTGTTTGCTATTACAGAGGTTAAACGTTTCCTGTAGTCTTTCACCAGGTTTGCACACTGCAGGAGGGATCTTGGCCCATTTTTAGTTTATTTCTCTCACAGTGGACATGCACCTATGATGAAAATTTGAGACTCCTCTATGATTTCTAAGTGGGAGAAAAAGCAATAGCAGGTTGTTAAAATACTTATTCTCTTCACTGTATATATATATATATATATATATATATATATATATATATATATATATATATATATATATATATATATGTATAAAACTGTTTCATGTTGAGTCATCTATCTCAATGCGACCTCAGTTTAATGATATGCATTATATTAAATTGCATTCTCGAATTTTCAAAACAAAAACCTTTTGATTGCCAAAATCAAACGTATTTTCAATAAAGGAACGAAAGAAAAAAATGCTAATGAATTTGCGCCGCATGCTAGCCAAACAACCATTCACATCGACACATGTTCATCACGCTGTTTACATCTCACGGGTCCATTCTACCGTTTGACTTTGTAAATTAAAACACTCGACTTTTGCATCCTGGGAACACGCGTGTACGCTGAAAAAGTGACCCCCGAGTCTAATAAGTAGCCTTATGGCGTACATTAGAGTTAATAAAGGGTCATAAAAGGACTTGTCGAAAACAACAAACGCATTAACCGAGCGGAATAAAACGAAAGAGATGAGATCGCAGCCGACCAGTCACTTAGAATTATCTCGTGCGGGATGAGTAACAAGATAGGGCTCCGGCATCGACCAGAAATGATAAGGGAGGGGAGGGGCTTAAAGCAGTTACAGGACCATTTAGAGAAGTCAACATGTTAGGGGAACGTAGAAGAACGCTCGTGGGATGGAATAGGCAAATAACAGCTGTCATAACCTCTCACATTTTTTTTCTCTATCCTGAGGGGATGTGCTTTAGAGGCAATCACCCCCCATTTGGAGCAGATGTTGCCAGATGAAGATACGGAGATAGGGCGCGGCCACCGGAGGCTGTCGAAGGGCCGGCTCCGCTCATTGAGCAGCACATCGAGCTGCTCGCTCTGCCTGGAATAACTTTTGCTGATGTTAATGATTTTTGTCTTATGGCTCATTTTCTTGGGAAATTACACCGTTGCAGGGTTGTAGGTACAGACAAAGCGTATAGGATTTTTTTTTTTTTAACTTTTTTTAAAGTTTACAGAAAAAAGAGTGAGGTCATTGGCTTGGGGGGGGGAGAGAGACACACACACGATTATGGCGCATTAGTGTTATGATCAGCATCCTAATGATCACGGAGCACTTAAATGGGCTGGACCTTTTCCAAAGATGTATCATAAAAAGAGGTACATGAAGAAAAAAAAAGAGGTTTGCTTGTTGTAAATGTCACAAGGGGGAGCTCTGCTATACATTTGAAATGACTGTAAATATGATTGTATGTAATCACTGAAGGAGGCAGCATGGTCCACCGCTTGTTTTATTTGTTTCTGTTGGGACAGTTAATGAAGGGTAATGGCGGGCACAGGTTGGTTTGTAATCAAAGCTAATGGCGCTATGGCAGATTAAATCGGAAATATTTAACATGTACCAGTGACGTGCTTTGAGGTTTGATCTGGTGAGGTACAGTCAGTTTCACAAATAAAAGGACCTTCATGTTATTCGTTTGATTAGCAGAGCAGGAAAAATATAAATGAACTGTAGCATAGAAAAAATCCTTATTTTCCTACCTTTACTAAAGAATGAAGATAGGTAATCATCTTTTATGGAAAAAAAAAACAAACTAATGAGAAGATTGACTGGATGGCTCAACATGCTATTAGCTAGCGAATACGATCACAAATTCTATTGATTGGGAATACGATGTGCGCCGATTCCGAATATTTGGTCTCACTATCGCCCTCTGCCGTGAGGCAAAATAGTTGCGTGCCTCACTCTGCATTTGCAGACGCTCGACACAGTACTACATGACATACTGCGTCTTTTGAATAAAAACATCTGTATGTAATCCTCCAATCGGAAAAAAGTCCATGCAACGATAAAAAAAATTACTGGATGGCTTGACTTGCTGTTAGCTTGTTGATACTATCACCGATTCCTTTGTTTGGGGCTGTGGTGTGCCCCAAATCAGACTCTTTGGTCTCACTATCTCTCTCTGCTATGAGGCAAGTGAATTGCGTGCCTCACGCTGCGTCTGCTGACGCTCAGCACAGTAACATTTTACATACTAATTGTATTCATAATATTATGTGAAAATTAAGCAATTATGAAGAATAAAATCCCTAAATTGTGAGGTTAAATGAAGATTAACCTTAATACAGAAAAAACACTGTATAACCATTTAATGTATTTCCATGATGACACGTGAGGCACAACCTCACCTGCCTCCCCTGACTGCCTCTCACTGACCTGGTGACGATGAATAATAATGTAATTTGCCGTCCTGTGGCGCTGGCCTTAATGACTGACTTGTTTTTTTTTTGTGTCCCCATGTTTGTGTACTATGTTACAACAATCCTTTTGCGAACGCAGTAGCTTGCATTTTTTGATGTACTCATGCTTTTATTTGCATCCATGCTATCTTTAAGACCCTCCCGCAAAATAATGTACAGAAATATGTTTTGCGTGTTTAACAAGAATATATAATAATGAAAACCTGCCCCCCTTCCCCCAAAAATAAAACAAGTATCATTTTTCTGACAAAAGGTATAATATCCATACTGTAATGTGAAAAACACTCTTATTCCCCCTAAAATGTTATCAGAATATTTTGAAAATATTTTTTCTTTACATGAACTCGAAAAAACATCTACAATTGACAGATTGAGAAAACGAGATTGGATGTGGCACTCCAGGATTAACATGAAATAAGAGACTCAAAAGACATAATTTAAATGAAAAGAATATTATGATAGATTAGGATTAGGAGAGGATATATTACAAGGTAGTGGTTGTAGACTGGGGCAGCATGGCGGCGCAGTTCTGAGGTCATGAGATCGAACCTCCTGTGTGGAGTTTGCATGTTCTCCTCGTGTTTCCTCCCACATCCCAAAAACATGCATGTTAGGTTAATTGGCCGGTCTAAATTGTCCCTACGTGTGAATGAGCGAGCAAATTGTCTGTCCCTGTGTGCCCTGTGACTGGCTGGCAACCAGTTCAGGGTGTCCCCTGCCTACTGCCTGAAGAGAGCTGGGATGGGCTCCAGCACCCCGCGACCCTACTGAGGATAAGCAGTGCAGATAATGGATGAATGGATGGGTTGTAGACTGTATGTATAACAGAAAATCGTGCAACAACATCATATTCAGTGTTTTCACAACCATAGGGCACAAAGTGTTAAAAGGCGCAATCTCTGGTTCTATTTCTGTATTAAACACATATACAGGGCACGGGTGCCCTCTGCTGCAGACGCCTTACAAGACAGACAAGCATACAATTGTTCGAGAGATAAGATAAGATGTACTTTATCTGTCATTCTTGTACACATGTATACGGAACAAAATTTCGATACATCTAACCTGCACAGTTTCCAAAAATATATTAGTTTAAGAAAGTAGTAATGAGTTGAAGTATCTTTAAAAAGGATACTTAAAAATCGTGCAAAAGGCTTGTAGAGTGAAATAAAGCCAGTAGGAGGATCATATAATGTATATAATATGTGCAGTAGTCAGTACATAATCATTGTTATTTGAAAATACAACCAAATTTGTGGTTTATTTAAGTATTGATTACAAAGGAAAACACAGAGACAAAGCAAAATTTTCAAAAAAAGCTGCTGCAAAACTGTTTGGCTCTCACATATTTTACCGGTAATCCGTAACATAACCGTCAAAATCCTCGTCCTTTGTTTGTGACCAGAACAGCTTCGCTAAATCTCCATTAGAAGGTTCATTTTCTTCACTTTCAGAGTCACTTTCCCAAAGCTTGAACAACAGTTCCGGCAGACACATTTGCAAAATTATAATCATTATTATCTGATGGTAGTTTCTGCACCACAGTAGTACCGGTTCAGGTAGAAATATCACACCGTTTTATGAAACAAACGCACCAAGACGATAACAATAACTTCCAAATTACTAGATACGCTACGCCGTTAGCATGCATGAGTGCTTCCGCAAACAACGCAAAAGTCACACGAGATAGCATACATGTTGCATTTGTCGAACACGATCTCACAAAAACATCAGATTTCACCCAAAAAACTGGCCAAGACTCGAATCCGTGACTTCCCAACTTTGGCCCCCCGAGCTGGTCCAGGTCCGCCGCTTTACATGACACACACCCTCGCGATTTGAAGAAAATTTTAGACTTATGTGCGCCTTATTGTCGTGAAATACAATAAGAAAATAAAGTTATTCAATATAATCATACATTTTTCCATACAAAGTCAGGAATTCATCTTTTTTACTGTCTTGCGTCCTTGTTTATCCTGGAGTGCCATGTCTAATCTCATTGTGGACAATGTACTCTAAAATTGTGAGCGTAAAGACAATTCTATTTCATTCTGATCTAAATAATGCTTTGATAAGTCAGTGAGGGGCAATTTGCATACAAACAAAATTTGGGGATAGGATTTAATTGGCAAGAAATCACATAACGGTATAAGAAGAGTTACGCCATCAAACTAAGGACTCAATTTAATGGCGTATTCCGGCTGCTTTGGCCAGACGATTGAACAAAAGTATTCATTAAATACCATCATAGATGAACTCCTTCACTGTCATTGAAAATGATATCAAAGAAGCATTTAAACGAAGCTGGCAGTGAATGAGTTAAACTCAAAAGTTTTCCTTAAGTGTCTGTTCAAATGCCCAATTCTTTTTTGATTTCCCAACATAAAAATGATGAATTAATGTGACTTCATTTGTCAAGATGGTGCATTGTGAGGTTTTTATTAGCTGTAAGCTAAGTACGAAAATAAAATCGTAAAACATGTCTCTGTGTCGTTCATGA
This sequence comes from Urocampus carinirostris, assembly GCF_059441175.1. Lineage (NCBI taxonomy): Eukaryota > Metazoa > Chordata > Actinopteri > Syngnathiformes > Syngnathidae > Urocampus > Urocampus carinirostris. The sequence continues at coordinate 7,908,072 of NC_142365.1, forward strand.
AAACGCTTTTGATGCATAGCAACGAATAAAAACCGTTTGAAAAGAGTCCTTTGAAACCCGATTTCTTGATCACGGGGCGTAGTTGCCGCGGCCACTTGTTGCCGGGCAGATTGCGTGCCCTGCGGCCCAATGGAAAAACACAAACACACACTTACGTCCTAATTTCATTGCCGCCCTGAGATCGAGGCTAAAGGAGGCACAGGCACAGATAGGAAAACAGCTATACTGTATTTTCCGGACCATAAGGCGCACCTCAAAACCCAACTACTTATAATCCGACACTTCTTATTACGGAGACATTTGGAAATGTGTTACCATTTGATCAGTCGATGAATTTTATCACTGACCACAGTTGCGTAACATCAGTGGCGACGGGGATCGAACCGGATATTAATGGTAAGAGCGCCAATTCCTAACCACCCGGACACTAGGTACACGGATGGTTGATCACAATGACAAACTTTGGATGCAACAGAAATCGAAACTGGGATCGCTGCGGGAAGAGCGCAGGATCCTAGTCACTGGACCATAGTGTCATTATCACACTATTCAAATTCAACCTCCCCAAACCCCCCGCAGCTAATAAGGCCTCTTTGCAGGTGTCACGTTGTTTGAGAAACAAGAAAACACTGTGTGATCAAAAATTGGTAAAAAATAATTTTCCTTAACTCAAACTTAGAATTGGAAGCGAAAAACGTTTGGAATACCTGCAGCCCTGCGTTTATTTATACCTTTCAGGGTGACTGAATTACTTCCCACAATGGCTTTCTCTTCATTTATTTCAGAACAACCAAATTACTTCCCTAAATGCCTTCCTCTTCATTCAGTTCAGAATCTCATAATTTTACATGGTTTACTGAAAATGAAGCCTGATTTCTGGCTTATTTTAAAGGGTATTTAACATTTGACCACTAGATGTCGATGTAAAATTCTTATCTGCCATATAAAATTGGGAATCTTTTACTCGAATATGGTATGGTAATATGGTAAAATGGGAAAACATTTTCAAAACTAAAAAAACAATAATAAGTACTTCAAACAAGTAAAAGATTCTTTCAATGGTCACGTTTATCCGCCACATTTTTTTCTAATCTTATTTGAAAAAAAATCGTAAATGAGAAGATATTTTCTACAAGCGATATAAGATTGTGATTTTTGTTACTTGTAAAACCAATTAAAAAATAAACAAGGATAAATAAAAAGGAACAAGAAAGTATATTTTTTTTGTAGTGTAAATTGAACTTTATTTTCTAGTATTTCTGCAGTAGTATTTTTGTAGTATAACCATAGAAGTATTTATGTTGTATTTATATAGTTTTTCTTCAGTAGAATTTTTATAGTATAACTGTTGTATTTTAGTAGTGTTACTGTAGTGGTATTTTAGTAGTATTTCTCTTTAAGAATTTCCCTAGTAACCTTTTTGTAGTATTTCTGTAGTATTTTGGTAGTATTCTTTAGTATTTTTGTAATATTGCTGTAGTTATATCTTTGTAGTATTTCTATTGTAATATTTCAACACCAGTATTTTTGTACTATACTATTATTGTAGTAGTATTTTTGTAGAATTTCTATAGTATTTTCTTTTTTTCTTCAGAATGAAAGCAAAATGAAATATGAGGTCCCTGCTTTTAAGTACTAAATTTGATATTTAGTTTTGTAGTTATTTTGTAGTATTTTTGTAGCATTTCTGTCGTATTATTTTTGTTGTAGACACACAAACGGACAAAATGTAATTATTGTTTGGCAGGCCAGATGAAAAATCCTGATAGGCCGCATGTGACCCGCAGGCCATAGTTGGTGCACCACTGCTTTTTATTTATTTATTTTATTTTTTTCGTGAGTAAAAAAATGAAGGTTATTTTTAATTACATATTCAAAAGATTTACCCTTCCCTCTTTAGGTTGTATTAATTGAGGAAAATGTTTTGACTGACCTTCACCTGATAAATGACAAAACCTGGCATTTACACAAGGATGTGTAGACTTTTTCTACTTAATCATCAAAAAGTCAGGAGGAGAAAACAAAGCATTTCATTTTAAGGGCATCTGTGTCTTTAAGCAAAACCGGACCTTTTTTTTCTTTTGGTTTTCATTTGGCCTTAATTTACACTTAAATGATTGCTTGCTAAAGGGCCCGCGAGGAGTTTTTGCTGCAAATGCCAACCTCCCCAAACCCCCCGCAGCTAATAAGGCCTCTTTGCAGGTGTCACGTTCCCGAAAAACAACATGGAAGTCGTCAAGCAGAGATTGCTCGGAACTCGTTTGGTCGCGACTCTGAGTTGCAGCGGAACGACGAGGCGCTCGACAGGAACATTTTTAATGGTGTTTACCCTCCACTTGAATGTCAAACCTCATTAGGGAGCAAAGACGTCGCACATTGTTGCATTATCTCTTCCTCATAAGTTTTGATTTTTAATAGATTCATCCATATGGCATTTCTTTGTACGGTCATCCCTTGCTGTATCGCGGTTTACTTATCGCTGTTTCACGGGTTCGCTCCTTTGCGAATTTTTCAAGTCAAGTCATTTTTATTTGTATAGCCCTTAATCACAAAGAGTCTCAAAGGGCTGCACAGGTTATTGCACAGACTATTATTTCACACTATTATTACACCATCCCCTGATCTGGAACCAACATGAGGGCAAGGAATAACTCAAAAACCTCAACATGAGGAAAATGAAGAAACCTTGAGAAGGGACCGCACATGTGGTATCCCCCTTTCAGGATTACCAGACAGCAAAGGATGTTGCAATTACAAGTAATACAGAGATATTGTCCACAAAAAGTATTGGTTATTCATATTCTATAGAGTAGAAGTGTGTTTTAAGCTTAGATTTAAACATTTCCACTGAGGTTGCTGATCGGATCTCAGGGGGAAGAGCATTTCACACCACCTGTGCCCGGATGGAGAACGCTCTTGAACCTGCGGAACACTTCTTGGCTCTTGGGATCACCAGTAGACCAGCGCTTTCAGAACCAAGGCTTCTTTCACCGTGCGTTGTGTTCTGCATTCCGATTGGCTAAAAAGTTGCTCCGCCCCTTCTCTGCTCGTGCGCCAATGACGTTACAGTCGGAGTTGTACACAAACGTAAAACAGCTTGAAGAACCTACATTAAGTATGCGCAAATCTTTTGGGATTTAGAGTTTCCTCAAGCAAAACACTCTGGAGAGGAAGATGCTTTCTATCGCCAACAAAGTTAGATATCTCACCCCGCTAAACTTGCTTTGGCGCTCCCGAGTGGCTCCATGGCGCTTCTCCAAAAAGGTTTGATAATGGAAAACTATATGGTATCTGTAGGAAGACACTGAACACATTCTTTAAGTTTTCCATACATTAACAGTGTTCTCGTTTGCCCGCGTCCCTGCGTCCTAGACGCATCATTTTTGCTGGGGACGCATAGTGTCAAATCAACGTGCGTCCCCGGGACGCAACTGTTTTGACACAAAATTGTCATTATTACCCGATTACATTTTTTTTTTAAACAAAGATTTACCGCACTCCAAACTTTTCGTCAGGCAGATCCTGCAGATGTTGTTTTGGTCTCGCGGTTTGAGTTTTCGTCTGCATGCCGATCTCGAGTTGTGGTGTGAAAAGTCCGTCTCTTTTTAGAGAACCGGCTTTTTCGGCTCAACTCATTAAAGAGAGCCGGCTCTCAAACGGCTCACTTGCTTCGATGCATTATATTACGAATTATGATGTTGTATAAAGAAGTTTAGAAAAAAAGGAAGTATAAAAGGAGAAAATGAAAAAAAGACAGGTTTTTGGTTATCCCTTTAATCGGTATATTACCAACAATAATTTGATGCAGAAAATGAATGAATAATTTGATGATTAAAACTGAATGAATATATAGATTTTTATTATATATTTGTCACCGATTTACAATTTCAACCTCGATAACACTACATTTTGGGGACCCTCTGTTGGGACCCATAGATTTTTGAGCATGTGAGTCCCCGGGACCCATCACTTTTCACAGGTAAAATGAACACCGCATTAAGGTAAACTAAAGGTAATGTAAATACAGTAATCCCTCGCTATAGCGTGGTTTACTCATCCCGGTTTCGCTAATTTGCGGATTTTCATCGTTCATTGTGTTTTACATTCTGATTTGCTTAAAAGGTGCCCCACCACTTTTCTGTCTGCTGGTGCCTTAATAAATTGTATACGTACGTAAAATAGCTTGATGAACCTACATTATGTACGCACACCTCTTTTTTGATTTTAAGTTTCCTTAAAAGTTAACATGTCAACAAAACACTGAACTGACAAAAGCATCAATATGCAGAGGGAGATGCTTTCTATCGCCAACAAAGCAGGACTTACCAGAAGGTAAACGCAGTTTTTCATTATGTCGGCATGATGTCCACAAAATATCAAATGAAGTAAAGTGGACCGTGTCCTTGATCAATACAGGTGTAGAATAAAACCACAAAATTATTTCTACAATTATAATTTGACAGTGCAGAAGTTATTTGTCAAATGAAATGTTAATAAAGTCCAGTACTTTTATTTGTTTGATAAAAACTAGCCTGTAATTTGGGTTTGTTTTTGAGTATTTAAAAAATAAATAAATAAATACATCTATAAATAAATACAGATTCATACTTCGTGGGTTTTTACTATCTCGGTATTCTTCCTCCGTGTGTTTGTTTGATTCCGGTTAGCTAGAAAGTAGGTCATCAAAATAAGGCTTTAGACAAAGGAGGCACAGGCGCAATTGACAGAGATAGGAAAACAGATATACTGTCTAGTAAGTGCTGATATGATAAGAATAAAGGCCACATCTAGCAAAGCACCACCAAATAAATAAGTTTTCTAATTTAAACTGAATAAATTATGAAGTTATAAATGACTGAAATAGTACATATGTTCATTTAATTATGACCAAATAAATGAAGAAGTTATCTATCTATCTTTCTACCTACCCTGGTCATATCCCTTGAGAGGGGTGACCGACAGCAAGGCAAACACATACAAAAACAAAGAAAATAAAAAAGGGAAAAAGTAGGAAAAAAAATGATGCGGCAGGGGTAAACCAGTGAAAGCTGAAGAAGTTATAAATAAAAATATTATACAATCATGACTAAATATGGGCATATTACAACAGTCACATGACTTTTTCTGAGATGGTGTTGTATTATTGAAATATGTCGAGGGCCCAGATTTGGTCATGATTACACACTTTCTTCATATATAACTTCTTCATTTATTTAGTTGTAATTATGTAACTTCAGTTGTGTTTATTTCATAATATCCCCTTACTACTTTGAGTAGAACGGACAAGGAAAAACAGGAAACATCAATTTCAGTTCATGAAACAAGCATTTTCTTGACAAAATAACACTTAGTAAAAAGAAGCTTTCATCTGTTTTAACAAAACACATTCTGATTTCCTCTTTAAGGGTTGAGCGGTTTGAGTAAGATTCCCCCAAAGATGATGAAGCGGTCATAAGTAGGAAAGTGATACATTCAACTGTATGTTTTACTTGTAATAGATTTTCAATCAGCTTATGGACTGCCCTTTTGCATACTTATGGTAAAACATGTCAGTCTTTGATCAAGTGAATTGTGACAGGCATTGTCTGTTAGTTCATTTCTGGCCAGGATATATTTTGTACCAAGAAAACTTCGAAGGAACTGCTAATCTGTTTTTCGCCTCTATTTTGAAAACTTGCTTTCTCAGTATCCGTATTCAAAGAACACAAGTAAAAAGCCATTCCTCAACAATGCATTTTAATCAAACTGCAAACTCTAAAAAGCCAGATGGGCTTTCGAAGTTTAGACATAACGAAAAATTGAGGATAATTGACAACATAGACCCATATTTTGCAAGCTTGGTCAGTATATTAAGCAGTTTACGATGTCCAGGATGTGAAATTGCACATAAGATTCCAGGATACGATGACAATTTGTTATTTTTCATAACTTTTTCCTCTTATCGTCTTAGAAAACCCATCTAAACTTCGTAAATATGCGGATCGATTTATATTCCCTTTTCACCTGTAATCCAATATGGCGACCGCTTAAAAAACACCTTTCGGTTAGCAGTGTCATAGACAGATAGATAACCATAAATAATGGAATTAACCTTAAAATGACCAAGTAAAGTTAGTCTTTACTGTTTTACTGTCATTTTGGACTTTATAAAATTTTCATGGATAGGAGGTCCGTTTTAGCTACATTAGTATGAAAACGTTTGTGACATTACATAACTAGCTTTTAAATAAAAATAATATGACTTGACATGACCTAAAAGTTAATTTTATGAAGAAGTTGAATCACTCAAAAATTGAAAAAAAATCAACACTGTACCACTCTTTAAAATTACATAAAAGTTTAAACAGTTATTTAAACAAGAACCTTAAAAAAATTGCTCCTTACCAGCACTTCCTGAATAAACAAGTCATGTGACATAGATTAACCAATCAGATTGTCATTGCTGATTTTTTTGTTTCGGTAGACAATTTTCGGTTTGTAGCGCTGGATTTCAGATTTGTCTTTTAAATTTTAAACATGAAAAAAAACATAAACCTACATCAAAAGCCAAATCCTGGGCTTAAATAGTAAACAAGAGCAGTCAGTTTGAGAAAAGTTGTTTTTCTCTTGCTAGCACTTCCTGACTAATTGAACCACGTGACCAGACCAAACTAATCAACCCAAATATATGTTCCGATTTAATTTCCTTTTTTATACACCAGATTTTAGAGCTTTTCAGTTTGAAAATGACAAAAAATAACAGCAACTCCAGCTGCAGGATTTCATTAAAATAAAACTTTGATCAGTGCACGACTTGGCTTTGATCATCAGGTACTTTAAGATCCACTTTATGACCTTAGTGCGGTCTAATGAAATCCAGTGCATGTTCTGTGTATTTTGTGCCCTTTAAAACATAATAAAGCTGTGTTTGTTTTTATTCTTTTCCCCTTTTTTTACTGCTTGTCTGGCTTGGGTTTAAAACTGGAGGAACGCAAAGTCATTGTAAAATTTTTAGTCAAAATCCCTAAGAATTTATCTCATTATTTTCTGTTATTTATCCTAAATGACTTTGGTAGGGGAATACAAACTCTCGAGGGTAATTACTTTACAGTACTGCTGATGTAAGCAAAGTTGAGTCATTATTTGGCTAATTCGCATCATTAGAGGTGTTTGATTCCACCCACTGCTCGCTACCTCAATGGCAAAGCCTCTCTTTGAATGACTTTGAATATTATACGTAGAATAAATAAAACTGAAGATTATGTAAACATGTATTCATTGATTGTGGGTTTTGTTTCTAATCCATGTTTTGGTAGTTTTTAATAAGAGTTAGAATGCACTTTTCATATAGTGTTATAGGATCTGTTGTAATATTGAAATGTATGTATGGGTATTGTTGTATGATTTCCAGTCATTTATAAGTTCTTCATTTATTGAGTCGTTATTATTCAGCTTCTCCGTTATATTGTGTTTTAGTTTGTAGCCGGAAGCGTTCTTCAACTATATCATATCAGACTTGGAAGAACCAGTTTAAAAAAAGAGTTGTCGTGTATTGGAAATTTCCACCACCGTTGTACTTAAAGTTTGGTTTTCTTCATCACTCTTGCTACTGCTTGACCTTAGTGCTGCCTTTGACACTGTGGACCATAATATATTACTAGAACGGTTGGAAAAATGGATTGATCTCTCAGGAACCGTCCTCTAATGGTTCAGATCCTACCTCTTAGATAGGACGCACTGTGTTAAATATTGTGAAATGACATCTGAGCCCTTTAGTGTTACCTGTGGTGTTCCGCAGGGTTCAGTACTTGGCCCCCTTCTTTTCAGCATTTACATGCTTCGATTTGGTATTTTTTCATTTTCTCCTTTTATACTTCCATTCTTCCTCAACTTCTTTATACACAATAATAATTCGTAATATAATGCATCAAAGTTAGTAAGCCGTTTGAGAGCCGGCTCTCTCTAATGAGTTGAGCCGAAAAAGCCGGTTCTCTTAAAAGAGACAGACTTCCTTTCACTACATAACTACCACATGAAATCCGAGGCGGCAGATGCATGCGCACAGTGTTTGCAACAAAAAAAACGATACTGAGATGGAGGCTACCGCGGCGAACTCCCTTGACTTGATTGATTTGCCATTTCGTAGGGTTACTTTAACTTGATGACTTTCAATTACTTTTGGATTACTCCAATACCAAATATGCTAATAAAAGACAAAATAAACTAAATATGAATAAAATAAAGACTCACAACACATGGTAAGCTTTCTCTCCTGGCTTTGATCTCTTTGATCTCCGGCAAAACTAACATAAAATGCGACAGAAACAAAATGAAAATAAATCCAAACAGCTTGCCAACATCATTTTTGCCGTTCCATGTATTCCGTTACTCCCCAAGCCTGCACAAAATTTAGTCATTTTATTCATATTTAGTTTCTTTTGTCTTTTATTAGCATATTTGGTATTGAAGTAATCCAAAAGTAATTGAAAGTAATCAAGTCAAAGTAACCCTACCCCACCCTGGTATACCTGATGGTACCCATAATTGACTACCGTATTTTCCGCACTATAAGGCGCACCGGGTTATAGGGCGCACCCCCAAAAAATAGTTTTTGGTCCAATATTTTCCATACATAAGGCGCACCGGATTATAAGGCGCTACAATGGGAACGTCGACAACACAGTCAGATAATTCAGTCAAACTTATTACCCCCTTAACATTCCGAAAGCTTGCAAAGAAGCAAATACGTGTCTCAGACATGTACGGAAACAGTGTCTGTACGATGTCACTCAAATGTTTGTTCCAAATATCATTCGAAAGGTTAAAGTCTTGGGATTTAAGAAATGCCAACCATTCCTTAGTTTCTATTTTCTTTTTCGCTCGCAACTTTACTGTGCATATGACAATAAACACTTGGAATTGAGTTTAATTTAAAAATAGACTCATCACAGAAACATCGAGGTCAGTTTGAAACAAGATACTGGGAAAATATATAGCCGGAGTAGCTCACCGAAGTCATTACGTTCAATAATAATGTGCAACCATGGTCCTCTTATATCTGTGAGTGTAGTAAATCCAGGAGAGTAAAATATTTACAAATACAGGACCCAAAAATGTTGTGCAACCGAACATGTGATTCACGTTCATCTTTTTCGGCCAATTGCAGGCTTTGTTTCGCCCCTTTAGCCTATGCGAGCCTGTAAATGATAAAAAGGATCCGCCCTCTTTACCTCCGAATAACTTTAGCCAATAGTGATCGATTCAAATGATGATTGACACATTGGCTGGGAAATGAAACGCCGGCATATGTATCCCAGCATACACCGCGGACCGCATCGCCTACGAGGAAAAATCTAGTCTTGCCTTTGTTGCGAGACCTTGCGACTTAATATTGATCCATATATAAGGCGCACTGTATTATAAGGCGCATGGGCAGCTTTTGAAAAAAATATAGGATTTTAGGTGCGCCTTATAGTGCGGAAAATACGGTAATTTGCGTTTTTCCGTACAGATTTTCTTGTACGTCGAACACGTCTTAAAATGCACAATAAATGTACTTTGTACGGCAAAAACGTACCGGTTGACAGGTATGGTAATCTTGGGGGTAACAGAGTTACTCTTTAAATGAAGTAACTAGTAACTGTAACCCCTTGATGTTCAGTAATAAGCCCACGGCAAAATCCCCCGCGCTAATGGCGTTCGCGCAGGGCTTTATCGATACTACGGAAAGTCGCCGGCTGCCATTCGCTTCAATCGGACCGTTCTCGTGACACCGGCATAAAAATCCCGAGCAGACCGCATCCGACAAAACGGCAATTTGCACAATTTCCCCCATACGGACACTGGTAGCATATAAACAATGCCCCGCAGTGCTACCTAGGCAGCGCTCACACAAGAGTGATGCGGCACAGAAGTGGCGCCGCCAGGCCTGCCAGGCTGAATTACACGGCTGCCAACGTCTGCACATTTGGTAAAATGCAGATTTTCTTTTGGGGACACAGATATACGCCAGTATTTGTGCTCATCGTACCGTGAAAGTATGAGATGATAATGCCATAAATTGGACGCTTCGACAATAGTACATTTATAAGCCGAAGGCAATCTGATTTTATTGACCATATAGGCAGGCGCCGGCAATGACACGGGTCATTGAGCAAGTGGTGTGGATTTTTCGCCGGGGACAACAAAAGTTAGCGCTTTTTGCAGAGAAATTTGAAATTTCTTCTTCAGACGGCGAGAAAAGGATGATGAAGTAGCTTCATCTTTGCGAGCTAAAACAGACAACAAGAATCGTAAGTAATGATGTAGAACACTTTAATTTAAAGCGTCTTCGCGGGAAGGGATTTACAACCCCTAAAACATGACGCGGCTGACAAGAAATTCCATTCTGGCCTTCGGTGCCGATGCGGCATTGCACCTTTCACTTCAGCTAGATTGCACCTTTCGCGTGGGGGGAGGACGGCCCTGAAAAACATGCCACAAATTCATTGGCTGTATATAATATATCACATATTCCGTAAATAATCCGAATCGGATTGTGTTCGATCGAAAAGTTTTACTGAGTTCCCGAGTACCGAGGGTCCTTCTGAAAGTACCCTAAATAAATGATTTTTTAAAGGAAGAAAGGAAGGAAAAAAGGAAGGAAGGAAGGAAAGAACATTCAAATGAATGAAAATCGAAAGGAAGGAAGGAAGGGAGGACGGAAGGATAGATGGAAGGAAGGAAGGAAGGAAGGAAGGAAGGATGGAAGGAAGGAAGGAAGGAAGGAAGGAAATAAGGAAGGAACATTCAAGTGAATGAAATTTGGAAGGAAGGAAGGAAGGAAGGAGAGAAGGAAGGAAGGAAGGAAGGAAGGAAGGAAGGAAGGAAGGAAGGAAGGAAGGAAGGAAGGAAGGAAGGAAGGAAGGAAGGAAGGAAGGAATGAAAGAAGGAAGGAAGGAAGGAAGGAACATTCAAGTGAATGAAATTTGGAAGGAAGGAAGGAAGAAAAGAAGGAAGGAAGGAAAGAAGGAAGGAAGGAAGGAAGGAAGGAGAATACAAGTGAATGGAAATTGGAAGGAAGGAAGGAATCAAGTTAGGAAGGAAGGAAGGAAGGAAGGAAGGAAGGAAGGAAGGAAGGAAGGAAGGAAGGAAGGAAGGAAGGAAGGAAGGAAGGAGCATACAAGTGAATGGAAATCGGAAGGAAGGAAGGAAGGAATCAAGTTAGGAAGGAAGGAAGGAAGGAAGGAAGGAAGGAGCATACAAGTGAATGGAAATCGGAAGGAAGGAAGGAAGGAAGGAATCAAGTTAGGAAGGAAGGAAGGAAGGAAGGAAGGAAGGAAGGAACATACAAGTGTATAAAAATCATAAGGAAGGAAGGAAAGAAGGAAGGAAGGAACATACAAGTGAATAAAAATCGGAAAGAAGTAAGGGAGGAAGAAAGGGAGGAAGGAAGGAACATACAAGTGAATGAAAATCGGAAGGAAGAAAGGAAGGAAGGAATCAAGGAAGGAAGGAAGGAATACATTTTGAATGCACAAAAATGGGAATAATGCAAAAAAATACACGACAAATTGAAATAAGGCAATAAAAACACTGATAGAACAAATACATAAACTTAAAATTAAGGAAAACAACACTGGAAAAATGAATGAATAAATAAATAAAATAAGCAAAGATTAAATGAATAAATACATTTTGCATGCATGAAAATAATAACGGAAAAACTAGATGCATGCTAAATGAAAAAGAAACAAAAAAATAACAAAAAACACAGTAAAAAGATGTAAAATTGAGGGTAAGAGTACATTTTAAAAAAGTAAAAATGTTGATTCCCATTTTCCTTTTCTCTCGACGGATAATTTATTTCATGATATTTTTTTTCCTTATTTTAATTATTTCCCCTAAGTTTTCTGCAGATCCACATCGTGTTCAAAATTTAAAAGAAAGTAACACTAACCTCAAAAAACCAAGAAATTGTCAGGACCAGAACGGAGACAGGATCCACTTGCGTTGCGTTTCTCACAAGTTTTATTGGAAGAAAGAGAAAGGGTTGCGCCCACGATCCGGTGATAACTGGACGCAGGAAGGAGGTCGCTCTGAACACGGAAGTGGGACTTAAGTGGCGAGCGACGACGGTGTCGGGAACGGAAAAACGGGTCAGTATCCGGGACAGGAGAGCAAAAACGTGGTCGGGTCGGAAGCGAGTCGTAAGCCAGGAGAGGAGAGTAGACGTGGTCGGGGACAAAAGAGGTCAAAAGCCAGGACGGGAGAGTAGTAGTAGTCTTGCCTAGTGTTAACTGAGGTTCGCAGCCTGACTGACAAACGGGGACAGAAAGGAGTGGGTTTAAATAGGGACATGGAGCCAATCACTTGTATGCTCTTCCTTCCTTCCTTCCTTCCTTCCTTCCTTCCTTCCTTTCTTCCAATTTCCATTCACTTGTATGCTCCTTCCTTCCTTCCTTCCTTCCTTCCTTCCTTCCTTCCTTCCTTCCTTCCTTCCTTCCTTCCTTCCTTCTTTCCTTCCTTCCTTCTTTTCTTCCTTCCGTCCGAGGCAGTTGGCGCCAAAGGAGCGGGCACAGGTAATCATGACAGCAATACTAAAAAATGTGTCTACATCCAAAACGCAAAAACTCAAAACAGTCAACTAAGCAAAATGATAGTCTTTCTGAAATATTTTTCCCTGTTCATTTCATTCAAATTAAGTGTTATTCCTCCAATTTGGCATTGTTCTTTTTTTATTACGAAACCATATTTTTTTCAAATTTGGGGAATTGCCCAAATTTGTATGCACCAGCATCACTTTAATCTTCTCCTTGTGTTTCCGCCGGGTGAAAATGACATCTTGTACATATTGCATGAGCCAAACTGTCAAACTTTAAACTTTTCAATTACGTTGAAATAACTTTATTTCCCCTGCCGAAACAAAACTCGCGCAGCCATCACGCAGTAAAGGAATCCAATCAGCTGAAAACACCTGAGCTATTTATTTTTCTTTAAAGGTTTTAGACTTGGCGGACCTCCACTTTACAACATGGGAACATGGCAGGTTATCAACAATATTGACGGGAAAATTATAACTACTAAATATATCTAATAATACTACAAACGCTGCCCTACTTACGAACGAGATCGATGGCGGTATCAGGGGCAGAAAACTGGTCGGTAGCCGGGACTGGGAGAGTAAGACTTGGTCGGGGTCGGAAACGAGTCGTAAGCTGGGACGGGAGAGTAGACGTGATCGGGAACAAAACGGGCTGTAGCCGGAGACAAACGGGGGCAAAAACGGGACAGGCGGGGGTCTGGGTTGAAAAAGGCTTGCCTTGTATACACACATTCGCAGACGGACTGACAACAGGGGATTGACAGGACTGGGTTCAAATACTGACCGGGAGCCAATCAGAACCCGGGGCAGTTGCCGCCAAAAGAGCGGGCACAGCTGAGTCACATCAGAAATCATGACAGGGCCTGCGAGGCCCTTCTCTGCTTGCCTAAAAGATATCAAAACATGTGATATTAATTATATTTCATCCATCAATACTCATTCAACAATTCCAATTTGTATGTCATTTTTATTTTAGTGCTTCCAGATGTGTGCTTTCATATTCATGCATTTAACCACATTTCAGCCATTATTTGTTGTTAAGCTCAGAAATCTACTCAGAGGCCTTCACAAAAAATCCTGAAGGCCATGTACCATAACATGAGTTTAAGAAAAAGCTGTTGGTTTAGCCAATCATATGGCCTGTTGTTAGAAATTGGGCTTCTGGAAGGCATGAGGAAACGTCAGCGAGTCGACAAAACTTGGCTAGAGGGCGGTAATCCACCAAATCGATCGCGCCAACTGCCATTAAACTTGAAGAGAACATGCTTCACAAGGAAAAGTATTGTTGTGTTGATTTAATAGCGTTTTAGTCAACCCACAACGAAATTCGAGTTGGTCCGGTCTAAAATGTCACTCATTAAATTTGGTGTGGGCCTGGACCGCGCTTCTCTTTCACTGACTTTTTTGTTTTGTTTTATTTAGTATCCACCTGTAATCGCTCTTCTTTGACTATGATTTTTCAGTCTTGTTTACTGATTTTATTACAAAAGACAGGCTTTATGTGTCACGCATCCGCATGGAGCAATGACCTCTGCCCCGGCTCAAATCACCTCTCCTTCACCCGAGTCCTCACAAATAAAATGGAAAACTTCACTTTCAAGCAAAACAGTTGGTTCGTTTGCAATTGACACATCACTAATTCAGACCGGAGCTGAAGGCCTAGTTGTGAAATGCATGGCCCACCACCGACCCCTATTATAATATTTCTAATACAGTCCCAATTTTTAAGGCATTTTTACTTTAAAAATAAAATGAAGCTAAGTCTTTTTGTCATGATTACTGATGCGGGGGCACCTGAGTCTGCAGCCATGGACTCTGATTGGCTGTTGCACTCTTTTTAACCCCCCGCCTTCCTGACAACATTCGTCAGATCGTCTGCAAACCTACGCTACACGCTAGGCTAGCTTTTGTGACTCCTGCCCTGTTTTCCGTCTGATTCCCGTTGCCGACCCCTTTTCTTGACCCGTTTATGTTTTTGCTCCTCCGTCCCGGGCATCAACCTGTTTTTTCTCGCTCTCGACACTGCCTTCGCTTGACACGAAAGTGCCACTTCCGCCAAACCTGAGTTAACGAACGCAATTGGGTCCCGTCTCCGTTCCTGGTCGGTGACACTTTTTTTACATTAGATGATATGCATGTGTCAAGGTTCCTAAATTTCTTGGCCACCTTGGTCGTAGGAGCACCACTTCCTGTGGTGTGTCTTGGGCAAGTACAGCCTGGCAGAACACATGAAACATATACCACTGGTTTCCATGGTTACCCGGAGAAGCGTCTTCTTTCTGTTGAGAAATATATAATAATTACAAGGGATATCTACTTTCGGGCAGCACGGCGGCGCAGTGGTTAGCGCATGTGCGGCACAGTTCATGTCTTGGGAACCTCCTGCGTGGGTTCAAATCCAGCTCCAGACTTCCTGTGCGGAGTTTGTATGTTCTCCCCGTGCTTGCGTGGGTTTCCTCCTGGCACTCCGATTTCCTCCCACATTCCAAAGACATGCATTTCAGATAATTTGGCCGGTCCGAATTGTCCCTTGGTGTGAATGAGCGAGCGAGTTGTCTGTACACGGCCCTGCGATTGGTTGGCAACCAGTTCAGGGTGTCCCCTGCCCACTGCCCGATGATTGCTGGGATGGGCTCCATCACCCCCGCGACCCTACTGAGGATAAGCGGTGTAGCTAATGAGATGAGATGAGATGATATCTACTTTCCTCTCACTTTTTTGTGTTACGATCGCACATCTGTCCCGATGCCCTCCAGTTGTTATCGTCATTATGGGAGGCAGATGTCCATCGACAGCGGCGTTGACCTCAGTTATTCTATCTTTTTAAAATTAATTTCTTCCTTGACGAGTAATTTGATTCGACGAATATTCAAAATGTCATGTTCGGAAGGTATAATTTTTCTTTTGGACACTTTACCAACGTTTTTGTTGTTGCTACATCTGTTTGCTAGCTGTTTGTTTTCTGGTATGGAAGCCCAAGAGCACCAAACTAAGTTCAAGAAAAATGAAAAACGTTTTGCCTTAAAGCTGGTAATTATGTATTAGGGTTATTCAATTTGAATATATGGTGTCATTATTGTTATAAATAGTTACATACTTACTCTTTTTTAAACCAGGGATGGACAACTTTTTTTGAATCTGAGTGTCATAAACCAGAACAGGATCAGGACCCAAATGCGTGATGTTGCCTTTTATTTTACAGGAAATGGGGAGTCATGCACGTTAGGCAGCAGTCTGGCGTGGAATGATAGGAAGCCAGAGGCCGACAAGATCGATAACAATTGCCCGAGCGGATATCGGACAAATGGGGTCGATACCGGACAGGACGGGACAGACAGGATGGATATCAAAACAGGATATAAAATAAATAGGACAAACTAGACAAGAACGAAACTGGAAACCAAAATCAAACAGGAAAAACAAACGGGAACAATACCGGACAGGAAGTATCAACAGAAAACAGGACCGAGTCAAAACCCACGGGGCAGAGGTTCATTGATGGACTGACAAAGGAAGAGTGAGAGCACTGAGCTTGAATAGACGGAAATCCAATCTGTCAATGAGCCGCAGCTGGCGCCACACGGGAGTTATCATGTGATAACTATGTTACTATTATGCAATTACAAGGTTTAAATCATAAAGGCAGCGTTAAAATAGGTTCAACATAGCTCTAAAACGTCTACCTTGTATAAGGGCACTCGGTTATTTACACATATGAATTAGAGGCTAATTTAAAAACGAAACATGTATTTAAAGACACTGATCATGTTAGTAATTTTTTATTGTCAGGACCAGAACGGAAACAGGACCCACTCGCGTAACGTTTCTCACCAGTTTTATTAGGAAGAAGGGAAAGGATTGCACACACGATCGGATGATCGCTGGTCGGGGGGAGAAGGTTGCTCCGAACGTGGAAGTGAGAGCGATGGCGGTGTCGGGAGCTGAAAAACAGTTCAGAAGACCAATAACGTGGTCGGGATCGGAAACAAGTCGAGAGCCAAGAGAGTAGAGTAGACTCGGTCGAGATCAAAAACGGATTGTTAATCGGGGCAGGAGAACAGACGTGGTCGAGATCAAAACAGATCGTAATTCGGGAAGGGAGAGCAGAAGTGGTCGAGATCAAAACAGATCATAACAGAAGACAAAAAGGAGCACAAAACAGGACAGGCACATTAGGGCTTGCCGTGTAAAACCAGAGATTCACAGACGGACCGACCAAGAGGAGACTGACAGGACTGAGTTTAAATACTGACAGGAAGCCAATCAGTCAACAAGCTGTAGCTGGCGCCACACAGGCGGGGCCAATTGGGTGCCATGGCAACCGTGACAAACCCGTGGCAATGAAATATGTTCTTCAATGTTATTAAAAGGTTGTAATATTTAATAATGCTAAAAGTTGTTATTAAATAAATAATAGTGAGTAAACAATTATATAAAAACGATACACTATTAAGGACTATCCATTATAATTGCATGTTATTCAGCTAAATCCTTATTTTTATGGATTGAATATTGGACCTCTTGAGCATCCATAGCTGGTTTCTTGACGCAGTGAAATAATCCAGATTATCCCGTTAGGAGACAATTTAATGAGGTTTGCAATTTGATAAGGAAGGAGACGGGTCAAACGCGACCTGATGGCTGCTTCTGTTAAGCGTCTGCCATTTTGTCCTCGGGCGAGGTCGTTCCACGGCCACACAGCATCTGACCCGTGCTCCTGCCGCCCCAAGACCCAGGTCACTTTCTTCTCCAGGTTTATATATCATGCTGAAGTCTTTTCCTTATGTCAAATATTAGCTTCTGAAAAGATGCAAATAAAATAAATACTTATATTACTTCTAACATGCATAGAGCAATGTTGGGGTGGTAACTGAAAAACAGTACTTGGTTACAGATACTAGTTACTTCATTTAGAAGTAACAACCTAGTTACAGGCTGGTCATCCTGGTCATGTGCGGTCCCTTCTCAAGGTTTCTTTATTTTCCTCATGTTGAGGTTTTTGAGTTTTTCCTTGCCCTCATGTAGGTTTTAGATCAGGGGATGGTGTCATAATGGTCTGTAGTTTGCAATAGCCTGTGGTCTGTGCTGCCCTTTGAGACTCTTTTGTCATGTTTGCCATGGCGCCCAATTGGCCCCGCCCGTGTGGCGCCACTGCGGCTCGTTGACAGGTTGGCTTTCCGTCTATTTAAGCTCAGTGCTCCCACTCTTTGTTTGTCAGTCCTTCAACGAACCTCTGCCCTGCAAGACGTGGGTTTTGACTCGGTCTCCTGTTAGCATTTCCTGTCCGGTATTGTTCCCGTTTATTTTCGTCCTGTTTATTATTCTCTCCAGTTTTCGTTCCCGTCTAGTTTGTCCTGTTTTATTTCGATATCCTGTTTCATTATCAGTCCTGTCTGTCCCGTCCTGTCCGTTAGCGACCCCATCCGTCCGATATCTACTCGGGCAATTGGTATCAATCTCGTCGGTCTCTGGCTTCCTGTCTTTCCACGCTAGACCGCTGCCTAACGTGCATGACTCCCCATTTCCCATAAAATAAAATAAATGTGTGAGAAACGTCACGCATTTGGGTCCTGATCCCGTTCTAGTCCATGACATCCTTGTGATTAAGGGCATCACAACTAAACATAACATCACTTAGCCCAGACACTCCTGGACTTCAACCCCTCGAACATCTCCTTCTTAATTTCCCGGTGTTCCCATCTCATCTCATCTCATTAGCCGTACCGCTTATCCTCATTAGGGTCGCGGGGGGCTGGAGCCCATCCCAGCCATCTCCAGGCAGTGGGCAGGGGACACCCTGAACTGGTTGCCAGCCAATCGCAGGGCACACTGGGACAGACAACTCATTCGCTCATTCACACCTAGGGACAATTTGGACCGGCCAATTCACCTGAAATGCATGTTTTTGGAATGTGGGAGGAAACCGGAGTGCCCGGAGGAAACCCACGCAAGCACGGGGAGAACATACAAACTCCGCACAGGAAGTCTGGAGCTGGATTTGAACCCACGACAGGTTCCCATGGCATGAACTGTGCCGCACAAGCGCTAACCACTGTGCTGCCGTGCTGTTTCCCGGTGTTGTCCGAGACTTTTTTTTCTCCATGGTGTATTTCAAAAATAATTTTACCAATGAACGAGCAAATTAAGCACGGTTTTACCGTGAATTCTGTCACGCCCCCTCCCCTTACGCTGCCTACTATTCGCTACTGGTGACACAAAACCAAATATGCACATATAAACTGACCCCCTGACTTCAATAATACTAAATATGGCTTAGCTGCAAGTATATACGGAAGGGAGAATATCTCCATGAGGTAAAATTCAGCGTCTTCATACTCTGTCCCAGACCTGGCACCACTGTAACTTTAAGCACTTTGTAGGTAAATATAAACACACACACACCCTTCTTTATCATTGCTGTCCTCCCAACTGTGGCTAAAGACTTTCCTCCCTTCCAGGTTTGTCATCTCAATCAAGATGGATCATATGGAGTTCGGCATAAATAGCTCAAATTTTGTCTTTTGCCTCGGCTATTTGACTTTGACAATCTAGTGGGCCCATTTTTATAGTTTTTGCAGATTTTGCTCTTCCTTCATTTCCATTTAGCATTGAGGATCAAACCTTCCCGCACTTTAAATCAAAGCCCTGTTCTTGCTGATTCAATCCTTATTTTTCATCTGAATCCAATGTGTCTTCATCTTGTTTTGGTCCGGAGCCTTCGCTCTGAAAATGCTGGTCTACTGGTGATCCCAAGAGCCAAGAAGAAATCCGCAGGTTCGAGAGAATTACTCTGGTGTTGTGGAATGCTCTGCCCCCTGAGATTCGATCTGCAACCTCAGTGGAACTGTTTAAATCGACAACACACTTTTATTCTCTAGCTTATGAATAACCTATATTTCACGTTGACAATATCTGTGTATTATTTGTTTTTGGAACATTCATTGTAGCCTGGTCATCCTGGAAGGGGGATGGCCTCGTGTACGGTCCCCTTCTCAAGGTTTCTTCATGTTCCCCGTGTTGAAGTTTTTGAGTTTTTCCTTGCCCCCATGTAGGTTTCAGATCAGGGGATGGTGTAAAATAGTCTGAAGTTTGCAATAATCTTTGGTCTGTGCAGCCCTTGAGAGTACTAATGATAATAGAAAAATAAACATGACTTGACTTGCCGTGACGTGTGGATCATATTGTCACGGACCAGAAACAGAGATAGGACCCAGTAGCTTTCGTTTTTACTCAGTTTTATTGAAAAAAGAGGGAGAGCAGTGCTTGCTTCCACAATCCGTTGATCGACGGACACGGGTAGCAGATGGCTGGAAGTTGCAATTCCGTGTCGAGCAGGAATAATCGTAGACAGCAGGGATACTGGTCACAAGCTCAGTTCAGAAAAGAGGTCGGCAACAGGTATCAGGCAGGAAACGGGGCGCAACAGGTCGGATGTCGCGATGGCAGATCAGGGCAGAAACGGGTCCAGAAACAGGTCGGCAACAGGTATCAGGTAGGAGAAAACAGGGCAGGAAAATGTCGGAAGGTGAGAGCTTGCCTATGGTAATAGGTTCGCAACGATCTGACAACTTCCTCTTGAAAGCCGGGGGTTTAAAAGGAGTCTCTGAACCAATCAGCTCTCAGGGCTGTTGGTGCCAATTGGGCAGTCACAGATTCCCTGAATCAGCAATCATGACACATGTAGCCACAAAGTCATCCTCAGACACGTCTTCCTCCACTTCAGCCTGATCCATCTCTACCAAAGGCTCGTCATCAAGGTGCCAACTTCGCCACGACCCCAAAACAGGCCAGGAACTGTCAGCAGGAGAGATAGCTGTCCAGAGTTACTGTTATCTGTGGTGCCCGGACGACCTAGCCAGTTAAGGGATCAGTGAACGCGAACCGTGATATGAATTAAACAACAACAAAATCTGGAGAGACGTTTGGAAGGCGAAAGACCCGACTCCTAGAGAGCTGTTTCTCTAAAAAGAGCTGGAAATCCCTTCGCTATTTTCTATAGGTTTAATTCTGTTGATATCTCTGGTGAATTTAAGCCTCTCCTGGCAGACTTTCTTGGTCCCGTTTGGACGCTTTTCCGGCCAATCACGGATTTCCCAGATGGACTCCGGTTTGCCCAGGCAGTGTTTGGTGAAGGCCGCCGGCGCCAACACAGTTGGCCGCGATTGTATGCGGCGACTATGAATGAGGTGGCGGCTTTTACTGCAGCTAGCAAACAACCGATCCATTTAGCGTCGGGGTAAAAAAAGAGTTCCAACGTGCCCGACAGAACGTTCGGTCGTCTGCTCGGCTATTGTTTCGGTGAAATGGGAGGAGGGCTGAAAAAGGCGCGAAGAAGGCGACAGTAGCGGTGGGCGGATCGATCCAAATTTCGATCATTTCGATACTAAGTAAGTCCTTGCATTGGATTGGAACTTTTGTCCAGGGATCAATACTGCACTCCTTCAGTAATTTCCTCAAAGCCCTGCTTCTCCATGTAGATAGCACAGCACTTCTCTACCTCACCTAGTACCTTTGGCCACTCTCTAAATGTATCTAAATGTATCTTTCATCTACAAAAAAAGGAAAATGAAATGTGTGTGGCGGTATGCTACTGTGGCAACACCACGATTTTACATAAACACATTAAAAAAAGGTGGGACAACAGCAGAGTGGTAACTGCGTCAGCCCCACAGTTCAGAGGTCCGAGTTTCCTCCCACGCTAAAAAAATGGCAGGTTGATTGTTCCCAAATTGTCCCGAAGTATGAGTGTGCATGTGATAACACAACCAGAAGACAGCTGAGATTGGCTCCATCAGGCTTGTGACCCTAGTAAGGATAAGCTGTGCAGAAATTTGATGGATGGATGGAGGGACGACATAAAAAAGAGGACAGCGGGCTACAAAAGAAAATCTAAACATGATACTGTTCCTGAACAAAAACCTGTAAATCCATTGTCACCATGGCAACAGAACGGAGGAGAGACAATTGACACTTCTTTTGCATCGCTGTCTTTATTTCATTCAAAGTATTGTGCAATGTTTTTTTTTTGTTGTCTTGTCGACATTGTTATACAATATTAGTATTTTCGTCAAATTGCTTCTTTTTGGTTCGACTTTCTTTGATTTTGGTCTTGTTTGTAATGTTAATGTTTGCAGTGTGATCATTGAGAAAAATAATGAAATATTTTTAGTGCCTAAAATTGTTACGTAAAAATTAAGGAGGCAAGGTTTCAATTTTCAATGATCTTGACATTTCCAAGTGAGAAGTATCAGAATCTGATGGATGGATAGAAAAATAGATAGGTTGGTCGTGAAGAAGGATGTGGATTCTGACCACGTCCTTCGTGTGTTCGTTGAATTTCGGGTGAAGAGAATGTTGGTAAATTATGGAGATTAACTGCTTCTCGAGAAGTTTTTATTTGCAGAATATAATCTGGAGACCACTGCAATACAAGTCTTCAATCGGACAATTTTAGCAATTGTCTCTCGACATTTTGAAGTAAGAATATTATACCTTTTTCTAGGCTTGTATAGGTCAACAGGAAACCACAACTTTAGTTTTTTGCTTGCCACTGTTTGCACACTGGTGTGTTATCAGCCAAGTTTCCGTTTCTGTTTTTAACAGCCTTTTTGAAAAATTCCTCCAACCCCTGTTTACATTTTGATCTTGTGGTTTCTTGACATCAGACTGAACCCCGCTCTTTCGCTTAAGACGTATTCTCACCAATGTTTCGTGATTTATTGACATCTGACTGAACTTTGTTCTTTCGTTTAAAGTTCCTGACATTAGTTTGAACTTGTAGTTTGCATTGAAAATATCCATTGATAATAAAAGCTGATATACTTCATGTACAATAGGTCTACAGTAGGTAGGTAAGTGGGTAGGTAGGTAGGTAGGTAGGTAAATAGATAGGTAGATAGATAGATAGATAGAGATAGATAGATAGATAGTGTCATGGTTGCCACGGCGCCCAAATTGGCCCCGCCCACTAACACCATCTGAAACGCATTGACAGATTGCTGCCGGACTACTTAAACGTGGTCTCGCGAGTTGCCTGGTTGTCAGAGCGTCTGCGTAACTCCTGTTAAACTCTGTATGAAATGCCTAGTTCAGTGAATTTGCCTGTGTTTGATCCTGTTTTATTTTCAGCCTGATCTGTTTGATCTTGACCACCTTTTGTTCGGATTTCAATCCACTCCCGCGACCGTCGATCCCTGGATCGAGTGTGCGCGCATTCCTCCTCTCCCTAATAAACTGTAAGTACGTTACGCGATTGGGTTCTCCATTCCTGTTTCCTGACCTGGTTTGTGACAGATAGATAGATAGACTGATAGATAGAGACTAAAGTAGATTCTGATTATTTTCTTAGGAGGAACTCGATCGGATATACAATTTTGAACTAGCATGGATCAGATCGATACCAAAATTCCCAGTATCGCCCACCGGTAGGCGACGGAGGAAGCGAGGATGAAGTGTTTGATGAATGTCTCCGGAACAAGCCTGGCCTTAATGATAAAACACAGGCAATGAATAAGTTTGGCAGTGGACATAGCCAGCCTGTCAGCGTAAGCATAAAACGGTGATGGGTGGAGAGCGTTGCACTGTTAAACCTTCACACGTCCACGATGAACAGCTCCGAAGACACAGATGAGGGTTGAGAGCATAAAACATACTTGTAATTAAAGGTGCACTCAGTGATTGTTGTGTGGTTTTTTTCTTCTCTTTTCGTCGGGGCAAAGTCAGCAAAAATCAACCTGGGCGTCGCTAGCTGTCACCTAGCAGGTGTTTCCCCGTAAACCGGGAGCGAAATGGATCGACTCCAGACGGATTTTCATGGGGACGGTAGACTTTCCGTTAGATATGGGACTTTTGCAAACCGATACTAGTGCAGGAAACCCTCAGGATACAACATCCATTCTGAGATGAGGATCGCATGGCGAGGGATTGAAACCTGTGATGATTAGCAAATTTTTTTCATAGTCTTCTCTCCAACGTGGTGCCTGCGGGCACCAGTTATCCCTCGAGAACAGTGTTTTTCAACTGGTGGGACGCGGACCCATTTTCAGAGGGTTGTAGGTTTTGCCCTGGCACTTTAATGCTAACATGAAAAAAAAATGAGGGTCAATTATACAGATAATTGTCACAGACCAGGAACAGACACGAAACTCAATCGCCTTCGTTTACTCAGTTTTATTTAGAAGAGAAAAGAGGACTTGCATCCACGATCCGATGATTGTCAGTTACGGGTAGCAGATAGCAGGAACGCAGAAGTAGCACTTCCGTGTCGAGCGAAGGTAGTCGTTGACGGCGAGAAAACAGGTCGATGGCCGGGGCGGAGGAGCTAAAACATAAACGGGTCGAGAAAGAGGTCGGCAACGTGTATCAGACTGAAAACGGGGCAGAATAGAGTCGGAGAGTCTCAAAAGCTTGCCTAGCTGGGAGCATTCGTTTGCAGACGATCTGACGGGTTCTTTCAGGAAGGCAGGAGTTTAAAAAGAGTCGGTCACGGGTAGCAGATTGCAGGAACGCAGAAGTGGCACTTCCGTGTCGGGCGAAGGTAGTCGTTGACAGCGAGAAAACAGGTCGATGGCCGGGGCGGAGGAGCTAAAACATAAACGGGTCCAGAAAGAGGTCGGCAACGGGTATCAGACAGAAAACGGGGCAGAATAGAGTCGGAGAGTCTCAAAAGCTTGCCTAGCTGGGAGCATACGTTTGCAGACGATCTGACGGGTTCTTTCAGGAAGGCAGGAGTTTAAAAAGAGTCGGTCACGGGTAGCAGATTGCAGGAACGCAGAAGTGGCACTTCCGTGTCGAGCGAAGGTAGTCGTTGACAGCGAGAAAACAGGTCGATGGCCGGGGCGGAGGAGCTAAAACATAAACGGGTCCAGAAAAGAGGTCGGCAACGGGTATCAGACAGAAAACGGGGCAGAATAGAGTCGGAGAGTCTCAAAAGCTTGCCTAGCTGGGAGCATAGGTTTGCAGACGATCTGACGGGTTCTTTCAGGAAGGCAGGAGTTTAAAAAGAGTCGGTCACGGGTAGCAGATTGCAGGAACGCAGAAGTGGCACTTCCGTGTGGAGCGAAGGTAGTCGTTGACAGCGAGAAAACAGGTCGATGGCCGGGGCGGAGGAGCTAAAACATTAACGGGTCCAGAAAAGAGGTCGGCAACGGGTATCAGACAGAAAACAGGGCAGAATAGAGTCGGAGAGTCTCAAAAGCTTGCCTAGCTGGGAGCATACGTTTGCAGACGATCTGACGGGTTCTTTCAGGAAGGCAGGAGTTTAAAAAGAGTCCAACAGCCAATCAGGGTCCGTGACTGCACCAACAAGGCAGCCCTAGGTGCCCCGCATCTGTAATCATGACAGATAATACCCTGTTTGATCTCTTCCTGTTCAGTCAATCAGTGCCCTCCCACTTTGAGAGGGACAACATCTCATTTTGTTGTGATCTTGTTTGTTTTATTTCCCTCTTCTGCCCAAAATAGTCGGGCCGGAGAAAGTTAGTTATTAGGGGAAGAAGAAATGGAAAACAGTGACAACCACGAGTCAAATAAGGAAATGGTTGTGTTATACAAAAATATTGTACGATTATCGGCCATTGAAGGTTTTGCTTGAATGTACAATAAATGGTTTGAAAATGTTATATTTTTAGCTTTTTTTTCTCAATACATTGATCTTTATTATCTACACAATTAAGTAATTATCATTGTTTACGTACACCATTAGCCGTTTTAGGGGGTAATTTATATGCAATATAGACTTATATGCGAGTATATACGGTACCTGAAGTCGTTTTAGTTTTGCTGATCATTTTGTTGTTCCAAAAAAGTGAATATATTCTACTATATTTGATATTATTTATATTTAAACTGCATAATGCTTCTATTCGATTAATTAGAGAAGTGGATTTGGGTCTCATATTTACATTAGTTAGGTATTGCGGGTCCTCAAGTCTGACCCATTAAGAACCACTCCACCAGAACATCCACACACCCACACTCAGCCTGCGGAATGGTTCTTAAAATCTATCGATGGTCATTGTGATTTCTTGGGAAATTAGATTTCTAACCACCACCATGTTTAGTGGTTTAAGAAACCTATTTTAACCTGACAATCAACATATTAATAACACAGTAATAATATGAAAACATAGTAATAACATAGTAATAAGATGTTATTTTGGAAATGCATATTAAACTGAGAGCCCTTTGCGCTCATTAGTAACAGAAAGTAGCTCTCAGTTTCGAGAAGGTTGGAGACCCCTGTAGTAACTATTAGGAACAAAACAGTGTATAGTAAGTATTACTTACATGTAATATACATGTATATGATTAAAGAACAATACATTTTATTTACCTCTTTTGCGACGTGACTTGAGCTGGTAGAGTGGAGTTGTAGGTGGACGCAGAGGAGGCAGGAAACAGCAGATTAAAATTGAAAATGATTGTGGAACTTCTTCTACTTGAAGGATGGTCATGCCTTTTCAAGATTTCCTTGCTTTAATTGTTGCCTGAGTCTTAATAATCGTCCTGATCTGCAATCATTTACAGTCATATTCTATAGGGTAACAGTGTATGTGCCTTTTTTGTATGTCTTGATAACTGTAAGCCTAGTTTTCCATGGTTATCATGTTTTTGCTTCTTCCTAAGGACCAATTGCTAACAAATATGGTAGATAAATATAAGCTAATTGAGACAGTACTTATACTTATTGAGAAAAAAAAAATATATAAAATGTTTTCATAGGAGATTTGGCGCAATTAATTAAAACAATAGCATAAACTTAAAACAATAAATGAAAAAAACTAATAAATACAATAAATCCTAATTGAAATAATAACCTAAAAGCAAAATAATACATTAGATAAACTAAAAAATGCAACAAAATTACCCCAAAAAATCCTAAATGAATAAATAAAAACAATTAATTAAATCATTAAAATGAAATCAATTAAATTAAATAAACAAGATTTGACTGTTATTAAAGGTTTCAATCAATAATTATGTAACCTGAATATTCGAATGAGTAATGGAAATCAATTGAATGTCAAGGGTATCTGTCATGATTACTCATGACATGCACCTGTGCCCGCTCGTTTGGCTACCTGATTGGTTCCCGGTCCTACTTAAGCTCAGTCCTTTCACTCACCTGTGGTCAGTCCGTCAGCAAACCTCTGTTTTCACAAGGCAAGCATTTTTTACTCTGACTCTCGTCGGTTTTGTTTTGTCACCCGTTTTCCCCTCGTCCGTTCCTGATTTTCCAGTTTGTCTCCTGCTACGACCCGTTTTTTGACCGTGATTACGTTTTGATCTCCCGCCCCGGCTAACGACCTGTTTTTCCGTCTAACTATGCTACGATCTCCCGCTCTGGAAGATCCACTTCCGCATTCGGATCGAGCACCGGATCGCTGGCGCTGCCTTTCCTCTATATTTCAAAAAACTTGTGAGTAACGTTACGCATCTGGGTCCTACTTCTCTTCTGGTCGTGACAGTATCTTCTTGGCAATTGTATTATTTTAAAACTCCTAATATATCAGTTGACAAAAAATGAATAAAGTACTCCTTGATATTAGTACAGGACCTTTTGGTAAATATAGGTCAGTGCTAATGGTTTTCTAGGACAACGGGTTATCTCCCAAATGAGTTAAACAGAGATAGCATCCCTGATAATCATCAGCAGCAGAGTAGTAGCTCCGTATGATGGTAATCAAAACATTCTTTATCTGTTTAAAGAAGCCCTTCAATCGATTGTCTAAAATGCAATGTTTGGATCAATAACACTCAAAAAGCTTTTTAATCCAAAGAGCATTCAAGGTTAGAAAAAAATTAAATCGCGTCTCGAATAATGTGACGGGAATACCTCGTGTGGTTCCGTTGTGAGTGTTTTTTATTTTTTTTTATTTTTTTTATCCATCTGAAGAATTGAAAGCAGACTTTGGGGGCTTGTTCGTATTCTCATGCCTGTCAAGCACACGCCAGCTGAGCCGAGCTGAGCCCATCTCGTCCCCCGGATTGTTTTTCTTCTCTTTTTTCCCATAATCCACCTTGAGTTTTAAGGTCCCTTTATAGTATTCGGCGACACCTTTCCACAAACGCTCCCCCTATGGCGGTTTTTATCGCTAGTGTGCCGTAAGACCTTGTCTAGTGTGCGGTCGGAGAGAGTCCGGTTTTATTTTATCGGTGACGACAAATTGAAAATGACTTGGAAAATTTACATAAATAAGCGGGAAATTCTCCGATTCAAAGTCATTCCAAGGTCACCAAAGTGGTACCCAAAAGGGTTCTGAGAACCATTCACTAGTGATGGGTCAATGAGATTTTCTCAAAAGTTTGATTTAAATCGTGTCTAAAATGCACCAGAGCAAATTTAGAGAGAGAGAGAAAAGTGGGTGAGTGAGTGAGTGAGTGAGTGAGTGAGTGAGTGAGTGAGTGAGTGAGTGAGTGAGTGAGTGAGAAAAACAGAAAAGATAAAGAGAGGGGTAGAGAGAAGAAAGAGAAAAACAGTGAGAGAGAGAGAGAGAGAGAGAGAGAGAGAGAGAGAGAGAAGAAAGAGATAATATAAAAACAGAAAAACAAAGGCAGAGAACATTAGATAGAGAGAGAGAGAGAGAGAGAGAGAGAGAGGGGCAGATAGAGGATAAAGACTATAAACCAATAAGAGAGATAAAGTATACGGAGCGAGAGCAAAACCAGAGAGAGAGAGAGAGAGACAGAGAGAGAGTGAGAGAGAGAGAGAGAGAGAGAGAGAGAGGGGAAGAGAGAGAGAGGAAGAAAGAGTGAGAGAGAGAGAGAGAGAGAAGCCATAGAAGAAATAAAGATAAAATCCAAACAAAAGGGAGAGAGAAAGAGAGAGACAAAGAGAGAGAGAGAAGATATAGAAGAGAGATAAAATCCAAACAAAAGGGAAAGAGAAAGAGAGTGATAAAAAGAGAGAAGTATTGTGAGATAGAGAAGAGGGAAAATGCCAGAGAAAAGAGAGAAAAGGAGATAAAAGAGTGAGAAATGAGAGAGAAAAAGAGAAAAAGAAGAAAGAAAAAGAAAAGAGAAATGTGGGAGAAACAGAAAAAAATGACAAGAGAGAGCGGGATAGAAAAAAAAGAAAAAAAGAGAGATAGAGAAAGAAAAGTCAGAGATGAGAGAGAGAAGAAAGAGAAAAAACAGAGAGAAAAGATATTGACAGACGGACAGACGGAAAGGCGAGCAGGTGGGGCAGGCAGATGGACGGAGGGGAAAAAAAATAATCTGCTAAAGGTTGAACTTTAACTGAGACAAAAGTTCCACTTGAATATACTTTCAGCTCATTGTCAACTGAGCTAGGACATTTTACAATCTGCTTTGGTTGACCCGATATCCGCAGTTGGGCACAGGTGGGCGCTCTCAAGCCACTCCCCTCCCAAATAGCATTCCAGACAATTTCAGTTAAAAAACACAGTTCCTGAAAATCAATCATCCATTTTTTTACAATATCTTTGGGGGGTTACGCTCAAGAATATTTCCGATGTAAAAAGTGTGCCTCGGCTCAAAGGAGTTTGACAAACGATGCCCCGGAGACCCCTTGTCATCGTTTCCTCGGGGCCGACCTTTGACCCAGGCCTTAACTTCACCTTCGGGAAAGGAATAACGGCCAGGGAGTTTTCTGATTTACGTGCCCCACTGAATGCAACGTCCCCCCTGCCCCCCTGCCACGTGAGTTATACACAATGTTGAAATGCCATAAAAAGTGATGACGTCGACTCATGCTTTTATTCTCCTTGTCGCCTCTCCGACCCTGAAAGCAACTGGAATGGCCGTGCGCCATTGGAGGATCACGCCGGTTGAGAAACGAAAGCATTTTTGGGGCGGCAGTCCTCTTTTTCCAAGGTTGTTCTGGCCTGAGAGAGGAAAATATCCTTCAGTAAAACCCAAAATGCTTAATCAGCTTTTTGGGGCAGTTTTCACATCTGGGGTAACCTACCTGACTGCTCGTAAAAGATGGAGTTGATACTCGTTCTGTTCTTGGAGAGTGAAATATCTTTCTAGGGTAAAAATGCTGAGTGAGCAAAACTAAAACTGCTGAGTCGTTTTAGGGCGCCATTATTTTTTTTTAAATATCGGCCAACCATTCTAACAGTCTGCAAGACATTGTGTTAAAATTGAATGTGTTCCTGCCAGTGGAGAGGGGAATGTCTTTCTGGAAAAACTACTGAGTCAGTGAAACCGAAACTGTTGAGTTATTTCTAGTGACCTATCTGATTGCTTGTAGAAGATTGTGTTCCCCGCCAGAGTAAAATGTCAAAAACATCCAAAAGTCCACATTTTAATAGAAGTTTTCACATCTGGGGTAACCTACCTGACTCCATGTAAAAGATGGTGTTGCCATTCAATGTTGTTCTGTTCTTGGTTAGTGGAATGTTTTTATAAAAAGGCTGAGACAGCAAAACTAAAAGTGCTGTGTCAGCTTTTTTGACATTTTTCATTAGGATAACCTACCTGACTGCCTGTAGAATATTTATTTTCCATGTCATTCTGGCCTGGGAGGACTGACTTTCTGAAAAAACAAAAGTGCTGAGTCTGCGTTTTTGGCATATTTCACATATAGGTCAACACTTCTTACTGTCTGCAAGACGTCGTGTTGAAATTGAATATTGTTCTGGCCTGGAAGAGGGGAATGTCTTACTGGGCAAAAAGATCTGAGTTAACAAAATCAAAAGTGCTAGAGATTTTCAGCTATTGGTTGAACGACGACTGCAAAGACTTTCTTTATCACTGATCAACCAATATGTGAAACTCTCAGGCAACTGGGCCTCCCCTTGTTTGAATTTGGTTGTTGTGGCAAAATAAGTGACCAAAAACACTATAACAATGTTTAAAAAGGCAGTTTGGGGGCTTTTTTCACATCTAGGGTAACCACCTAACTACATGTGAAAGATGGTGGTCAAGTCAAGTCATGTTTATTTGTATAGCCATTACACAAGAAGTCTCAGAGGGCTCTACATATCGCCGACTAATGCAAACTAACTACCATTATTCCATATTCCCTGATCTAAAACGTACATGAGGGCAAGGAAAAACTCAAAAACCTTGAGAAGGGACCGCACATGGGGTCCTCCCCCTTCCAGGATGACCAGGCTGCAATGGATATTGTAATAACAATTAATACACAGATATCATCAAAAGGAAATACAGGTCATTCATAAGCTATAGAATAGAAGTGTGTTTTAAGCCTAGATATAAACACTGAGGTTGCAGATCGAATCTCAGACAGCAAAGTATTCCACAGCACCAAGGCCCGAATGGAGAACGCTCTCGGAGCTGCGGATTTCTTCATGGCTCTTGGAATCCCAACAGAACCCTAAAATCACATATTACGTTGACAGGGAGCCAATGCAGGTCAGCTAAAATCGGGGTCAAACTTTCTTGTCTTCGTTTAAAGCTGCAGGCTCTTGATGCTGGACTTCGGGGGACCGGAGAGTAGTACATTACAGTCATTGAGAAGGTTATATCTAAACTCCTTCAAACAAATAAACATACAAACAAACAGATATGCATACTTACTGTAAATCCCAAACAAAAACATCATTACTACACCGTGTTTGGCGGCGTATCCCTACGGGCGGGGTCAGCCAGGGACCATTTTTTTGTCCCTTCGAGTGTCCAAAATGTTTGGGAATAAACAGTCCTAGCGGGATGCGCTTTACACAAAGCCGTCCTCCTCCATTGAAAGAGGCACAATGGCGAAGGCGCTTTCGGAGACTCGGCCTGGGCGAGGTAAATTATTCCACTTAATGGATTCATCTCTGCTCCCTTCTGCCGTCGCAGATAGGACCGAGAGTACGCCGCCAAATCTGCAGGAATGTGAAGAAATACGGCGGCGAGAGGAAGACGAAGGCGCAGATGGGATATCTCAAAAGGTTAAGATGCAGCCACGGGCTCCAAAGCTGTAAATCCTCCTTTCTTTAAAAGATCACTTTTTTTTTCGCTTCATCTTCTTACAGTCCTTTTTTTTCTCAGCCTCGCTACACAACACTTACATAAACACGCTAACACACTGGTAAAGTGGGGCAACTCTCACAGCAAGCTAGGTGCGCGCGTTATGCTAACGGCGGAGTGGGCAGACATTTTGTTTTCCAAAGTTTGGATTAATTTGGGCTGCTCGATGGAAATAGACTTATGGACGGTCGATTCTGCCATATGTCGAAATAAAATTGCACCTAAATAAGTAGCTACAAATGAATGCCATAAAAAAAAAAAATCACGTAATACCTAAATATATGCCAAAAATTGACTTGATTCATGTATGTAGAGCAAATAAGCCCAACAAAAAAATGACTTCCACATTTTTTGTTTCAAATAACATAATGAAATCTGATAACATGAAGTTTTGAATGTAATTAAATCATCCAAGGCAATGTAATGATAAAGCAATGTTCTCACCGTACGTAATTATGTAGATTGGAGGGACATTCTCAAGTACAGAACATTACACAAATGTCTTACTTCTTTAGCTTTCTAACAAGTTTACCAATTTCAAACACCGTCACCCGATACTGAGAGTATCAGATATCTAAGACCACGTCCAAAGAGGCATAATCTGGTCAAGTGCCTTGTAAAGTAAATCCGATCGGAAGGTCACGCTCTTTTTCTCTTGCCTGCCTGCCTTGTTCAGCCGTGCGGGCCTGGGATTCAGGACATGGGCCATAGGTTGCCACCATCCGGAGCACAAGACCAAATCTCTCCGCAACGCAAATCAGGTGACGGCTATAGATAGAACTCCATGTTCGCTGCTTCTTGGGAATAAGCATTTTTTTCTGTACAAGGGAATATGCCCAAATAAACTAGCATTATAGCGGAAACTTTTTTTTTTGTGCTCGTAACTTCCAGACTTACAGCGGTCGAAAACTCCCTTAATATACAAGAGAACGAAGCGTGGTCGGGGATTGATACAGGAAACAGGGGACGGAGTCAGGCAGGATACAGGAACAGGTCGGGATCGAAACGGGAGCCAGAGTCAAAAGTGCTTGCCTTGCATGCACTGAGGTTCACTGACAGACTGACCAAGAGTGACCAAGAATGAAGTGCTTAAATAGGGAGAGGGGTAATTAGGAAACGAGTAGCAGCTAGGCAGAAAGAGTGAGCGCAGGTGAGGGCAATAAGCGGGTAAGTGACAGAATCGTGACAATTTTTTTTTAAAAACGCACGTTTAAGTGATAGTTCATGCATTTTTCTGTTGTATTATAAATATTTTCCTAATGGATGTTCTTTTTAAATAACACAGACTTGCCCCATTGAATTCCCCAAACGTTTTTGTTTATATTTATTCCAATGTTTCCATCCCTCTCTGCATTGATCCTTCCTCTTTTTTTTAACCGCAATTACCGATTGCTGACTCGCTACCCGACACGGCCGCAAGTCTTGTTGTTTAAAATAAAAAAGAGGGGAAAAAAAAATCCACTTTCGTGGTTAAGCGATCGCGATCTGCAATGCGGCTTTTATCGAGCCCTTCTCATTCATCATTAAAGTTTGTAGAGTGTGTTTTATTGTTGAACATATTAATATTGTAAGGGTTCATGGCTCCTTACACGTGTGTAACGTCGCTCGAACAATTAACGCTTTTCAATTTTCCACCCGTTTCAAATGAACACGTTGGAAGTTCAACGGTGGTCTATTAAATCATTCAACGGCATCAATGCCTCAAAGAGCAGTTTGTACAAGTGTGTATCTGTGATATATTTAATAATGAATAAATAGGCATGTAAAGTGATGCAGGCTTGTACATGGTAGTATTTAGACCAGAGGCAGGCCACATTGGGGTTAAAAAATGTGGCCAAGGGGCCGATCCTAGAGCTCTATCTAAAGTTTTTATTTACGAAGAAATATACGTACAGAATATATTTATTTCTATTTGTGTTGACTGGTGTGGGAAGGGGTGTTTGATGTCGCCATGGCTGTTTAGGGTGTACATGGACGGTGTGGTGAGAGAGGTGAATGCAAGAGTATTTGGCAGAGATGTAGAGATGATGGATAACAGTGGAACTTTCATAATTACTGATTCGGGGCACCTGCGGCTGCCCCGTTGGCGCCAACAGCCCTGGTTGCTGATTGGCTCCTTGCCACTTTTTAAACCCCCGGCTCCCTGTTACCGGTGTCAGACCGTCCTGCGAACCTACGCTTTTGCTAGGCAAGCACCGTACCCTCCGACAATCTCCTGCTCGGTTTTCTCCTGCCTGTTACCCGTTGCCGACCTGTTTCTGGACCCGTTTCTGCCCAGCTCTTCCGTCCCGGCCATCGACCTGTTTTGCCCTGTTTCCTGCCTGATACTTGTTGCCGACCTGTTTCCTGGACTTGATTACCACCCTTGCTCCCCTTTCTCGGCTACCGACCAGTTTCCCTGCCACCCACGACTATCCTCGCTCGACGCGGAAGTGCCACTTCCTGCCATCGGCCACCCGTGTCTGACGATCATCGGATCGTGGAAGCAAGCACTGCTCTCTACGAACGCCATTGGGTCCTGTCTCTGTTTCTGGCTTGTGACAGGAACGGTGTCGCAGGTAAGTCAGTTGTTGTTTGCAGATGACATAGCGCTTGTGGCTCATTCTGAGGAAACATTGAGAAGGTTGGTAACGGAGTTTGGAAGAGTATGTGATAGGCGTAAGTTATGTGTGAATGTTGGGAGTTCACGTGTTCATGTGATGGATTGGGTATGGCGTTAGATATAAGGTTGCATGGATAGGTGCTGGAAGAAGTTGAAAGCTTTAGTTACTTGGGTTGTGATGTGGCTGCAGTTGGTGGAATGGAGTGTGAGGTATTGCACAGAGTGAATCAAGGAAGCAAGGTTTTGGGTGCTCTGAGGAGAGTGTTGAGCAACAAGAGTATGAGTATGGATGTTAAGAGGGGACTGTATGAGAGTGTGATTGTGCCGACTGTGTTGTATGGTGCAAAGACTTGAAGCCTGAACGCAGATTTGAGATGGAAATTAAATGTTTTTGGGATGAAGTGTTTGAGGAGTATGTTAGGAGTGGCAGGATTGTATAGATTGAGAAATGAAATTGTGAGAGACAGAACAGGAGTAGTAGTGGAACTGAGCAAGCGTGTGGATGAAAGAGTACTCGGTTGGTTTAGACACATGGAGAGGATGGATGAGGAGCGAATGCTGAAGAGGATCTATAGAGAAGAAGTAAATGGAAGGACACCAAGAGGAAGGCCGCGATTGACGTGGATGGGATGGTGTTATGAGTGCACTCCATGGAAGAGGTCTAAATGTAGTGGAAGCTAGAGCTCTTATTCGTGATAGGAATGAGTGTTGTGAAAGGATAGTGGGATGTTTAGACGCTGTTGAACAGAAGAGTGTGTTATGTCACCCTGACCCGAGTGACACGGCCACTCTTGTGTCCCGTTTCTTCTGGAGGGACAAAAGCATGACCAACTTGGGTGCCGTGGTGCTTCACTTGTTTGGGTGTTCGGGCTCTTTGGTTGGCCACGGTCAAATGTGTCAAAACAATATATTAGGTCGCTGTTTTAAGTAGTAAATTTGCTATATAGTTTTGTAATATTTCTGCAGTTGTATTTTGTATTATAATATTACTGTAGTGGTATTTTTGTAGTATTTCTGTAGAAGTATTTTTCAAGTATTTCCATTGTAATATTTTTGTAGTATTTCCTTAATATTTTTGTGATATTACTGTACTTGTATTTTTGTCGGATTTCAGTTGGAATATTTCTGTAGTAGTATATTGTATTATAGTATTATTGTAGTATTATTTTTGTAGTATTTTTATTGTGTTTTTCTTTTCAGAATGAATGCAAAATAATATATCAGGTCCCTGTTTTTAAGCACTACAACTGGTATTTAATTCTATAGTAGTAGTACAGTCATTTTGTCGTATTTTTTGCAGTATTTCTGTAGTATCATTTTTGTTGTAGACACATAGCGGACGAAGTTGGCACCAACTAAAAAATATATAGTAATAGTACTATAGTCACTATTGTATCTGTACATTGTCATTAGATTTATACCTAAGACTCATACCTAAGTCATACCGAAGACTTACAACATTGGTAACCATTGCCTCCCTGCTTGGCGCTCCGCATTAAAGCTTGTGTTAGGTCTATATTACCTTATCTCTCTGAATAAAACACACAATAAGAGGCATAAACATTGCTCATGAGGAGAAGTGTCAATTCGAGCCCAATTCTTTTTCGCCCAAAAACAACTCAATTTCTATACAGAGGAACAAGAAACAGAAGAACGCAGCTTTACTCCAAATGTTTGATAGATCTGAACAGGTCACATCCCCAAAGGGTGATCAAATACTTTGAAGCAGGAAAAATACTCCTCAACTGTGAGTCTCTTTAATGCTCAATATTTGCAGTTAGATAGATAGATAGATAGATAGATAGATAGATAGATAGATAGATAGATAGATAGATAGATAGATAGATAGATAGATAGATAGATAGATAGATAGATAGATAGATAGATAGATAGATAGATAGATAGATAGATAGATAGATAGATAGATAGATAGATAGATAGATAGATAGATAGATAGATAGATAGATAGATAGATAGATAGATAGATAGATAGATAGATAGATAGATAGATAGATAGATAGATAGATAGATAGATAGATAGATAGATAGATAGATAGATAGATAGATAGATGGATAGATTGCTGGCTAAATAGATGTCTAGATGGATGTCTAGATACATAGATATAGATAGATAGGTGTCTAGATGGATAAATAGATAGATAGATGTCTAGATAGATAGATAGATAGATACGTTATTCATCCCCGTAGGGAAATTCACACTTCCAGCAGTATCCTTGTGTTGGAAAATAAAATAATAAAACAATGATATATAATACAAAAATACCCATTATAAAGTTTTGCTATAGAATATTTAAATAGCGCTACGGAATAAAAAATAGGGTAATATGCAAACGTGGTGGTGGGGTTTAATGTGGGCTTTTACTCCCCCGGGTGGAGTTAAAGAGCCTCATGGCATGCATTATAAATTTACAATAATCCTATCAGGAGGTTTGGTCCCCTAATGTCTCGTAAAACTCGGGAAAAATGCCCCCCTATTAAGAATATTTATTTCTCAGTTCCACTCATTGGCATTAATATGGAAATACTGGCATGTAGTGGAACAAGCCATCACTTTATGGCGATATTAGTCAACAGGGATTGTGGGAAATGTAGTTTTTGGTCAAAGTACTCTTTTGACCTATTTATTTATAGCAGCTTAGACATGTTAAGCTCTCACAGGCCACATTTGGCCCACGAGCCATGAGTTTGACATATGTGATCTAGAACGTGTGCCTGCTTCTAAAAAATCCTTGAAAAAAACGCCGACGACACCTTCATCCCCGGCAAACACAATGCCGCCTATGAATTGACCTCCTAAATGAAAGCTTGTGACAAGCGCCGTGTTTACTTCCAAACCCCCCCTCTGCGCATCCGTCAGTGTAGTCTTTGTGCGCTTTGTTTACACCGAGCAAATGTATACGGTAAAGCCGTGTGGGTCTTCTTTTTTCCCCCCGTATCACAGTTTACTGCGTCCCTCTGCTCTTGTGTGGCTGTGACAGATGGATTATTCAATAGCGTAATGAATGAGGTGCCAAAAACATGGAGGCCGGGCTTTTGGGCACAATGATTTCTCTCCGTCTAGCTCTGCACAGAGCCGTGCGTGGCCTGTATTGATTATGATGAGGCTTTCTCCTCTCCAGTTATTACAATATTGATTCCTGCACGATACAGGAGAGCTCAGAGTGAATAGAATGGGCTGAGTGAATTCAGGATGCAGGTAAATAAAGACGGATGCCAGGTTACTTTGGCAATCTCTTGACACTGCTTTAGCAGTTGATGGTGAAGATGGAAGGGCTTTCTTCCTCCGTGTGTTCGTTTTCTATGAAGAGATGAGAAATTTCTTCCGAGTTTTATTACAGAATATTCCGGGCACAAGTGAGCAACGAGACAATGGCTGTAGGATTCACGAGTTAAACATGACTTTTAAACTAGGGGGGCAGTCCCTGAGTAAAAACAAAGAGAGTAGATGTCACGACCAGAACCAAATCAGGACCCAAGTGCGTAATGTTTACCACAACTTTTATTGAAAGAAAGAGGAAGAGCTCCGCCCACGATCCGGTGTTCGCCGGACGCGGGAAGCAAGTCGCTCTCGCACTCGGATTGTGATCCGAATAGGAAAGTGGATCTTCCATAGCGGGTGATGGCGGTGTCAGGGACGGAAAAACAGGTCGGTAGCCGGGACAGGAGAGCAAAAACGCGGTTGGGGTCAGAAACGGGTCATAAGCTGGGAAGGGAGAGCAGAGGTGCTTGGGATCGTAGCAGGAGGTTCGTATTTACAGTTTTTCGTAAATCGTGAGTAGGGGAGCGTCTGTTATTGTAGAAAATAATTGGAATATACCGATGAAATGTATATAGATTTTTTTAAGAACCATATACTATTTTGTCATATTTTACATGTTTTCAAATTAGGGTGCACTTTTCAAACCATTTTTTGGGGGAAATAACATTTTTTTGTTTATCTTTATAAATTAATATTTTTCAAAATGTATGTGTTGATAAAAAAAGATATTAAACAATTGTACCCGCAACAATTTAAATTGTCCATTGGTGTGAACAGATGGTATTTAAAAAATGTCCTTTTGGGTGTTGGGTATTAGTTATTAATATTTTTTCTTCACTCGGGTTGAATTTCCAGTTGTGTGTAATGTTTTTTGAATAAAAAATTGAAAAACTGTCATTTTAACTACAGTTTATTTAACTCTGGGAAACTCCTGCAGACTGGAAAGTGACAAAACTATTTTCTAAATTGGGGCGGCAGTAGCTCCCAGTTCGAATCCCGGCTCGTCCGTGTTACATGTCAAAGTGTCCTTGGGTAAGACACTGAAAACCTAATACCCCCAATAAGCAGGTTAGTGCCTTACATGGCTGCAAGGCCGCTATTGGGAAATGTGGAGCACATTGTAAAGTGCTTTGGGAAGTCATTGACTTGAAAAGCGCTATATATTTGCAGATCATAACACAGGGATGGGTTTCCTCAATGTTCTCTGGTTGATTAACGGTAGTCAGAAAATACAGCTACAGTGGGTGCTTTGCAAGTGCTGCCTGTCTGGCGATATATTGAAGCAGAAAAAATACTACTCAACTGTGAGTCTCTTTAAAGCTCAATATTTGCACTTAGATAGCTAGATAGATTAGCTCGATAGTTTATTTTGTCTTTTACTAGCATAGATAGATAGATAGATAGATAGATAGATAGATAGATAGATAGATACTTTATTCATCCCCGAAGGGAAATTCACATTTCCAGCAGCATCCCTGAGCTGAGAACAGTACAATAATAAAGCCAAAAGAATACAATATACAAATACCCAGTGTGACGTGCAAATGCCCACTGTAGCGTGTTATATAGAGTAACTAAATAGTGCTACACAGAATACATATTGCAGTAAGATTCGGTAATATCCAATGTAGGTGGTGTGGTTTAATGTGGGCCTTTACTCTGCCGGGTGGAGTTAAAGAGCCTCATGGCATGAGGAAGAAAAGATCTCTTCAGTGTGTCCGTAGTACTGTACCATAGCATATTTGGTATTGGAGTAATCCAAAAGTAATTGAAAGTAATCAAGTTAAAGTAACCCTACCTAACCCTGGTTGCAGGTCTTGGCCGCAGTTTTACTCGAGTAGAGATTTGTATCACGATCAAGACAATTCCGACGTCAGTCCCCATTCCGGGGAAGCTCACCGTAGCACTCTTGTATCTAATTCCAGCAGGCTCAGCCACTGCCCGGGGATTTGCTGAGGTCCTCATCAGCGAGTACCGTCTGTTTTTTCTTGTCTGGGAATAACGGCGCTGGAAAGTCAGAGAGGAATACTGGGTCCGAACTTCCGCTTCCTCCTCCCGGCAGACGACCTCAATTACAGAGACGAGAGATTACGGGTCAGCATTACCAAAACTCTTAATCTGCACGCGGTCGGCCGTATCAGCGCTCGCCCACCTGCTCCTCCGTCCGGATCCATTGACTGTTTGGTGTCGATATCCCGGCTATGTGTTCGGCCTTTCTCCCGTTTCCAGTCCTATCGCCTCGCCGCACTCTTCCCAGCTCTTCAATACGCCTTCTAACAAAATGTCATTAATATCTAGATGCAGTGTTCATTTTACCTGTGAAAAGTGATGGGTCCCACTCACATGCTCAAAAATGAATGGGTCACACCAATGTTCCCTGTAATTTTCCAGGGGTCTGAGCGTTCACACAAAGTCGGTGAGCAACGCTTGAAACAACAGTGAGCAACCGTAATCCCAAGTGTGGCAAGATAAATAATTATCTAACATGTCCAAAACTGGACATCACGTTACATTTTGCTGAGTTTCCGGCAATGCAAAATTATTTTTCTCTTTTGAATGAATTGACTCATGTACTGTTGCAAAGGTTGTACGGCCTACAAACGTCGTTTGTTCTTACAATTCGTTCGCAAGATATCCATTTCTTTTTTTTTCCTGATATATTTTGTCGCATAATATTAACATTTTGGGGGGCTTATTTCGTCGGTTATAAGATACAGAACTGTATTTAATCGCATTTTTTAGTGGAAGTTGGCAACAAGATTCACTTGATACAATTGGAAATTATTTGAATGCAACACAAACTTTTTCTTCTTTTTTCCATGTTTTTTCTACTTTTTTAAAAATTCCTTTAAAAAAAGTATCATTGTGTTTATTTTTTCCGAGCTGTTACTTTTTTTTGTTGTTCTCCATTTACTTTTTTCCTACGTTTCTTTCTTTTCTTTTTTTCTGGCTTTTTTCTAAATTTTTCCTTCTTTTTTTCCTTTTCCTTTTGTTTCTTTTTTTCCCAGCTTTTCACTACTTTTTATTTTTGGTATTTTTTTCTTTTTTGTTCTATTCCCCCCTTCTTTTAAGGCATTTTGTGCATAGTTTTACATCATATTTGGTCATGTTGGGATTAAAGAAGCAAAAACAACTTGTAGAGCCGTTTAAGACCCAAAAGAGCCGGTTCCTTTTAGGGAGCCGAGCCGAAGAAGCCGGTTCTCGACATACTCTACTAACTTTACTCAACTTCGTTCGACTTGCCCGATGATTGCTGGCGATATAGCTGAGTGTTTTATCCCCTATATATATATATATATATATATATATATATATATATATATATCTGTTCAGCCCTTTGAGACTTACAAATAAACTTGACTTAACTTGACTTGTCAATACTGTCATGATGACTGATTAATTTCACCTGTGCCCGCTCGTTTGGCGCCAGCCGCTGCTGGCTTCCTGATTGGTTCCCCGTCCTACTTAAGCTCCATGCTTCCGCCCGCCTGTTGTCAGTCGGTCAGGGAACCTCTGTTTTCACAAGGCAAGCATTTTTTACTCTGACTCCCGTCGGTCCCGCTTTTTCACCCGTTTTCCACCCGTCCGTTCCTGATTTCCCCGTTTGTCTCTGGCTACGACCCGTTCTTTGAGCCCGACCACGATTTGATCCCCCGTCCCGGCTAACGACACGTTTTTCGACCCCCGACCAGGTTTTGATCCCCCATCTCGCCTAACGACTGGTTTTTATACCCCGACCACATTCTGCTCTCCTGTCCCGGCTAACGACCTGCTTTGCCGTCTACTACACTACGATCTCTTGCTCCGGAAGACCCACTCCTGCATTCGGAACACGTTCCAATTCTGTGAGTGGCTTGCCTTCCGCGTCCAGCGAGCACTGGATCGCAGGCACTGCCTTTCCTCTATACAGTGGAACCTCGTTTATCGAACGCCTCTCAGTTTGAACAAATCGGTTCTCGACCAAAGCGCACTTCTTTTTGCTTTCGTTTTGAATATCCGTGAACTGAGTGTTTTATCCCCTAATTATGCCTCCGAAGAAGGTCGGTGCGAGCAGCAAAGTTGCTACTGACTGGTGAAAAAAGAAGAGTAGTGCGTACAACTATTGCATTTAAGAAAGAAATAATAGCAAATAATGAAGAATATGTGCGAGTTTCCCTTCTTTCGAGGGAATAGAGCATGGCTTCTGCAGACCACCACAAAGGTAAGAAATCCTATTCATAAATCTTTTCTTCATCCTTTAACCGCTCACCACTTTTTGTGGAGACCCGGGTGCTAAATGACGTGTAAACGACCTGATTTTTTTATTTTTACACGTTCATGTTAGCGAACGTACGATTAACCTGGGTTAGCTTCATGTTTACGTTCGTGGTAAACATTGAGGGTGTTGGAACGGATTAAAATGATTTTACATTACTTTTAATGGGAAAAAACGATTTTGGTTATTGAACAAATCGGTTTTCGACCAGGGTTCTGGAACGGATTATGGTCGAGAACCGAGGTTCCACTGTACCCCAATAAACTTGTGATTAACGTTACGCATCTGGGTCCTACGCAGCACGGCGGCGCAGTGGTTAGCGCTTGTGCGGCACAGTTCATGTCATGGGAACCTGTCGTGGGTTCAAATCCAGCTCCAGACTTCCTGTGCGGAGTTTGTATGTTCTCCCCGTGCTTGCGTGGGTTTCCTACGGGCACTCCGGTTTCCTCCCACATTCCAAAAACATGCATTTCAGGTTAATTGGCCGGTCCAAATTGTCCCTAGGTGTGAATGAGTGAGTGAGTTGTCTGTCCCCGTGTGCCCTGCAATTGGCTGGCCACCAGTTCAGGGTGTCCCTTGCCCACTGCCCGGAGATGGCTGGTATGGGCTCCAGCCCCCCCGCGACCCTAATGAGGATAAGCGGTACGGCTAATGAGATGAGATGAGATGAGATCTGGGTCCTACTTCCGTTCTGGTCGTGACAAATACAGCAACACCTAGTGCTCAAATAATACACACTGTCCCTTTAACGATTTGATACAGTCATGGATTGAAGTGGCTTTTTCCTCCCCCGGCGTTTTTGAAAATAAAATATTCCTTCTTTTGAACATCCTTTAAGTCACCTGTCAGCGCTGGCGGCAGTCGCATGGTGCAGAAAAGTTTTGCATGGGAGAAGGAACGCATGTTCCTTTTTGGGTGTTTATCTCATGACAGGAACATCAGTTGCTTGAAGCCCAGGGTGACATGGGAAAAAACACAAATCCATAAACATTAGTGGCTGTAAAAACACTCCGGCGTGCTTTGAGATTCGGGGGACAAGGGTGGGGGGGATTACTGACGACGTGATATTAATGTGACTCGAGGATCTTGTGGTTTTTGTGCACGGCGATCGATACCTGGCTGAAATTACGAACCGAGAAAAAGTACATATTAAACGGCATTATTTCAGGAATAAAGTAATAAACGGACGCTGTTGGTTTCATTGGTGTCGGAGAATTTTTGAGGAAGCGTGAAGACAGCAAAAGCAAGTTGAGATGTACTAGACTTGGACTTTGAAATTCATCTCTTAGACTTGATCTTTATGGTCAGATCTTTATGGTGGTGTGGACTTGGACTCAGACAATACTTTTGTGAGCGGTGCTTGACTTGGTCTCGGATCTTTACGACTCAGA
The DNA here is from genome assembly GCF_059441175.1 of Urocampus carinirostris. NCBI lineage: Eukaryota > Metazoa > Chordata > Actinopteri > Syngnathiformes > Syngnathidae > Urocampus > Urocampus carinirostris. The sequence goes on from NC_142365.1 coordinate 7,951,107, forward strand.
CAATACTTTTGTGACTGGTGCTTGACTTGGACTCAGATCTTTATGATTTAGACAGTTACTTGGACTCATACCTTTGTGACTGGGGCTTGACTTTGACTCAGATCTTTGTGACTCTGGCATTACTTGGACTCAGACCTTTTTGACTGGGGCTTGACTTGGACTGGAATCTTCATGACTTAGGCAATACTTGGACTTTTGTTTGTGGTGCTTGACTTTGACTCGGATCTTTATGACTTAGACAATACTTGGACTTTTGTTACTGGTGCTTGACTTCGACTCAGATCTTTGTGACTCTGGCATTACTTGGACTCAGACCTTTGTGACTGGTGCTTGACTTGGACTCGGATCTTCATGACTGAGACAATACTTGGACTTTTGTCACTGGTGCTTGACTTGGACTCGGATCTTTATGACAAAGACAATACTTGGACTTTTGTTCCTGGTAATTGACTTGGATCCAGATCTTCGTGACTCTGGCATTATTTGCACTCAGACTTTTGTTACTGGTGCTTGACTTAGACTCAGATCTTGGTGACTCTGGCATTACTTGGACTCAGACCTTTGTGACTGGGGCTTGACTTGGACTGGGATCTTCATGACTTAGGCAATACTTGGACTTTTGTTTCTGGTGCTTGACTTTGACTCGGATCTTTATGACTTAGACAATACTTGGACTTTTGTTACTGGTGCTTGACTTGGACTCGGATCTTTATGACAAAGACAATACTCAGACTTTTGTTCCTGGTAATTGACTTGGATCCAGATCTTCGTGACTCTGGCATTATTTGGACTCAGACCTTTGTTACCGGTGCTTGACTTGGATTCCGATCTTTATGACTTAGACAATACTTGGACTTTTGTTGCTGGTGCTTGACTTAGACTCAGATCTTTGTGACTCTGGCACAGACATGGGGACTTGAGACTTAGTGACTTGGACTCGAGTCGACTCGAGTCGCTGTTTTTATGACTTGTGACTTGACTTGGACTTGGCAATCTAAGACTCGGGACTTGACTTGTGACTTGACTTGCCCAAGAAAAAAATACTTGGGACTTACTTGGGACTTGAAGGTGAAGACTTGAGACTTACTTGAGACTTGCACATGTGTGACTTGGTCCCATGTCTGCTCTGGCATTACTTTGACTCGGATCTTTGTGATTGGTGCTTGACTTGGACTCGGATCTTTATGACTCTGGCATTACTTGGACTCAGGCCTTTGTGACTGGTGCTTGACTTGGACTCGGATCTTTATAACTTAGACAATACTTGGACTTTTGTTACTGGTGCTTGACTTGGACTCGGATCTTTCTGACTTAAACAATACTTGGACTTTTGTGACTGGTGCTTGACTTGGACTCGGATCTTTATGACTTTTTTTTTAAGCGTTTTTGAAGGGGCGTCGCTACTTCGTGGTTCCACGTTCGCGGGTTCAGAGCTTCGCAGGTCTAAAAAATACTAATAATAAAATAAAATAATTTTAAAGTACTAATAATTTAAAGCATTTTTGAAGGGGCGTCGCTACTTCGCAGATTTTCACTTTTTGCGGGTGGTTTTGGTCCCCATCAACCTGGTCTAAAAATTAATAATAATTTAAAAAATAATAATAATAAATAAAATTTTTGAAGGGGCGCCGCTACTTCGCAGATTTTCACTTTTCGCGGGTGGTTTTGGTCCCCATTAACCGCGATAACCGAGGTCCCACTGTATATCTAAACCAGGTGGTATCATGTTTCTGTTTCAAATATTGGTACTGCCCAAATGGGCGTTTCTTTCCTTCTCTTTCTTTGTTCTGCCTAAATAAATGCAGTTTGGGGGGGGAAGGGCCCCCCAGAGTTGGGAGCGCGACCAAGGAGATGGGCCTAAGTTTCCTCCTCCTCTGGCTCCTCCCCCTCTCCAACTGCCAGTTGTATCATGTCACATGCAACTCTATAGCATATGAATAACCTATATTTTTTGTTGACAATATCTCTGTACTATTTGTACTTGCAACATCCATTGAAGCCTGGTCATCCTGAAAGGGGGATTACCACATTCCATTCTCAAGGTTTCTTCATTTTCCTCATGTTGAGGTTTTTGAGTTTTTCCTTGCCCTCATGTTGGTTTCAGATCAGGGGATGGTGTAATAATAGTCCGAAATAATAGTCTGTGCAATAACATGTGCAGCCCTTTGAGACTCTTTGTGATTAAGGGCTATACAAATAAAAATGACTTGACTTGACTTGAATGCCTGGTGTATCTTTTTTAGCGTTAGCTAATTGCAAAAAATAAGGCAAGATACAAATAACAAATAGCAGCAAGGTGAAAAAAAATAAAAGTATGCATGTAGATATATATATATATATATATATATATAGTATATATATACTAAATAAACGTTTTGAATAAAAACTAAAGTATAATAGTAATCTAAATAGAGCATTTTTGCATTGAGTTGGCAGAATGCATAGGGGTGGGAGGGATCAAGAAAGGGAGAGATTTTCGAGTCCTGACAGCCTGATGGAAGAAGCTGTCTTTGAGCCTGCTGGTTCTGGCTCTGACACTGGAGACTTTTCCCTGACGGCAGCAGTTTGAAGAGGCTGTGAGATGGATGGGTGGAACCCCCTGCAATCCCGGGGGAAGTATTGGCTACTAACCTTATTATGTCTTATGGGCCTCTACTAGTCTAAACACGGAATCATGTGTTTGTAAAATATTAGCTTGGATGCAATATCTAACTGTTTTCATCCAGCTCTCAGGGCGGCCATTTAGAAAATGTCATCGCAAACACTGTCTTCAAATAATGCCATTCTTGCATGTGCACTAAAACCTCAACACGAGGAAGATGAAGAAACTTGAGAAGGGACTGCACAATACACAAAGAGGTAAGTATTAGTTTCAGGAGCGAGCAGCAGCAAGTCAACTGCAGGAGAGAGAGTGGGAAAGGTGAGAGGAGAGAGAGTGGGAAAGGTGAGATGGCACAACATTCATTTGGACAGGTAACTTAAAATTAGTTTTACCTGGTTATATCAGTATCAGAAATTATTTTCCCCCCATTTTATTAACACTCCACTTATTGAAACATGAATATTTTGTTTGTTTGTTTGTTTGTAAATGATTCAAATTGAATCTTTTCTTCCGGCGCCGTCACGAATGGCAGCCACTCCAGCAGCTCCCGTGTTATTTTCGATTGTTCTCGATTGTTCTCAGCTCAGGGATGCTGCTGGAAATGTGAATTTCCCTTCGGGGATGAACAAAGTATCTATCTATCTATCTATCTATCTATCTATCTATCTATCTATCTAATTGTAAATAGCTCTCCCACATGTAAGAGGTCGATTTAGATGCCACACTTTAGTAGTATTAGACTCTTCTACTGTTTGTAATGTTAATATTCCCTGTGTTAGTGCGTATTCTTCCAGTTTTGCCAACACAACAACAAAGACATGGTAATTCCCAGGTCCAAGGTGTCACATTTGCAAGTACAATGAGGAGCAGGCGAGGATATTCTAACACCCCGTTAAGGTCGAGTCGCAAATTTATATGACGATGTGTCTTTTCACATTCACGTCAATGAATATCTCCGAGGAGAGTCATTTTGCCCTACAACTCGGTCTCCGGATAAGATCAAATCTGGCCTCAGTAGATGTTCGTTTCTCCAGCTGCCAAGTGTTCCTCCAAAGTGATCATTACACCTCAAGTCAAGTGCGGCTGATGTGGGAGGAACCGATTGCTCAGATGTGCACAAGAGCGAAGCGAAGCAAACATGTTCAAGAATAGTTCTTGGCTGGAGGTCCCATCAGTGGGCTAGCAACCGCAGGCTAATAAGGATGCGCTGTGGGGAATTTGCCTGCATGACTGCTAAGCCGAAAAGCGGGGTTTCATTATAAAATCACAGCGCGGACTCCACGCAAACCTGAGACCAAGTGGATTAAGAATATTTAAGCTTACAAGTCCTGTTCTCCCTGACTAGACTCGGGGCATTTTTAGGTCAAAGGGATCTCGAAACAGTTTTCGCCGGAGGGTGTGAGATGTAATGAAATAAAAGTCTCATCTCATCTCATCTCATTAGCTAGCCGTGTGTGTGTGTGTCACGGTTGCCATGGCGCACTATTGGCCCCGCCTGTGTGGCACCAGCTGCAGCTTGTTGACAGATTGGCTCCCTATCGGTATTTAAAGTCTGTCCTGTCAGTCCCCTTTTGTTGGTCTGTCTGCGAATCTCTGTTTTTACACGGCAAGGCCTTTTTCGCCTATCCCGTGTTTTTGCTCCTGTTTGTTTCCCGCTACGATCTGTTTAATCTCGACTACGTATGCTCTCCCGTCTCGAATTACGACCTGTTTTGATCTCGACCACGTCTCCTCTCCTCTCCTGGCTTTTGACCTGTGTCCGATCCCGATCACGTTTTTGCTCTTCTATCCCTGACCCGTTTTTTCCGTTCCCGACACCGCCATCGCCCGCCACGGAAATGGCACTCCCGTGTCTGAGCAACCTGCTCCCCGCGACCAGCGATCTCCAGATCGTGTGTGCAATCGTTTCCCTTCTTCCCGATAAAACTGTGAGTAACGTTACACGAGTGGGTCCTGTTTCGGTTCTGGTCTTGACAGTTGGTACAGTGGAGTTTGTGGGTGCATGCAGGGGTGCAAGTGAATTGAAATGAAAATGATTGAGATATTGAAGCATAAATTCGTATAAATCCTCATCTCATCTCATCTCATTAGCTGAACCGCTTATCCTCAGTAGGGTCGCGGGGGTGCTGGAGCCCATCCCAGCAATCATCGGGCAGTGGGCAGGGGACACCCTGAACTGGTTGCCAACCAATCGCAGGACACACAGGGACAGACAACTCACTCGCTCATTCACACCTAGGGACAATTTGGACCGGCCAATTCACCTGAAATGCATGTTTTTGGAATGTAGGAGGAAACCGGAGTGCCCGGAGGAAACCCACGCAAGGAGAACATACAAACTCCGCACAGGAAGTCTGGAGTTGGATTTGAACCCACGCAGGAGGTTCCCAAGACATGAACTGTGCCGCTAACCACTGCGCCCCCCCGTGCTGCCCATGAAATAAAAGTGCTTTTTTAAATATGTAGGAACATTTTTTTTCTTCACTTCATTTGAGAGGAAGTGTATATACCACGCTGTTATTTTAATAAAATACAATTAAATGACTCTTAATTTGAAGGAACTTTGTACAGAGTGGTTTACTGCTCCCAATAAAGGAAGATAGAAAACCGCCTAGTAACAAGCAACCAATCACATTTCTCTTTACAGACTGCCCACCAATCATAACTCAGTATACACTAAGGAGTACCATTTTGGCCTTCATTTTGTAAAAGGTTTTTGTCCATTTTGGCTCTTAAACATACAAAATAAATACTTACAAATAATATAAACATTTAAATTCTATATTGAAATATGAAAAATAATATTTGAATCAAAATGTAAATATTTTGGACATTTGCCTCTGTTTCAAGTACTTTTATGTTATACTTTTAAATACATTTTAAATTGAGCTATGTTTTTGTCCAATTTTATAGTATGTTTTTTTCACTGGTGATTTTACTTTTTTCTTTAATTATTTACTTCTAATACCAAAGATCCTCCCCTGGGTGTGCTGACCCCTCCCCCTGGGCGGGCCAGGAACTCCCCACCTCGTCTGACCGGTGCGACACGAAAGCCCCCCGCCCCCATGGAGTGGGTCAGGTGCCAACGTCACCTCTTCCTCGCCGGAAGACGCCGCCACGTCTAGTGGACTCACAACAAGAAAGCTTATCAGAAACCTTGTCTCCTTTTCCCGCGTCACCCCTTGTCCTCGTTCTTGTTTTTCCGTAAACATAATTCATGTCCAGGCCACACTGACCCCAAGCCTTCCCTGTGAAAAATCCCCACTGCATTCCACAAATGTAATTTGTATTACAGTGGAACCTCGGTTTTCGAACGACTCTCAGTTCGAACAAATCGGAGTCCGATCAAAAAATTCGAGAAACTCTTGATTCGTTGTTCGAACAAAAATCGGAGTTCGAACGCCGGGGTGGATGTTTCAACTCGCATTTTTTTACTCCTTTTAATTTTCTCAGGTGCAATTGCACCTCCAATCCACTAGGGGACGTCGGAGATGAAACAAATGTGTAGCAAATGGGCCGATTTACAGAATTTCACCACACCGATGAAGCTGCAGTCACCAGAGTCATCATGACTTTAATGACACTGTCATGAACCACTTCCGAAAAGTGCTAAAAAGAAGGCAGAGGCAAGTGTCATTGGATAGATATTTTAAGAGAAAAGAACATCCTGTAGCCAGTCATCCAGAGCAAAGAGATTTGAACGTGTGAGCACCCCTCAGACGGAAGCGCTCCCCGAAGTTTTTATAGAAGAGGACTCTCCTTCCAAACAATAATTTTCCTTCCTGGGGCTGCAGTAGCTCCAAGCGCTCGTCTTGGAATCAAGGGATCCCAGTTCGAATCCCGGCTCGTCCGTGTTACATGTAGAAGTGTCCTTGGGTAAGACACTGAACCCCTAATACCCCCAATAAGCAGGTTAGCACCTTACATGGCTGCAAGGCCGCTATTGGGAAATGTGGAGCACATTGTAAAGCGCTTTGGGAAGTCATTGACTTGAAAAGCGCTATATAAAATGCATATCATTTCATATCATTTCATTCCTCCTCCATCCCTCTCACCGTCCATCTGCGCTTTCTGCTGACCACCACAAAGGTAAAAAATCCTTTTCATAATTCTTTTCTTAATCCTTTTTTTTATTTTTACACGTTCATGTACGAAAGATTACGCTAACGCGATTGTATGATTAGCCTGGGTTATATTTATGTTATTTGTGTCTTAAAGGGGCAGCACGGCGGGGCAGTGGTTAGCGCATGTGCGGCACAGTTCATGTCTTGGGAACCTCCTGCGTGGGTTCAAATCCAGCTCCAGACTTCCTGTGCGGAGTTTGTATGTTCTCCCCGTGCTTGCGTGGGTTTCCTCCGGGCACTCCGGTTTCCTCCCACGTTCCAAAAACATGCATTTCAGGTGGATTGGCCGGTCCAAATTGTCCCTAGGTGTGAATGAGCGAATGAGTTGTCTGTCCCCGTGTGCCCTGCGATTGGCTGGCAACCAGTTCAGGGTGTCCCCTGCCCACTGCCCGATGATTGCTGGGATGGGCTCCAGCACCCCCGCGACCTTACTGAGGACAAGCGGTGTAGCTAATGAGGTGAGATGAGGTGTCTTAAAGGTAAACAAAGGTAAACATTCAGGGTGTTGGAACGGATTAAGACGATTTACATTATTTGTAATGGGAAAAATAATTTCGGCGATCGAACAAATCGCTTTTCGAACAGGGTTCTGGAACGGATTAGGGTCGAGAACCGAGGTTCCGATGTATATTAAATCCCTTATAGTCAATTAAATAAAATAAAAAATCCTTCAACACTTAGCTGCTAAAGCCTCTTACACCAGCTCTGCCCAACTCCATTTATTCACTCTTTTCAGCAGCTTCGGGTGAATCCAGCTCGCTCAGGATTAACAGTAGCTTTCGTGTCCCCGTCACGAGGTGAAATTCATCCATGCGCAAAAAATATGGAAGTAGGCTTTCGAGCTTCCAAAATGTGTCTCCATTCTAAGCTACAACGAGCATTAAAGGTGAATTATTACACACTGTCACTTTAAAATTTACCTAACAGCCGGAGAAATCATCGTTTTCCCACGACAAACAGACTGTTATTTTTCCAGATTGCTATTTTATTTCCCGGAGAGAGTCTTAGTTTGCAATCTTCAATCAAGAGGCAGCCGGCATGTTAATGAGTTTTTTATGTATTTTAGTGACTAAAAACAACAATGAATGTGAAGGTTTTGGGACAACACGATTTTTCTTTGTAGAGGGTTGTCAAACTTACTTTAGCTGGGGGCCACATGCTAGAAGAAAAAAAAATCTCACGGGGGCCGGACTAGTAAGTTTAAGAGAAAGAGAGAAAGAATGAGAGAGACAGAAAAAGAGAGAAGAAAAGAGAGAGAAACAAGAGAAAGAACGTTGGAGAAAGATTAAGAGAGAGAGATGGGTAGAGAGAAGGAAAAAGGGAGCAAGATTGAGAGAAAGAGAGAGAAAAAGAGAGAAAGAGAGAGAGAGAGAGAGAGAGAGAGAGAGAGAGAGAGAAAGAGAGAGAGAGCAAAGGAGCCAGGAAGGGAGAATAAAGGGAAACAAGTGAGAAATAAATAAACACGGGAAAAGAATGAGAATGAAGAGAGAAAGAAAGCAAGAAAGAGAGGGATAAGATTAAACAAATGAAAGAACAGAAAAAGACAGAGAAAGAAAAAGAGAGAAAAGGAGTGAGCATGAGAAGGAGATGGAGAGAAAAATGAGTGAGAAAAAGAAAGAGAAAGAAAATCGAAGCATGAAAGAAAGAGAGAAAGGAGTGAGGAAAAGAGAGAAAACATCCTATGAAGAGAGAAACAGAGAAAGAGAAAAAAAGGAGTGAGAAAGAAAAGAGACATACAAAAGACAAAGAACATTGGAGAAAGATTAAGAGAGAGAGACGGGAAGAGAGAAGGAATAAGGGAGCAAGATTGAGAGAGAAGAGAGAGAGAGAGAGAGAGAGAGAGAGAGAGAGAGAGAGAGAGAGAGAGAGAGAGAGAGAGAGAGAGAGAGAGAGAGAGAGAGAGAGAGCGCAAAAGAGCCAGGAAGGGAGAATAAAGGGAAACAAGTGAGAATTAAATAAACATGGGAAAAGAATGAGAATGAAGAGAGAAAGAAAGCAAGAAAGAGAGGGATGGAGAAAGATTAAACAAATAAAACAACAGAAAAAGACAGAGAACAAAAGAGAGATGGAGGGAAAAATGAGTGAGGAAAAGAGAGGAAAAGAGAGAGAACGGAAAACGAAGCATGAAAGAGAGAGAGAGAGAAAAGGAGTGAGGAAAAGAGAGAAAAAAACTATAAAGTGTGAAAAATACAAAGAGAAAAAATAAGTGAGGAAGAAATAGAAAAATGGGGCAGAAAGAGAGAGGGTGGGAAAGAAGTAGAAAAAAGAGAACGAACGAGAGTAAGAGAGGGAGTTAGAGAGAGAGAAAAAGAGAAAAAAAAAAGGTTAAGAAATAGAGAGAAATACTGTACTACTAAAAATGCTTTGCGAGTGGTGCCTGGCTTGGGTGACATCAAGTGGACATATTTAAAACTGCAGCTCAACTTTTTTCGCGCACTTCACTCAGTTTTGTCTCACGGGCCGGATTAAAACCCTTGGCGGGCCGGATTCGGCCAGCGAGCCGCCTGTTTGACACCGGTGTTGTAGAAAATTGACATGGAATTTTAAAAAATCAAAATATTATTTATTTTTTATTTGCATTTCCAAAAGACAACAAATTGAAGTATGTGATTATTTCTCCTGTTTAGATCATTATAGCATCAGTGTTGAGGGCAGTATCGGGCTGTCAGGTCCCAAAAGGCCTTCTCTGGTGACCTTAAAATGTTCATTCTATTTTGTCTATCACTACTTATTGAATATTTCCTAATGATCTGTCATCTTCCTTTTCATTGATTCTGCTTCCAGATGTGTGCTTTCATATTCAAGCAATTAACCAATCACATTTCATCAATTAGTCGTCGCCAGGCTCGGAAGCCTTCATAACCCTCCTTGTTTTATAACCTTATCTTCTCTGTTCCTTTATCTTCTTGGGTTTTTTACCTCACTGTGAATGTGTAAAACTGGAGTGTCATGCCCAATTTTGTTGTCACAATATCTTAACCCATTGTGTACGGTAACATCACTTTGAGAAAGCTATTTGTTTAGCCAATTAGATTCAGATTTTGTACTGAGTGCCTGCTAGCAGGCCTTGGGTCACAAACTATAATTGACTAGGGAGCTGTAATTGTCAGGACCAGAACGGAGACAGGACCCACTTGCGTTACGTTTCTCTCTGTTTTATTGTAAGAAAGGAAAGGGTTGCACCCACGATCCGGTGATCGCTGGGCGCGGGAAGCATGTCGCTCTGAACGCCTAAGTGGGACTTCCGTGGAGAGCGGTCGCGTGTCAGGAACGGAAAAACGGGTCAGTAGCCGGGATAGGCGAGCAAAAACGTGGTCGGGGTCGGAAGGGAGTCGGAAGCCAGGAAAGGAGAGTAGAAGTGGTCGTGGACAAAAGAGGTCGAAAGCCGTGACGGGAGAGTAGACGTGGTCAGTATAAAAAACACAGGTCGAAGCCGGGGGACAGACAGGAGCAAAAACAGGTGGGAGTCAGGGTCGAAAAAAGCTTGCCTAGAGTAAACTGAGGTTCGCAGACGGACTGACAAAAGGGGATGGATAAGAGTGGGTTTAAATAGGGACAGGGAGCCAATCAAAGTCCGAGGCAGTTGGCACAGGTGCATCACATCGGTAATCATGATAGTGATCCACCAAAGCGATCCCGCCAAAAGCCGTTAAATTTGAAAAAAAAGAGCTGGACAAGGGAATATATGTTTTGTTATTTTAAAAGTGAAAATTTGGTCAACTCTAAAGCGAGCAATCCTTTTGTCCGCCACTTTCAGCCTAAAGGTAAGATCTCTAGCCCGAGCCCAAGCTCGAATTCAGGGCCGTGTCGGGCCCAAAATGTAAATCATTACGTTCGGGTAAGACCGAGCTCCTCTCTCTGTGACTTTTTATTTATTATGCACCTGTCGTTGTTCTTTGTCTCTGTTCATGCAGGCTTTTTTTAACTTAGATTTTGTTACTAAAGACAGGCTTTACACCTGCTGCTTTTTAGCGCTCGTTTTGGGTTGCACTAGAAACACAGCATAAGTTAACATTTAATGGTTTTAAATTTTTTGTTTATCGTTTGTCAAGTGTATTTGCTAGCGTTTTATTAAAACGAATGAAGTATTTTGCACCACTAGGGGTCGCTAGATACCCTTTGCCATTTTTTCGGAGCGCAACACACCTGACTGCCTTTATTGCTCGTCACCTTTTAACTCGGTGACATTAAGACTGCCGGAGTTGTGGAATTATTTATGAAGTCTGAAAAAGACGGGATGCTTCCTGAACTTCACGCCGATATGCCAGCATAAACAAAAACGGGAACGCTTTTTCAGATCTTCCGAGAAAATATTTTTATCTTTCAAAAAAAAAAATCATAGCATTGGAAAAAGTTTGAGACTCAAAGGCCTGCGCCGGAAACTTCTTGTTTCCTTCGCCGTCTCACTTTTTTCCTCAATGCGGTGCCTTGCAAAAGTATCGACCCCCCCCCCCAGAACTGTCCGACAAACTGTATTTCCGGCTTAGATCTGATAGATAAAAAAACTCTATATTTATATTTTCTAAGAAGTGAATGTATCCAACATTTGAGATTGCGCTCACAAATAAAACATTGAAAAGTAGATGTTGCAAAAATATTGGCCCCCCCATTTTAACTAATACTTTTTACAACTCTCTTCTGGTGCGATCACAGCCACAAGTGTTTTTGGGTATGTCTCTTGAACAGGGGTGTCATACTCATTTAAACTCGGGGGGCACACGATAGAAAAAAAATTCTCTCGGGGCCGGACTAGTAGATCAGAGAAAAAGAAAATTAGAGAAAGAAATAAGAGAAAGAGAGGGAGAGAAAGAGAGAGAGAGTGGGACAAATGAAGAGAGAACGGGAGAAAGACAGAGAGAGAGAGAGAGAGAGAGAGAGAGGGAGAGGGAACGTGAAATACAAAACTGATAAAAAGAGAAATAGTGAGAGATGGGGATGAACAGAGAGAGAAAGAAAGGAATTCGAAGAGAAATAGAAGGAGAGAAAGAGAGAAGGAGAGAAAAGAAAAGAAGAGAAAGATAGAAGGGGAGAAAGAAAGAAGTGGAAAGCAAAAGAGAGATAGAGAGAAAAGAGAGAAAATGAAAAAAGGAAGAGAGAGCAAAAGAAGGTGAAAAGACACAGAGAGAGAAAAAAGACAAAGAGGAACAACAATAGAGAAAAAGCGAGACACAGAGAGTAAAAGAGAGAGAGTGAGAGAAAAAGGGAGGAAAAAAGAGAGAGAGAAAGAAACACAACTACAGCGTCTTTGTGAGAGCCACCTGGCTTTGGCAACATCAAGTGGACATATTTCAACATGCAGCTCGTTTTTCTCTTGCACTTCCCTCAGCATTGTCCCGCGGCCCTGAACCGGCCCGCGGGACACCTGTTTGACACCCTTGCTCTAGAAGTTTAACACATCTTGAAACAGTAATATTTGCCTATTCTTCCTCACAAAACAGCTATGCTAAAAGCATGATGCTGCCACCACCATGTTTGACGGTAACCATTGTGTTTTCGGGCTGATTTTGAGTTTTTCCAGACATCCAGGCGAGGTGGTGGAGCCGTGGGGCCTATGTGGGGGCTTCCCTGGCACGCCAATGGGAGGATCCGGCACACCAGCTTGCGGAAAAAAACGTAGGCCGAGAAGAGAAGGCAGAAGATCGAGAAAGGAGGCTTGACGGAGACTCGAGCGACATTAATTCGGCCATATTCGATGGAGTTCACTTAGTTAAATTGTTTAAGAAATTAAATTAAAATTTTCATATTTATTCCTAAAAGTTCTGAGTGGGGCCAGGGGGGGCAACACTTTCGCTAGGCACCGTAGAAAGGTCCAGCTTTTCTCTCAATCGGCCCAGTTTAAAGATTTGTCGACACATTCGATGCAGCTGCCTTTCGGAGGCCACTTTTACACTTCAGGAGACGCAACTGACCAATAAAAGCTCTCTGGGAACAAATGAAGCCGAGAAACAAAATGTCGCCGGAATATGATTTTGATGGGTGCAATAAAGCGGTCGGATCGACTGTAATATGAAACGAATAAAGCACAAATAGAAACGGAAGTAAATTGAAAAATACGCCAAGTGGAAAGAATCAGAAACGGTTGTTATTGTAAACCTGAGCTGAGGAAAGCATCGTCCCCTGATGTAGGTTATAGCACGGCCCCAGGGAGCGTTAAGAAGACTCTGATAGGAAAATGGACATAAAAAACAAATGGAAATATACCGGACTGAATTTATGAATTTATACTGTCATATTTAGAAATAAATACCTTCATATGTATGCCAAATAACACAAACATGAATTACTACCTACCTATTAATACCTAAGTATATATAACACATGCGATTTTATCTTATATTGATGCATTTTGTAATTCTGTCACGTTTTTTGTTGTGTATTTCTCACAGCCAAATTGTATTCAAATGAGGGGGCGGGTCAAACTGGCTGAGCTTTTCACCTATTGGTGGATAGACGAGCGCCAGGATCTGTCAGAACCGAAACAGACGGTGGACCCAAACGCATAACGTTTTTACACTGAGCTTTATATTACGGGAACGGGGCAGTCATGCGCGGGAACACAAACGCCAGCGGGACAGAGAAGTCAGGCGCGGGAAAACAGGAAGCTAGGGGGCGGACGAGATCAATACCGGACAGAACAAACGGGATCGATACCGGATACAGGATACACGAGCAGATACCGGACAGGACAGGTGGGATTGATACCGGATACATGATGCACGAGCAAGATACCAGACAGGTCGGGACAGACACCGGATACTGGATACACAAGCAGTATACCGGACAGGACAGGACAGACAGGATCGATACCAGATACTGGATACACGAGCAAGATACCAGACAGGAAGGGGACAGACGGGATTAATGCCGGATACAGGATACAGGAGCAGATACCGGACCAGACAGGACAGACAGGATCGATACCGGATACTGGATGCACGAGCAAGATACCGGACAGGACGGGACAGACACCGGATACTGAATACATGAGCAGGATACCGGACAGGACAGGACAGACGGGATCGATACCGAATACTGGATTCACGAGCAGGATACCGTACAGGACAGGAAAGACGGGATCAATACCAGATACTGGATACACGAGCAGGATACCGGACAGGACAGGACAGACGGGATCAATACTAGATACTGGATACACGAGCAAGATACCAGACAGGACGGGACAGACGGGATTGATGTCAGATACAGGATACAGGATCAGATACCGGACAGGACGGGACAGGCAGGATCGATACCCGATACAAGATGCAGGAGCAAGATACCAGACAGGACAGGACAGATATTGGATACTGGATACACGAGCAGGATACTGGACAGGACGGGACAGACACTGGATACGGGATACACGAGCAAGAGACCGGACAGAGTCAGCAAATACGGTGACAAGAGTGTGTGTGTGTGTGTGTGTGTGTGTGTGTGTGTGTGTGTGTGTGTGTGTGTGTGTGTGTGTGTGTGTGGTCTGCTACTGTGGCAACACCACAAATTTACATCAACTCATGAAAACACCACTTATTTACAGAAATATCTGGGGAAAAAAACGTTACAAAAAACATCTTACTTCACATCGTGACGTAAAATCCTCGTCAACTAGAGATGCTGTAACGCGGGAGGTTTACCGCATCTTCGAAGTCACTAGACGACATTTGTGCCGCATTAGAAATTACGGTGACTAGAGTGTGTGGTCTGCTACTGTGGCAACACCACAAATTTAGATCAACGCATGAAAACCCCACTTATTTACAGATATAGCTGAAAAAAGCCGTTATGGGGGTCTCTAAAAACATCTTATTCCATATCGTCACGTGAAAACATCGTCAACTAGGGACACCGTAACCCGGGGGTTTACCGTATCTCCAATGTCACGCGACGACGTTTGTGCCGCGTCAGCAAATACGGTGACAAAAGTGTGTGTGTGTGTGTGTGTGTGTGTGTTGTCTGCTACTGTGGCAACACCACAACATTACATCAACACATGAAAACACCACTTGTTTACAGAAATATCTGAAAAAAACGTTAGGGGGGGTCCCAAACATCTCACTTCACAGCCAGGGACGCCGTAACCCGGGGGTTTACCGTATCTCCAATGTCACGCGACGACGTTTGTGCCGCGTCAGCAAATGCGGTGATGAGCGTGCGAAAAGGCTAATAAAGGTGACTTTTTCCCAGGGCTCGCGCATGCTTTGTTTGCTTTCTCGCGCTTCCCATCAGCCTCAATTAATCTTTGCGCAGAAAAAGGTAATTTGTTTTGGATTTCACGCGCCCTTGCGTGCGTGATTTAAGGGATCCTGACAGCGCGAGTGACAAGATGACAGTGCGGGGAATGCAACGGCGAGACATTTGCAGATGAATCTGGACAGCTCGCCTTCGCCATTGCTGGCCAGCTCCTCTAATGCATCGTGATGCCGAAGCTGTTTACTCCTTGAACTTTAATTGCCAAAGCCGGCGAAGATGTGACGCGATTTACAATGGGATCGAGACATGACAAGGGGCGGATGACAGGGGTGCGAAAAAGGAGGCCCGTGGGTGGAATCACGCCCGGTAACAGATCTAACAGTTCTATCTCGGTATGTTTTTTTTTTCGTTGCAAACGAAGAGAGCGGTTTGATGCTACTGTGCGCATGCGTCTGCCGCCTCGGATTTCATGTGGTAGTTATGTAGTGAAAGGAAGTCCGTCTCTTTTTAGAGAACCGGCTTTTTCGGCTCAACTCGTTAAAAAGAGCCGGCTCTCAAACGGCTCACTTGCTTTGATGCCTTATATTACGAATCATTATTGTTGTATAAAGAAGTTAAGAAAAAAAGGAAGTATAAAAAAAGAAAATGAAAAAAGACAGGTTTGTGGTTATCCCTTTAATCAGTATATTAACAGCAATAATTTAATGCAGAAAATGAATTCATAATTTGAATAAGAAAATGTATTATTCTACTTGATTATATTGCATGTATTTTTTCCTTCTACAGTGAACGTCCAAGCTACTTCATTTTCGAACTTTTTTTATCATAAACTTCATTCATGTCGAGCAACTCATTATCTCACAACCAGGGGTTGGGTAGGGTTACTTTAACTCGGTTACTTTCAATTACTTTTGGATTACTCCAATACCAAATATGCTAATAAAAGACAAAAGAAACTAAATATGAATAAAATGACTACATTTTGTGCAGGCTTAGGGAGTAACGGAATCCATGGAACGGCAAAAATGATTTTGGCAAGCTGTTTGGATTTATTTCCATTTTGTTTCTGTCGCATTTTATGTTCGTTTTGCCGGAAATCAAAGAGATCAAAGCCAGGAGAGAAAGCTTACCACGTGTTGTGAGTCATCGTTTTATCCATATTTAGTTTCTTTTGTCTTATACTAGCATATTTGGTACTGGAGTAATCCAAAAGTACCAGTAATTGAAAGTAATCCAGTTAAAGCACAGGTGTCAAACAGGCGGTCCGCGGGCCAGTTCAGGCCCGCTAAGGGATTGAATCCGGCCCGCCAGACAACACTCAGAGAAGCGCAAGAGAAAAACAAGCTGCAGGTTGAAATATGTCAACTTGATGTTGCCAAAGCCAGATGCCTCGAACAAAGACACTGTAGTTGTATTTATTTCTCTCTCTCTCTCTCTCTCTCTCTCTCTCCCTCTCTTTCTTTTCCACCCCTTTTCCTCCCACTCTGTCTCTTTCACTCTCCGTGTCTCTCTTTTTCTCTTCCTTTGTTGCTCTTTGTCTCTGTGAACTCTCTGTGTCTTTTAACCTCTTTTTGCTCTAACTTCCTTTTTTCCTTTTCTCTCTCTTCTCTTTCTCTCGTCATACCCTTTGCGCTTTTTTTTCTATTTTCTCTCCTTCTGTCTTTCTATTTCTCTTTGGATTTCTTTCTTCCTCTCCCTTTCTTTACCCCCTCACTCACGACTTTTTATCTTTTGTTTCTCACGCTCTCTCTCTTTCTTTTTCTTTCTTTGTCCCGTCCTCTCTCCCTTTCCCCCCCTCTTTCTCTTATTTCTTTATCTCTTTTTCTTTCTCTTTAATCTACTAATCCGGCCCCCGACAGAATGTTTGTTCTATCGTGTGGCCCCCGAGTTAAAATGAGTTTGACACCCCTGAGTTAAAGTAACCCTACCCAACCCCGCTCCCCACAAAATGTTAATCAACAATATAGATGATTTAACGAAAGACATGTACAATATAACGTGTTAAACTACATAAATAAACACGCTTGAGAAAAAAATATGGTGTAAGGTTATTTAGTATTTTCAAGGGAAAATACAACATTGCATGCAGCCATGGACGTTGACAGGTACGGATTTGTGATGTTAACACGAAACAAGAACAGCAAGGCAGACGGATGGCAAACATCTCAAGGCAGCCCAAAATGAGAAGAAGAAATATGAGCGGCGCAACGGCAAAGAAAGATGACGCAATAAAGCACTGACACAACACAGAAAGGATGGAACTGGAAGCAAGTGATGGATGCGGGGAGCGCCAAATAAGCTGGAAAAGAGAGGGAGAAAGAAGGCGGGACGAAGGAAAAAAAACGCGGTACTCTCGGTATTCGATAGAGATGGGGACACGGTGCAATCGGGAGATGAGAGTCTAGGAGTGGGGGGGGGGTGGAGGGGACGACCGGGTGGGTGGCCTACCATCAGCCCGCCAGCCCCCAGCAATGAAACATTGCGGCAGGATAATGAAGATGGTTCTGCTTGGTCACACTCCGCATTAGCCCGGAGTCGGGCCGACCCCAAAATGTCAACAAGTTAATAGACTGGGCATCAGTGACTCTTTCACACCGTCTGAGTATGAAAAAAAAAACAAAAAAAACAATTTTGCACGTAAACAAAACAGAAATCCGCACTCGGGAGTCAGTGTTCCCTCTAAGCTGCGCGCGTGCGCAATTGCGCACTGCTCGCACATTCTCAGAAAATCTAGCCAGCGCACAAAAATGAGGGCTCAAAATGACTAATTCATCTCATCTCATCTCATCAGCCGTACCGCTTATCCTCATTAGGGTCGCGGGGGGGCTGGAGCCCATCCCAGCCATCTCCGGGCAGTGGGCAGGGGACACCCTGAACTGGTTGCCAGCCAATCGCTGGGCACACAGGGACAGACAACTCATTCGCTCATTCACACCTAGGGACAATTTGGACCCGCCAATTCACCTGAAATGCATGTTTTTGGAACGTGGGAGGAAACAAAATGACTAATTAAATGAAAAAATCAGCATTTATATAGCGCTTTTCAAGTCACTGACTTCCCAAAGCGCTTTATAATGTGCTCCACATACCAGCTCAGTAGCCTAGATGGTAAGGCGCCCGCTTTGAGACTGGGAGGTCGGTGGTTCGCGCCCCGGCCGAGTCATTCCTAAGACTTAAAAAGTGGTCGGCGGCGCCCTCTGTTGGCTGCGGCTGCATCGGCTCGCTACAACGGGTCAGGTGCAATCGACATTTCGTTCTCTGTACATTGTTACACAGAATGACAATACAAGGAAATTATTATTATTATATTATTATTTCCCAATAGCGGCCTTGTATTGCCGCCATGTAAGACGCTAACCTGCTTATTGGGGGTGACAGGGGTTCAGTGTCTTACCCAAGGACACTTCGACATTTAACACGGACCAGCCGAACTGGGATCCCTTGATTCCAAGACGAGCGTTCTACCTCCTGAGCTACTGCCGCCCCAATTAGAAGCGAATTAAGTCAAAGTTACAGTGCATGAAGGTAAAAATACACAGGTTCCCCCGACGTTGTGTCCTAAATGCGGTATTTTGAAGTCAAGATCGAAGTTGAGTAAAATCAGTAGAGTTTTTCGAGAACTGGCTTCTTCGGCTCGGCTCATTAAAAGGAACCGGCTCTTTCGGGTCCTAAACGGCTCTTCGGGTTGTTTTTGCTTCTTTAATCCCAACATGACCAAATATTATGTCAAATTATGCACAAAATGACTTAAATGAAGAAAAAAATACCAAAATGAAAAAGTAGTGAAAAGCTGAGAAAAAAAGAAACAAAAGGAAGAGAAAAAAGAAGGAAAAATTTAGAAAAAAAGCCAGAAAAAAAGAAATGTAGGAAAAAAAAGTAAATAGAGAACAAAAAGAAAAAAGTAACAGCTCGGAAAAAATAAACACAATGAAACTTTTTGATTTTTCAAATAATTTCCAATTATATCAAGTGAATCTTGTTGCCAACATTGTACTTCCACTAAAAAATGTGATTAAGTACAGTTCTGTATCTTACAACCGACTAAATAAGCCCCCAAAAATGTTAATATTATGCGACAAAATAGATCAGGAAATAAAAAGAAATGGAAATCTTGTGAAAGAATTGTAAGAACAAACGACGTTTGTAGGCCGTACAACCTTTGCAATAGTACATGAGTCAATTCATTCCAAAGAGAAAAATCATTTTGCATTGCCGGAAACTCAGCAAAATGTAACTTGATGTCAAGTTTTGGACATGATTGATAATTAATTATCTTGCCACACTTGGGATTACGGTTGCTCACTGTTGTTTCAAGCGTTGCTCACCACTCTCAGACCCGTGGAAAATTACAGGGAACATTGCCCGGAGTTGAAACCGGCAATCGATTGGCCGCCGGCGTGACAAGGCGTCCGGTCTTTGCAGGGGAAACAAACGGAAATAATAAAGAGAAACACGAGGTTTAATAATGATTTCTGTAATACGAAACATGGAAATTGAATGTTGTGAGAGATTGAGGTGGCTGAGTTTCAGTTCATTTACCTTGGGCTGATCAATTTTCTGATATCTGCGGTTAATCTTCACGGGTCAGGTGCCGGCGTGTTGTTTTGCTCGGACTTCTGGGAGAAAAAAAAAAAAATGTAATTTTGTATCGAATCAAGAAAACATGGCAGGATTGTCAAAAGAATACGAAATAGAAAATGCAAAAGCACTAGCCAGGCTAATATTTCAAGGGGTTGTTGTTAGTAATTTAGGCTAGGCTGCAAGAGACACTACGCCACAGGTGGCAAACAGGCGGCCCGTGGGTCAGATCAGGCCCGCTAAGGGATTGAATCCGGCCCGCGAGACAACAACCAGAGAAGCGCAAGAGAAAAACAAGCTGCAGGTTGAAATATGTCAACTCTATGTTGCCAAAGCCAGGTGCCTCTCACAAAGACACTGTACTTGTATTTATTCCTCTCTCCCTCTCTCTCTCTCTCTCTCTCTCTCTCTCTCTCTCTCTCTCTCTTTCTCTCTTTTTTTCTCTCTCTTTCTCTTTCTTTCTCTCTCTCTTTTTCTCTTTCTCTTTCTCTTTCTTCTCTCTTTCTTTTCCACCCCTATTCTCCCACTCTGTCTCTGTCTCTTTCACTCTCTGTGTCTCTCTTTTTCTCTTCCTTTGTTGCTCTTTGTCTCCTTCTCTCTCTGTGTCTTTTAACCTCTTTTGCTCTAACTTCCTTTTTTCCTTTTTTCTCTTTTCTCTTTCTCTCTTCCTACCCTTCGCGCTTTCTTTTCTCTCCTTCTGTCTTTCTATTTCTCTTTGGATTTCTTTCTTCCTCTCCCTTTCTTTTCCCCCTCTCTTACAATTTTTTTATCTTTTGTTTCTCACACTCTCTCCCTCTCTCTCTTTTTCTTTCTTTGTCCTGCCCTCTCTCCTTTTCCCTCCCTCATCTCATCTCATTAGCCGTACCGCTTATCCTTAGTAGGGTCGCAGGGGTGCTGGAGCCCATCCCAGCAATCATCGGGCAGTAGGCAGGGGACACCCTGGACTGGTTGCCAGCCAATCGCAGGGCACACAGGGACAGACAACTCATTCGCTCATTCACACCTAGGGACAATTTGGACCGGCCAATTCACCTGAAATGCATGTCTTTGGAATGTGGGAGGAAACCGGAGTGCCCGGGGGAAACCCACGCAAGCACGGGGAGAACATACAAACTCCGCACAGGAAGTCTGGAGCTGGATTTGAACCCACGACAGGTTCCCATGACATGAACTGTGCCGCAAAAGCGCTAACCACTGCGCCGCCGTGCTGCCCTTTTCCCTCCCTCTTTCTCTTATTTTTTTTATCTCCCTTTTTCTTTCTCATGAATCTACTAGTCCGGCCCCCGAGAGAATGTTTGTTCTATCGTGTGGCCCCCGAGTTAAAATGAGTTTGACACCCCTGCACTACGCTTTATTTTGTATCCACAAGTGTCATTAAAATAAAATAAAATAAAAATAATCATAAAAATAGACACAAAACTAGATTTTAGAACATGATTTATTCACAGAAAAACAAATTGGCATCAGATAATGTACAGAAACAGAACAGCAAAGTTTACCGAGATCTTCCGAATTCAAAAGACATCAAAGCTACTCTAACAGGCTTGACTACACATCCCTGCTGCATTATGTTGAAACACCAACTCGATCTAAATGAACAAAACATGAAAGGAAGAAGACGCAGGACACGTTGGAATACAAAACAAAACATGAAAAAGGGGGGAATGCTAGAATAATACCCACACGTGGACAGAACAACACCTAAAGTCCCATCACGGTGAGGCAAGGATAAATATTTCTGGACTAATAACCAGCTCTTACTGAACAAAACATGAAAGAGAGACATGCAATATGTTAGAATACTCGTTTGTTCTCAATAAATTATCAAACGAAGAGGACAGAGCAACTGCATAATATTTCAACACCGAACTGTTCTAGCAGAAAGGATGGTAACACTAGAAAGATTCTACAGAACAAAACATGTAAATAAGCAAACATGGGATACGTTGAAATTCAAACTAGGTCTACCTGAGCAAAACATGAAAGATGGTCGACACAGGAAACATTTCCCACACGTGGACAGGACAACACCATGGCGACAAGACCATGACATATAATTCTTGAACACAAACTAGCTCTAACTGAACAAAACATGAAAAGAGGACACCACAGAATATGTTAGAATACCAGTTAATTCTAACTGAAAAAAATCATTAAATCAAAAGGATAAAATAACTCTATAATATTTCAACAAAGAGCTCTAACAGAAAAAACGACGTGAGAAAGAATATGTTGTATATATCTCATCTCATCAGCTGCACCGCTTATCATCAGTAGGGTCGCGGGGGTGCTGGAGCCCATCCCAGCAATCATCGGGCAGTGGGCAGGGGACACCCTGAACTGGTTGCCAGCCAATCGCAGGGCACACGGGGACAGACAACTCACTCGCTCATTCACACCTAGGGACAATTTAGACCGGCCAATTCACCTGAAATGCATGTTTTTGGAAGGAAGGAGGAAACCGGGGAGAACATACAAACTCCGCACAGGAAGTCTGGAGGTGGATTTGAACCCACGCAGGAAGTTCCCATGACATGAACTGTGCCGCACACGCGCTAACCACTGCGCTGCCGTGCTGCCCCTGAAAAAACGTAAAAAAAGTAAAAGTAAGAAAATGCAGAATATATTGAAATCCTGATTAGTTATAACTGAACAAAATATGAAAGGAAGATGACACAAGAAACATCCCTTATCGTGGACACAACAAGAGTGCTGTGACGATGAGACCATGATATATAATGCAGGTATCCAAACTAACTTTAAATGAACAAAACATTAAATGAAAGATGACATGGGATATGTTAGGACACTTAATAGATCAAACTGAACAAAACATGAAGAAAAGACCACATTTCCCACATGTGGACAGGACAACACCTAGGGTGCCATGACAATAAGAGTAGGATAAACTGTATAACACAGGCATCTATACTAAATCTAACTGGACAAAACATGAAACGCAAGATGAAACACTATATGTATGGACACTAACTAACATGACCGGAACAAAACATGGAGAAAGGACCACACACCAAAAAAAATCCCACAGGTGGACAGAACAACACCTAGAATAACATGACGACTAGAGCATGATATAATGCAGGCATCCAAACTTGATCGCACTTAACACAACATGAAACAAAAGATGACAAAGTATATGATGGAATGCTAACTCGCTTGACCTGAACAAAACATGAAGGACAACACAAGAAACAGTTCCCACGCGTGAACAGAACAACGCCTGGGTTGGCATGACAACGAGACCATGACATAAAATTATCGAACACTATTTAGCTCTAACTGAACAAAACATGAAAGTATTCCACCACGCAACACATTGAATCACCAAACAGCTCTAACTGAATCAAACACAATTTCAAGAGGACGCAGAGCACATAACTCCGTCGCGGATAGGTCCACTACATACTGTTCTCTAACGGAAACAGACATGAAACTATAACGGCACAAGAAACTGTCAGGACCAGAACAGAAACAGGACCCAATTGCGTTTCTCACAAGTTTTATTAAAGGAAAGAGGAAGGGCTGCCACCACGATCTGGCTTTCGCTAGGCACGGGAAGCAGGTCGCTCTGAACGAGGAAGTGGATCTTCCGTGGCGAGCGATGGCGGAGTCGGGGACGGAAAAACGGGACAGTAGCCGGGACAGGAGAGCAAAAACCTGGTCGGGGTCGGAAGCAAGTCGTAAACCAGGAAAGGGGAGTAGACTTGGTCAGGGACAAAAAGAGGTCGAAAGCCGGGACGGGAGAGTAGACGTGGTCAGGATCAAAAATGGGTCGAAGCTGGGGAACAGACAGGAGCAAAAAACAGGTGGGAGTCAGGGTCGAAAAAGGCTTGCCTAGTGATAACTGATGTTTGCAGACGGACTGACAAAAGGGGACAGATAGGAGTGGGTTTAAATAGGAACAGGGAGCCAATCAGAGTCCGAGGCAGTTT
This sequence comes from Urocampus carinirostris, assembly GCF_059441175.1. Classification (NCBI taxonomy): domain Eukaryota; kingdom Metazoa; phylum Chordata; class Actinopteri; order Syngnathiformes; family Syngnathidae; genus Urocampus; species Urocampus carinirostris. The sequence goes on from NC_142365.1 coordinate 7,974,554, forward strand.
GCGCCAAAGGTTCTTCACATCAGTAATCTTGACAGAAACATTCCCTCACTCAGATCGCAGAACAAGAGTGTCATGATCATAACAGAACAAAACATGAATTAAAGATGATGCAAGATATGTTTGAACACTTACTCGCTCTAACTGAAGAAAACATGGAGGAAAGATACAGAACATGTACCCACACATTGATAGAGCAATAATGGGAGCACCATGACGGTAGGAGCATACAATATATGATATAATATATGAAAGGCAGGAGAAACATATTAAAATAATAGAATAAAAATATATAGTCGGAGTGGAGCAAAACTGATTAGAATTATGATATTGTTTTTATTTTTTAATTAAGATGAGAGTGAAACGAATCAATCCCAATTGTTTCGTTTCACTTAACACTGAGAAATAACGCAAAGGTTCATTCCGATTAATGAAGATGACATCTTTGCATCATACCTTCTCTTATTTTGAAAATCTGTATCGATTTGAGTCAAGCGTCATTCGAATGTATCCACTTTCTTGTGTATTGATAATCGAAACACAGTATCCATTGTTTCGATACTTTGCCGTGCAGACAACACACAGCAAATGCTACCCTGGTGGCCAGTGGCGAAGGGCTGTGAGTGTGTGTTTGTTGGGTGAGTGTGATTGGCTGGTGGATGCTGTCAGTCAAACAGGTGGGCGGACTCAAAAGTCATTGTGTCAAATCAAAACATACTACGAAACACAGCGACAGCTAGTATTTTAGCGGCTCGTTACACTGAAAATAAATTCTAAATCGGACTCTGAGGAAAGTCAAAAGAAACAATGATCACCACTAGGTGCTCCGTGGATTGTTAACAGGTCCGGGAAGACACTGAGGCGGCATCTGGAGAGAAAGCGATAGCGGAGCCGGAGGTCAGGCTATGTAAAAACTCTCACAAGTCACCTCTGCTGAGCCTGTATCTCTCCAGAGCCAGATCCATTACCGATGAAATGGATGACCTTGAGCAACAAATCATGGGAAACCACTACAGTCAGGACTTGTGTATATTAATCATCATGAAAACCTGGCTCAACCTGAGGATCCCTGACACTTGTGTGCAGCTAGCCAGTCTCTCTCTAAATCGCTTTCTTACACTGATAGGAGAGGCCCTCCAACTATGTTATCCTACTGCCCATTCATTCAACTGCAATTCTGTATTCTGTGATTTTATTGGTAGATCTATAGCTTAGATTTTGTTGCAGTCGTATATACACTATGCTACTGATATATAATAAACGAATACACCTTTCTACTTCGCAGGTTTTCACTATTGCAGGCTTTTTTTTTAACGCAACCCCAAAAACAAGAGATTACTGTATTATTGGTGTAACAAAAACATCTTGAAACGCCCCCAAAAATCTGTTTTTTTTTTCCGTCTGTAAGATACTGTCACGGTTGCCATGGCGCCCAATTGGCCCCGCCCGTGTGGAGCCAGCTGCGGCTCATTAACAGATTGGCTTTCAGTCTATTTAAGCTCAGTGCTCTCACTCTTCCTTTGTCAGTCCGTCAACGAACCTCTGCCCTGCAAGATGTGGGTTTTGACTCACTCCTGTTTCTTGTTGGTATTTCCTGTCCGGTATTGTTACCATTTATTTTGTCCTGTTTAATTTCCGTTTCCAGTTTTGTTTCTGTCTAGATTGGTCCTGTTTATTATTTTCTCCTCTTTTCGTTCCTGTCTAGTTTTTCCTGTTTATTTTCAATATCCTGATTCATTCTGTCCTGTCTGGTATCGACCCCATCCGTCCAATATCTCCTCGGGCAGTTGGTATCGATCTCGTTGGTCTCTGGCTTCCTGTCTTTCCACGCCAGACCGCTGCCGAACGTGCATGACTCCCCATTTCCCGTCAAATAAAAGGCTTGTGTGAGAACGTCACGCGTTTGGGTCCTTATCCTGTTCTGGTTCATGACAGATACAAGTGTCAAATCCATCAAGATTCAAAATCGATGTTTTTCAACGCGGTGTATCGTAGAAGGTAATGAAAAATTTATCTTATTATAAAACAAGTGTAGTCAAATCGATTTGTATGCACAGTAATGTTCCATGTTCTGTCTTTCTTTCATGTTTCGTTCTGTTAGAGTTGAGCGGTGTTGGAACACTACAAAGTCGCTCTTTCCACGCTGTGTTCCCTGGGTCCTCTTTATTCCTTGTTTTGTTCAGTTACAACCAATTGCTATTCCAAGATCGACCGCAGTTCCCCCTTTCATGTTTTGTTCAGCTAGTTCATGTTTCAAGATGATCAAATAGAGATGTATTGGCGTAGCTTTCATGTCTTTGACTTCTGAAAATCCTAGCGAACTTCATTGTTCTTTTTCTGTATACTATTCGATGCTGATTGCCTTTTCTAGGAATAAATATTTTTTTGGTGTCTATATTTATGGGATCACACCCAAATCCCTGAAGCGAGTTTATCCATCAAATAAAAATCATTCTTTCGACGATGATTTTAGTTGCTTGGTGTCAAAATCGTGCTGCCGATTAATTACAAATGCAAATCTAAATTGCTTTGATAGTCAAAGGCACGGTGAAGTTTGATGATGATGTCGTAAACTCTTAAAGGGACAGTGTGGTAAAATAAATGTCATTAAGAAAAAGATGTATTTATTTAAAAAATAAGCAAAGACTCATGAACTGTCTTATAAACATGCGTTTTGAAATACTCAAGGGTCAAACGATTTGCATTCGTTTTAGAGAGAGGAAAAAGACTGGGATCTGGTGCTGGCTAGGCAGAGGGAGCGGGACGCGCTCGTGAACAAAGCGTGGTCGGGGATCGGGAGCAAATCGGGCAGCTGGGACGGGAGAACGGAGCGTGGTCAGAGATCAGAAGCAAGTCGGGCAGCCGGGACCGGAGAATAGAGTGTGGTCGGAGATCGGGAGCAGGTCAGGTAACCGGAGACGATCAGGAAGCCATGGACAGGGGATCAATACAGGAAACAGGGGATGGAATCGAGCAGGATATAGGAACAGAAAGGGAGAGTCAAAAATACTTGCCTTGCATGTGCGGAGGTTCGCTGACAGACTGACGAGGAGTGAACGAAGATGACGTGCTTAAATAGGAGGAGCACTAATTAGGGAACGGGTGGCAGCTGGGGCTGAATGAGTGAGCGCAGGTGAGGGCAATTGACATATCATGACAAATCCACGTAGCACCCGATGTGATTCACCTTTCCTTTGTGCTCCACTGTCTTTAAGTCCGATTTATTTGATGATTTTTTTTTTAACGTAACGAGCCACTGAAATACTTGCTTCAACACCCAACACACACACAACCTGCCCTATGATAGGATTTGCTGTGTGCTGTCTGCTGCCAAACACAATACTTGATATGTTGATATCAATGACAATTTAAGTTCAAATTTGCGAAGTATCGAAACCGCGATAGAGCGAGGGATTACTATACAACCAAATATACCCTAGTATTTGGTTGATCCATATTTTTCGACCGAATATTTACTCATTTATCACACTTTTACCCTTTTACAACTCTCCAGAGTGCCAACAGGGAGGAAATTTACATGTTTGCCATTTGGAGGCGAGCTCAACCTAACTCAGACTTCACCTTTTACCGAGTTCGTCCTGGATTTATTAGGAAGATCTCACCCAGAGCTATTCTTAATCTCCAAAATATAATTGAATGATAATTGCATCAGCTTCATGAGGCCTGCAGCTCAGTTTGGCTCCGCTAATGTATTTAGGCCTAGGGGTGGGGGGGGTCTTGGGCGGGGGACATGTTGTGTGTTTTGCTCGGCAATCGAAAGATATCGTAATGATATCACAGTTGCCTCGTAAAATGACATCGTGTGGCTTCATCATGTACTAGACATGTGATGACCTTTCCGGAGTTACTTTCATGTTTCGGTCATTTACCAGATTCATAATTGTACTTAAAATGAAAGCCAGAGCCAAATTAAGCTTAAAATTTGGTTAAATTTGGGACTGTTACTGTTATCATATATTTTTATGCAATAGAAAGTAAAATATATAGTTTTTGAGTTATATAATTGTTCTGTTTAGAGAGAGTTAAGGCACCTAAATGGACTGTAGCCTATGTATAATTTGGGTCTCCTAGTGAGTCGAAAAAAAACAATATTGATTTAAACTACAGACGCCTCACTACTTACGAACATTCGACTTATGCAAAACGTTAGATACAAACATGTTTTTTGGGATGTCGAAAAATATCCGGACATTGCTGTAAGTTAGATTTTGTATCGTGTGGTGACGCTGCGAGAGGTCACCCAGCATCCACACCGAAGAAGAAATCCGGCTTCTACTTCGTGGTTCGTGTGTAATCATGACAACATGAACTGTCGTGCTAGCGCGCTAAGAACTTTGACATTTTTATTGTTTTATATCTTGTGCATCCATTCAATATGGTTGGTGTAAAGTGTAAAGAAGAAGCGAGCCGTTTCTTTTGAAATGAAAGTGGAATAAGAAAGCTTGATGCGGTTGAGAAAATGGTTGGATCGCTTTTTTTCGGCCACTTTTTACCACGGAGGAGGAAGTCGCCTAACTCTTGAAGCACATCTTCCAAAAGTAAGTTAAACTCAACTTTATTTATCTTTATAGAGCATATTTTATGAAATGTTTATTTTTTTAGGAAAAAACAATACAGGTTATTTTGACAAGCCTTAAACATACAAACTATAGCACTGAAACAACGTACGAACAAATTAAACTTACGAACGATCGTCCGATGGGCCTCTTGGCTGCATCTCTGATCAGTTTTCTCCTTGTATGAGCTGAAAGTTTAGGGGGACGGCGTGATCTTGGTAGATTTTTAGTGGTTGGATACTCCTTCCATTTCAATATTATTGCTTGCACAGTGCTCCTTGGGATGTTCAAAGTTTGGGAAATCTTTTTGGAACCAGATCCAGCTTTAAACTTCTCCGCAACAGTATCTCGGACCTGCCTGGTGTGTTCCTCATTCTTCATGAGTCTCTCTGCGCTTTAAACAGACCTCTGAGACTATCACAGTGCAAGTGCATTTATACAGAGACTTGATTACACACAGGTGGATTCCATTTATCATCGTTAGCCATTTAGATCAACATTGAATTATCCTCACTGAACTTCTGGACAGAGTTTGCTGCACCGAAAGTAAAGGGGCTAAATTATTCTGTACACCCAATTCTTCGTTTTTTATTTGTTAAAAAAGTTTAAAATATCCAATAAAGTGTGGTCAACTTCATGATTGTGTCCCACTTATCAAAACCGGCTCTCGACTGGTGGGTAGCCGGCTCCCACTTCCAAGAGAAGGCTCATAGAGCTATTTCGTTCGCGAGCGACATGAGTCGGTTGCCGCATTCACCAATTCGTCTTTATAACACTGGCAACCTGTATGATACATGGTCACTAAAGGGTTCAAGTCAATTTTCTTTGGTGTTTTATCATTCCTACTTCATACCTGTCGCGCTCTAGGGCTCCATGCCCTTACAAACTGTCGTATTACTCCAATACCAAATATGCTAATAAAAGACAAAAGAAACTAAATATGAATAAAATGGTGACTCACAACACGTGGTAAGCTTTCTCTCCTGGCTTTGATCTCTTTGATCTCCGGCAAAACTAACATAAAAAGCGACAGAAACAAAATGAAAATAAATCCAAACAGCTTGCCAACATCATTTTTGCCGTTCCGTGTATTCCGTTACTCCCCAAGCCTGCACAAAATGTAATCATTTTATTCATATTTAGTTTCTTTTGTCTTTTATTAGCATATTTGGTATTGGAGTAATCCAAAAGTAATTGAAAGTAATCCAGTTAAAGTAACCCTACCCAACCCTTGGTTACATTGTACATGTGCTTCATTATGTCATATATATTAATAATTAACATTTTGTTGTGAGATAATGAGTTGCTCGACATGAATGAGGTTTAGTATAAAAAAAAGTTCAAAAATGAAGTAGCTTGGACATACCAGTAAGTAGAATTTTCTTATTCAAATTATGAATTCATTTTCTGCATTAAATTTTTGATGGTAATATACTGATTAAAGGGATAACCACAAACCTGTCTTTTTTTCATTTTCTCCTTTTATACTTCCTTTTTTTCTTAACTTCTTTATACAACATAATTATTCGTCCATTATCCATCAAAGCAAGTGAGCCGTTTGAGAGCCTGCTCTCTTTAATGAGTTGAGCCGAAAAAGCCGGTTCTCCAAAAAGAGACGGACTTCCTTTCACTACACAACTACCACATGAAATCCGAGGCGACAGACGCATGCGCACAGTCGCATCAAACCGCTCGCTTCGTTAGCAACAAAAAAACGATACCGAGATAGAGGCTACCGCGGCCAACTCGTTCGACTGGATTGATTTGCCGTTTCGTGATAGTCGGTGTATACCCGGTACCATCATTGACAAATTTGCGTTTTTCCGTACAGATTTTCTCATACGTCGTACACGTCTTAAAATGCATAATGAACATACTTTGCGCGGCAAAAACGCACAGTTTGACAGGTACGCCACTTTACTCCTGGCGATATCAATTTCGAACGCAGTCCGCACGGCGCCGAGCTAAATACTCGGCTCGTCCTCCTTGATTGACAGGCGAGTCCCCTTCAACTCTTTAATTCAATCAGCGGCTCCCGGGTACATCTATTCCAGAGCAGGCGAATGTCTAATGTACAATAATGAAATCAGGAATTAAAACAAAAGCTCGCCGGCGCGCTGTTGTTCGAGCTTGGTTAACCACAATGGATCCCGGACGCCAGAACCGACGTGGTTGTTATGTAAACCTACGCGGTTATTCTTAGAACTTGCAGTACAAATCTCGCAAATGTAGATAAAAGTCACAAAAAAGCTCTGTTTTGACATCTTTTATTGTCCCCCGTTCGATTCGGTGCTTTTGTTTTAATTAAAAGTAAAGGCTGGGGGAGAGGTGCTTATGGTCGTTTTTTTTCTATGTATTCCTAAAAACGAATATAGCTTTTTTTCCTCTTTGGGAGCTTTGTGTTTGGCATGTACGAGCATGAATAATGTGTGAAGCGGTCTGAATGGAAGGGATAAAACGTGGCACAATGGGGACTCGGTGATGTTTCGCTTTTCTTTCAGCCTTTATGTGATTTCCAGTGTGTTGCTTCTTTGAGGCCTTGATCTCCACGAGTCGTCTCGGTGTCGGCGAGTTCATCAAAAGTGTCGGAGGTTCCCGATATCCATCCGGATATCGATATTATCAATAATGAGCGAGTACCTGGATGGGATCGATACTGTTGTGTCACGGTTGCCATGGCGCCCAATTGGCCCCGCCCGTGTTGAGCCAGCTGCGACTCGTTCACAGATTGGCTTCCCTTCAGTTTTAGCTCAGTGCTCTCACTATCCCTTTGTCAGTCCGTCAACGAACCTCTGTTGGGGATTATTGGAGTTGAGCTTGACATAAAGCCAGTGTTCATTTTACCTCTGAAAAGTGATGAGTCCTGGGGACTCGCATGCTCAAAAATCTATGGGTCCCAACAGAGATCTATGGGTCCCCAAAATTTAGTGTTATTGAGGTTGAAATTGTAAATCGGTGACAAATATATAAAAAAAATCTATACATTCATTCAGTTTTAATCATCAAATTATTAATTCATTTTCTGCATTACATTATTGTTGGTAATATACCGATTAAAGTATATACTTCCTTTTTTTCTTAACTTCTTTATACAACATCATAATTCGTAATATAATGCATCAAAGCAAGTGAGCTGTTTGAGAGACGGCTCTCTTGAATGAGTTGAGCCGAAAAAGCCGGTTCTCTAAAAAGAGACTTCCTTTCACCACACAACTCGAGATCGGTGTGCAGACGAAAACTCTAACCAGGAGACCAAAACAACATCTGCCGGATCTGCCTGACGAAAAGTTTGGAGTGCGGTAAATCTTTGTTGAAAAAAAAATGTAATCGGGTAGTATTGCCAATTTTGTGTCAAAAAAAAAACAACAAACAAACAAACAAACAAATAAAAAAGAAAGAAACAAAGAAAGAAAGAAACAAACAGACAAATAAAAAGAAACAAACAAACAACCAAACAAAGAGAGAAAGAAAGAAAGAAAGAAAGGAAGAAAAAACAAAGAAAAAAAGAAAAAGAAAAAAAAGAGAGAGAGAAAGAAAGAAAAAAAGAAAGGAAAAAATAGAGAGAAGAGAGGGCTACATCATTTATGGACTAAAGCGGTCTGTTACTAAAAATTGACCGAAACACTTGGCAGAGCTCACCCTGCAGAGCTCAACGAGCTGCAACCTAAAATGCAAACATGTAACTGTTCCTGAACAAAAACCTGTAAATCTGTTGTTACTATGGCAACAGAGCCAGTAGGAGACAATGGATACTTTGCACCAATGACTACATTTCAAAATATTGTTCAATGGGCAGTACTTTAGTTGTCCTGTTGGCATTGTCCTACAGTACTAGAATTTTTATTACATTGCTGCTTTCTTGGATTTTGTTCGAAAATATTTCTACTTTTTTTATACTTTAAAAGTTTGTAGTTTAATTAATCAGTAAAAAACGATTTTTTGGGGGGGGGGTCCTGAAAACCCTTTACTGCATGGATCAAAAATAACAACTAACTCAAGGGAGGAAGGGTTCAATTGTTCACTAATCTTGAAAATTTCAAGCAAACTATCGGTAACGTATCGATATTGATCGATACTAACTCGATATCGATATTTCCAATATCGCCAACCGTTTGCTTCTGGAACAGGCGGTCTTTATCAACATAAGAACCCGGGATCGTGTTACGTCCCCCCGAGGTCGGGTCAACTGTTGCTTGTCGACAGGTCTCTGGGCCGTCCAACTGGGAAACTCAACGCTGGAATGGAAAACAACATGGGAGCGCCACACCAGCCAAGTTCACAGCAAATTTGATATTTGGTGCTAAGAGCCCTGACTTTAATACTCTTTCTTCCTGGATTTTCTTCATGATCCGGGATGGATCCCATTAAGGTAGACGTATAATCGGATTTTAGATTTTATTTATTTACAGGAAAATAGTCAGCACCCTTCTGAATTCAAAGAAATCAAATCCCATCTGAAACAAGCTCAACTACGCATGACCGTTACATCATTTTGTATCAAATACTAGTTCTAAATGCACAAACCATGAAAGGAGGGACGACACGAGAAACCTCACCAAAACAAGAACCATACAGCCAAAACGACGAGACCCTGAAACATATTCTTGGAAAGCTAACTAGATCTAAATGGAACGAAAGTTTAAAGGAAAAAGAAACAGGATATGTTGGAATATTAAGTAATTCTAAAGGAACAAAAATTGAAAGGAAGATCATGAAAGAAACATTCCTACAGTTGGACAGAACAACAACCAGAGTGACATGTTGACGAGATTATGAAATATAATGCTGCAACACTAACCAGCTCTAACTGAACAACACATGAAAGAAAGATAGCGTGTGAAAAAGTTGCACATTTGAAGACAACAACAACTAGAATGTCATGAGAACAAGATCGTGAAAAACGAGTCCAACTGAACAAAACATGGAGAGTAAGACAATGCGCTCAATTATTGATTAATATGATAATGAGACCATTAAATACAATTCTGGAACATTAAATAGCTCTAACTGGACAAACCATGAAAGGGGGGACGACAAGAGAAACATTCCCACCAAAACCAGAACCATACAGCCAAAAAGACCATGAAACACTCTTGGAACACTAACAAGATCTAAATGAAACAAAAGTTGAAAAGAAAAAGAAACAGGATATGTTGGAATATTAAGTAATTCTAAAGGAACAGAAATTGAAAGGAAGATGATACAAGAAACATTCCACATTTGGACAGAACATAAACAAGAGTGGCATGAAGACGAGACTCTGAAGTATGATGCTGGAACACTAACTAGCTCTAACTGAACAACACATGAAAGGAAGAAAACACGTTTAAAAAAAGTGCACATGTGAAGAAAACAACAACTAGAATGTCATGACAACAAGATCATGAAATATATGTCTGGAAAACGAGTCCAACTGAACAGAACATATTGATTAATATGACAATGAGACCATTAAATTCAATTCTGGAACATTAAGTAGCTCTAACTGGACAAAACATGAAAGGAAAATATGCGGGATATGTTGGTCCCCTAACACACTCTCACTGAACAAAACAAGAAAGAAAGGTGATGCGGTATATGTACTCATTTGTGGATAGAACAATAATGAGATTGCAATAATGACGAGACCATGAAATATAATGCTGAAAAACTAACTAGCTCTAACTGAACATAACATGAAAAGAAACAATACTGGAGGTGTTAAAACACTCACAAGAACAAAACATGAGAAAATGCCATGCAAGATAGGTTGGAGTACCAACGAGTTCTAACAAAACAAAACTTGAAACTAAAACGGCACAAGGAACATACTCACAAGTGAACTGAAGGTGAGACTAGGAAATATAACACTGGAACACTGACTAATTATAACTGAACAAAACAAAAGGAAGAAATAAAAGTATATGTTGGAACACTGGCTGTAAATGAACAAAAAATGAAAGGAGATCCCCCAGGCATGATAGGGCACTAGCTGTAGCTAAACATGAAAGGAAGTTGATGCAGGATATGTTGGAACACTTACGCCAACTGAACAAAACACGAAAGTGGGACAACCCAGGTTAAATATACTTAAGCGTGGATTGAACAATAACTAAAGTGCTATGGTGATGAGACCATGAAATACATCGCTGGAACAATAGCAAGCATTAACTGAACAAAACATGAAAGAAAGATGATGCGGTATATGTACTCATTTGTGGATAGAACAAAAATGAGATTGCTATGATGACGAGACCATGAAATATAATGCTGCTCTAACTGAACATAACATGAAAAGAAAAAATACCGGATGTGATAAAACGCTCACGAGAACGAAACATGAAAAAATTACACGCAAGATAGGTTGGAATACCAACGAGTTCTAACGAAACAAAACTTGAAAGTAAAACGGCACAAGGAACATACTCACAAGTGAACTGAACAATAACCAGAGTGCCATGAAGGTGAGACTAGGAAATATAACGCTGGAACACTGACTAATTATAACTGAACAAAACAAAAGGGAGAAAGCAAAGTATATGTTGAACGCTGCAACACTGACTAATTATAACTGAACAAAAGGAAGAAAGTATGTGTTGGAACACTGGCTGTAAATGAACAAAAAATGAAAGGAGATCCCCCAGGCATGATAGGGCACTAGCTGTAGCTAAACATGAAAGGAAGTTGATGCAGGATATGTTGGAACACTTACGCCAACTGAACAAAACATGAAAGGGGGATAACGCATGATGTATGTACTTAAGCGTGGATTGAACAATAACTACAGTGCTATGGTGATGAGACCATGGAATACATCGCTGGAACAATAAAGAGCCCTAAATGAACAAAATATGAAAGTAAGACAATGCAAGCTACGTCGGAACACAAACTAGCTCTAACTGAACAAAACATGAAAGAAAGACGATGCAGGATATGTACTACACTGAGAGTGCCAAGACTCCTCCAAGCTCCATTCCAAGCGACGACGACCTCGAGTGGTGAATTATTACACACTATCCCTTGAAGGATTTTAATCCCGTATCCTTTTTGTGTTTCAGCTAGCACGTTGAATTTGTTTCAATTCAAAATGGCCGCTCCTTTTTTCATAAATCCCTTTCGCACAAATTGACAGACGTGTCACTCGACGTGTTCCCTACTTAATCCGCCGAGAACGTGCATCCAATTGACTTCCTGTAAAGCGTGCTGTGCCTTTCCTCTAAGGCTATTTTTAGAACACGCCGCTTATTTGCATGGAAGGAGACTATGCAAACAGTATGTTACAGTTGCTTAAAGCCAAAATGGCAAACTCGTTTTGGCTCGGGGGCCACGGGGTAAGAAATCCATATAGTCCAACTAGTGGATTAAAGAGAGAGATGATTGAGAGGGAGAGATGAGTGAGAAGGAGAGAGAGAAATAGAGGGAAAAGGAAGAGAGAAAGAAAGAAAAATAGAGGGGAAAGGAAGAGAGAGAGAGAGAGAGAGAGAGAGCGAGAGAGAGAGAGAGAGAGAGAGTGAGGGAGAGAGAAAGAGAGTGAGGGAGAGAGGGAGAGAGGGAACAGGAAGAGAGAAAGAAAGAAAGAAAGAAAGAAAGAAAGAAAGAAAGAAAGAAAGAAAGAAAGAAAGACAGAAAGAAAGAAAGTAAGAAAGTAGGTAAGTAAGTAAGTAAGTAAGTAAGGAAGGAAGGAAGGAAGGAAGGAAGGAAGGAAGGAAGGAAGGAAGGAAGGAAGGAAGGAAGGAAGGAAGGAAAGAAGGAAGGAAGGAAGGAAGGAAGGAAGTAAGAAAGAAACAAAAAAGGAAAGAAAAAGAAAGAAACAAAGTAAGTACGTAAGTATGTAAATAAGTAAGTAAGTAAGTAAGTAAGTAAGAAAGAAAGAAAGAAAGAAAGAAAGAAAGAAAGAAAGAAGACAGAAAAAGAGAGCAAGAGAAAGAAAGAGGTAACAGTGAGAAATAAGTAAAGACAAGAAGGAGGAGTGAGAGAGAGGGGGGGGGAGATAAAGTAACATATAAAGAAATAAAGAGCAAAAGAAATAGCAAAAGAAAGAGCAAAAGAAAGAGCAAAAGAAATTAAGAAAGACAGAAAGAGTGAAAGAGAGATGAAGAAATGAAGAAAGAGCGAGAGAGAAGAGAAGAGAAGAGAAGAGAAGAGAAGAGAAGAGAAGAAAAACAAAGAAAAGAGACCAGAAGAGAAAACAAGAAAAGAGCAAAAGAAAGAAATACAGCTCTAGTTCGTTTTTGAGTGGCTTGGCTTGGCATATTTGACACTGCAGCTCTTTTTTCTCCTGTGCTTCTCTTAGCTTTGTCTCGCGGACCGGGTCAAAATCCTTGGCGGTCCTGATCCGTCCTGCAGGTTGCATGTGTGTCACTCCGTGTTTAAAGGGACACTGACAACTAAAACTTCACAAAATAAATGAAAAAAAAACGGGATTCAGGTCTTTGACCTAATTAGTCATTTTGAAACAAAAAACGATGTTCAAATATTTCGAACTAGGGTTTTCGAGTCTTCGACTTCATTCATTCTTTTCCCTCCCGCACAATCGGCTTTTGTCCCCAAAGAGCAATATTTTTTTTATTTCTTTTCGGGAGTCGTCAAAAATGGCAGGTTCTAATTAAAAGGCAGCTTCCAGTAGGTGCTAATAACTTCTATTCACCGTTGTACGAACGGAAGCCAAAAAAATCTGCTCCATTCTTTCTGAAGAAAAAAAATTGAAAGCATTTATGGGAATTTCAAATACTAAAAAATGGTTTTTTTCCAGCCTTTGATGCTGTGTCAGTTTCAACAAAAAGCAAATTCGAAATATTTTTTTCAGCCTGTATTAGTTGTGCAAGTGTATTTTATGCACGATATGTCTACTTTAGTATTTGGCTACTTTTACTTAAACCCACATTTGTGCTTTTTACTTTCTACCTTGTCCGCTAATTTTAATCCCTACCCCTAACCCCAAAATCTAATCCCTAACCCCTTACCCCTTACTGCCGACTCTAACCCCTACCCTGACCCTTAACCCTAACCTTACTCTAACCCTATGACCAAGCCTTAATCCCTAAATTTAATCTTTACTCCTAACCCCTAAGCGTAAACCCTAACCTTTTACCCCTTACTGCCAACTATAGATTCCTTACCCCAAGTGCTAACACCAATCCTACCCTAACCTTAACCCTAACCTCACTCTACGGTAAGAGTCTAACCCCGATCCTTACCCCTAATACCTAGGCCTAATCCCTAGTTGCTTACCCCTTACTGACAACCCCTAACCCCAAGGGCTAACCCAAACCCTAACCTGACCCTTAACCCTAACCTTACTCTAACCTAATAACCAAACTCTAACCTTAAACCCTAACTCTAATCCTTACCCCTAAACTCTAGGCCTAATCCCTAACCGCTTACCCCATACTGCCAACTATAACCCCTAACCCCAAGGGCTAACTGTAACCCTACCCTAACCCTTAACCCTAACCTCACTCTAACCCCAATACCAAACCTTAACCCCTAACTTTAATCTTTACCCCTAACCCCTAGGCCCTATCCCTAACCATTTACCCCTTTCTGCCAACTATAATTGCTTACCCCAAGAGCTAACCCCAACCCTACACTAACCCTTAACCCTAACTTTACTCTAACCCCAAGACCAAACCTTAACCTCTAACTTTAATCTTTACCCCTAACGCTTAGGCCTAATCCCTAACAATTTACCCCTTACTGCCAACTATAACCCCTTACCCCAAGGGCTAACCATAGCCCTACCCTAACCCTTAACCCTAACCTCACTCTAACCCAAGACCAAACCTTAATCCCTAACTTTAATCTTAACCCGCGAGGTCCAACCCTACCCTGACCCTTAACCCCAACCATACTCCAAACCCAAGACCTGACCCTAACCTAAACGCCTAACACCAACCTAAACCCTAGCCTTACCCCTAACCCTTCAACCCTAACCCTTAACGCTTTCCGAAAGCCTAACCCCAAGGGCTAACCCTAGTCTAACCCTGAACCCTAACCTTACCCTAACCCCCAAGACCTGACCCTAACCTTAACGCATAACACTACCCCAAACCCTAGCCTTACCCCTAACCCTTCGACCCTAACCCCTAATGCTACTCGAAAGCCTAACCCCAAGGGCTAACCCTAGCCTGATGCTTAACCCTAACCATACTCTAACCTCCAAGACCTGACTCTAACCTTAACGCCTAACACCAACCCAAACCCTAGCCTCACCCCTAGCCCTTCAACCCTAAACCCCTAACACTACTCGAAAGCCTAACCCCAAGTGCTAATCCTAGCCTGGCCCTCAACCGTAACCATATTCTAACCTCCAAGACCTGACCCTAACCTTAACGCCTAACACCAACCCAAACCCTAGCCTCACCCCTAGCCCTTCAACCCTAACCCCTAACGCTACTCGAAAGCCTAACCCCAAGTGCTAACCCTAGCCTGGCCCTCAACCGTAACCATATTCTAACCTCCAAGACCTGACCCTAACCTTAACGCCTAACACCAACCCAAACACTAGCCTTACCCCTAACCCTTCAACCCTAACTCCTCACGCTACTCGAAAGCCTAACCCCAAGTGCTAACCCTAGCCTGACCCTCAACCGTAACCATACTCTAACCCCCAAGACCTGACCCTAACATTAACGCCGAACACCAACCGAAACCCTCGCCTTACCCCTAACCCTTCAACCCTAACTCTTCACGCTACTCGAAAGCCTAACCCCAAGGGCTAACCCTAACCTGACGCTTAACCCTAACCATACTCTACCCTCCAAGACCTGACTCTAACCTTAACGCCTAACACCAACCCAAACCCTAGCCTCACCCTTAACCCCTCAACCCTAACCCTTAACCGTAACCTTACTCTCACCCCAATTTTAAGCTGAATCACTGTTTCAATGCAAAACCTTGATGTCAATATCAGCCCGAAAACGATACTATTATTTCTGTTATTATTTTTGTTAATCTGTACCTGGGAGAAAATCACTTTTCAGATTGTGTTTTTTCAATCAAATCAGTGTTTGCTCGCAGCTTACGACAATATGAAGTCGATCCTAATTACTCAAAGCAGACTTCTCTTATTTTCATGACGTAAAAGCATATCGCTGACAGAGATTTTCCAAATAAATGAGTTG
The DNA here is from genome assembly GCF_059441175.1 of Urocampus carinirostris. Lineage (NCBI taxonomy): Eukaryota > Metazoa > Chordata > Actinopteri > Syngnathiformes > Syngnathidae > Urocampus > Urocampus carinirostris. Next base: position 7,990,230 of record NC_142365.1, read on the forward strand.
CCTTTTCTGCTCCTCGTGTCCCGTGGGCTTAGAGTGGAGCATGGGGATAAATTGTGGGGGGGTTAGGGTAACATTAGACTTATTGTGTCTGCTACCGTGCCTCTCAGCACCTGTCTAAAAGGCCAAATGAGTCTCGTAGCCAAAGCATCATAGTCTCATCCACCCCCCTACGTGCCAAAGGACGAGACGCATCTGTTGGGAATGGCAGTTTTGAGGGGCCTTGCAAAAATAGCGCCCCCACCCCTTGAGAATTTTTGACGTATTTCTGTATTTACTTATTGTACTTATTGATAAAAAAAACTCAAGTTGTTTTCTCAGAATCAACATTACAGTAAACACCGTGTATTCAACATTATATATTGTGATAAAAATTCATAAAATTAAAAACAGATGTTGCAAAAGTATTGGCCCCACCCCTTTCGAGAATTTTTGACGTATTGCCGTATTTGAGGCTTTGAACTTATTGATAAAAAAAACTCAACACTACAGGAGACACTATCATGAACAAAAAAACAAAGATATTTCTATTGTGATAACAATTAAGAAAATTAAAAGGCAGGCGTTGCAAAAATATTGACCCCACCCCTCGAGAATTTTTGATGTATTGCCGAATTTCAGGCTTTGAACTTATTGATAAAAAAACTCAAGTTGTTTTCTTATAATCAACACTACAGTAAACACTATGTATTCAACAATGTATGTTGTGATAACAAATCAGAAAATTAAAAGCACAGACACTCAATTACACACAAGTGCACTTTGTTAGTCATTGTTTGACATTTAGGTTGACATTGGATCATTCAGAAGTCATCAGGGAACCTCTGGAGTGAGTTGGCAGAGCTGAGAGAGCAGTGGGTCAATATTTTTACTAAATCTAATTTGCTTTTTTTTTTCATTGTACCATAAATTCCGGACTATAAGCCGTTACTTTTTCCCCAAACTTTCAACCCTGCGGCTTATTCAGTGATGCGGCCAATTTATGTAATCTTTCTAACGGCCGCCAGCGGCGCTCGAGTACAAAAGGTAAGATTTAGACCGGTGGAATATATGCGCCGAGGAAGACTGCAACTTCTTAGTTTGTGCACAAATTAAGTTAGCGTAGTCATATCTTCATCATGCAAATTGCAAAAAGAAAGGCACATGACGCAACTTTCAAGCTAAACGCAATCGAGCAGTCCGATAAAGAAGGAAAAAGAGCTACTGCATGTAAACTTTACTTTGCGAGCGTGTTGCTAGCGTGTTTTTGAATAAGGGAGCGTGGTACGACGTCCATATGATGTCCATACTGAAGGAAGACGACTTTGATGACGCAAATTGAAAGGAGGGAGATGAGGACGTGATTTTTACAAGTACTGTATATTTTATTAACAGACCCGTTTACAGTGTTGCGAGCGTGTTGCTAATAGCGTTTTGCTACCCTTCACAGGCACGGTTTGGGATGAAAGTTATAATATTATTATTAAAGCTTTGAAAACTCTCTCGGTGTACCGTCTTTCTTTGTAAATATGTGTAACCATGTATAATATGTATTTGCAACTGTATATTTTTGTCATGTATTTATTTTCGAAACTTATTCTGATATGTTTTGCACGAGCAAATGAGAAAGAAGGGGCGGGGCAAACGCGGGCTGACGGGAAGTCGAGTAAAGGTGAGACGTGTTTGTGGACGCGGCCGACAATAGTGGATATGTATTTTTCCCACCCTTACCTTTGGAAATATACACTTTTTTCCTTGGATTACTTTCAACGGGCACCCGGACTCTGGAGGTCTGCATCAAACTTTAAGTACCAGTATCATTTTCCGTACATTTTACCGGCTGAGATTTTTGGACTGTGTCGAGTAAGTGTCCCGGCTCCTAGGCTTTGTAGCGTATTATGAACTGACCGACAACAGATAATGGATAATGAATAACGAAGATAGAACAATAACCCTTAAAAACCCCAAAACCCCATGGGTTAATTTTGTGTTTGTGTTGCATTTTCTCAATGTGGGCGCATGCGGCTAATATACAGGTGCGGCTTGTGTAAGTACAAAATCGGTTTTCCTCCCGAAATGCTTTGGGTGCGGCTTATAATCAGGTTCACTCTATAGTCCGGTATTCAACAATGTATATTGTGATAACAAATCAGAAAATTAAAAGCACAGACACTCAATTACACACAAGTGAACTATGTTAGTCATTGTTTGTCATTTAGGTCGACATTGGATCATTCAGAAGTCATCAGGGAACCTCTGGAGTGAGTTGGCAGAGCCAAGAGAACAGTGGGCCAGTATTTTTACCAAATCTAATTTTCTTCTTTTTTCATTGTAAATATTTTATAAAATGTTGAAATAATTTGGTTCCACGTCACGATTATGTCCCACATGTTGTTGATTATTGAAAAATATTCTCTGTTTTTAGCTTGTTTGAAGTCTGATGTGTTTAGGAGTTTTATATACATATATAGATATAGATATAGATATAGATATATATATAGATATAGATATAGATATAGATATAGATATAGATATAGATATAGATATACTGTAGATATAGATATAGATATAGATAGGTGTCTAGATGTCTAGATGTCCAAATTTCTGGATAGATAGATAGATAGATAGATAGATAGATAGATAGATAGATAGATAGATAGATAGATAGATAGATAGATAGATAGATAGATAGATAGATAGATAGATAGATAGATAGATAGATAGATAGATAGATAGATAGATAGATGGATGTCTAGATAGATGTCTAGATAGATGTCTAGATAGATAGATAGATGTCTAGATAGATAGATAGATGTCTAGATGTCTAGATAGGGGATGTCTAGATAGGGGATGTCTAGATAGATAGATGTCTAGATAGATGTCTAGATAGATGTCTAGATAGATGTCTAGATAGATGTCTAGATAGATGTCTAGATAGATAGATAGATAGATAGATAGATAGATAGATAGATAGATAGATAGATAGATAGATAGATAGATAGATAGATAGATAGATAGATAGATAGATAGATAGATAGATAGATAGATAGATAGATAGATAGATAGATAGATAGATAGATAGATGGATAGATGTATAGATAGATGTATAGATAGATGTCTAGATAGATGTATAGATAGATGTCTAGATAGATGTCTAGATAGATAGATAGATAGATAGATAGATAGATAGATAGATAGATAGATAGATAGATAGATAGATAGATAGATAGATAGATAGATAGATAGATAGATAGATAGATAGATAGATGGATAGATGTATAGATAGATGTCTAGATAGATAGATAGATAGATCGATCGATCGATCGATAGGTAGGTAGGTAGATAGATAGATAGATAGATAGATAGATAGATAGATAGATAGATAGATAGATAGATAGATAGATAGATAGATAGATAGATAGATAGATAGATAGATAGATAGATAGATAGATAGATAGATAGATAGATAGATAGATAGCTAGATAGATAGATAGATAGATAGATAGAAATACACCATAAATATTATCGGAATATAAAAAGGCAAGAGAGTGAGTGAGGCCAGTGCTCAGGTGGTGGCTGACCCCGATGAGTCTTAGCCATTGGCTCCCCTCCACTCCACTCCATCAACATCGCCGGCCAACGGCAGGGTCCTGGGCCGGGGCCGGGCCCCAAAGATCGGGACCCCGGGGACCGAGCGTGCCGGCGAAGCGGCATTTTCATGCTTACTTACACAAACGCAACAGATGCACAGAAGTGTTTTTGCTCTCCAACGTGTTTATTTTTACGGCCTCAGACGTTTTGAACTTAGCATCTCGCCATATTGCCCGACAGCTGCAGAGCATCCGAGGTTTGTTTTTTTTTCCCGCGGAGTCGCAAATATGTCCGCCTCGACATCAGATTTCTATTCGGCTTCTTTACACACTTATCCTTTTACAGAATTCAGAAAAACTAAGAAAACAAAGACAGCTGGTTGCGTGATATGGAGAAAAACAATCCCATTGTGCTTCCCGTTCAGCTGTCTTAAAGGGACCATGTGTATCGTTAGGGCTCCTCCTAGTGGTAAAATATATACATTGATTTTTAATTACGTGCAAAAATATCTAAACTTTTAAATACTCATAGGTTAAGAAATGTATATTTCAGTTACATAACATGATCCTCACATAGGTAGAGCTGATATGATATTCCACCATCGTGCTGCTAGGTGTACCCCAAAACCTTGTGTGCGCAAAACAGAAGAAAATTGATGCATTTTGGTCACTCTGAGTCATGTTTATATTCTTCCTTGTGCTTTTAGCACTCCTTTAGAGTTGTTGACACGACAGAGCGACATAAACACTGTCCCTTTAACCGGCGACTTTGTAGTTGCATGCGGCTTTGGCGCTCTTTAGTGGCACCCAGGGACTTTTTCCCAAAAAATGTGATAATGGAAAAATATATGGTTGCTGTAAGAGCGTAATTGGGACGCATTCTTAATGTTTCCCAATGAATATAGATAGCTAGTTGTTGTTTCCTTCCTCCTGTGGTCCAATATGGCTCTTTTAGCATTTTGGGTTGCTGACACCTGCTTTAACTAAATGTTCTCTGATGTACCAGTACATAAAATGAAAGTTTGTTTACAACCACTATCTGTAACTATTATCAGTTATTAAATCTTTTTTAAATCTTGTTTTTCTCTTTGGGAGGGAAATTGTGTAATATATAGCGCCTCATTGTGGTTAAATAAACTTGATTCATTAAAAAAATGATTTTGATTTAAATAACAAACAAAAAAACTTCATCTAAACGTGTGTTTTATTAAATACTTTTGGGTCGAGATATTTGTATTTACATAACATAGGCGCCACCGAGAGGGAGCTGACGTAATTTCCCCCCATCTTGCTGCTACGGGTTCCTGCAAAAACCTTGTGAAATGTAAAGAAAACCCATACAGTTTGGTCGGTTTGAGTTAGAGTAGTTTGTAAACTTTTAGCACTCCTTTGCGATTGCACCACATAACGTCAGGACCCAAACGGGGACAGGACCCACTCGCGTAACGTTTCTCACAGTTTTGTTGGAAAGAAGGGAAAGGAGTGCACACACGATCCAGTGATCGCTGGTTGCGGGGAGCAGGTCGCTCTGAACGTGGAAGTGGCCCTTTTGTGGCAAGCGATAGCGGTGTCGGGAACGGAAAAAACCTGTCAGTTGCTGGGATAGAAGAGCAAAAACGTGGTAAGGAATGGAAACAAGTGGAAAGCCAAGAGAGAAGAGTAGAAGAGGTCAAGATAAAAAACGGATCGTTATTCGGGACGGGAGAGCAGACATGATTGAGATAAAAACCGATCATAGCAGGAGGCAAACAGGAGCAAAGAACGGGATAGGCAAAAAAGGGCAGAGATTCACTGACGGACCAACAAAAGGGGACTGACAGGACCGAGTTTAAATACTGACAGGGAGCCAATCTGTCAACAAGCTGCAGCTGGCGCCACACGGGCAGGGCCAATTGGGCGCCATGGCAACCGTGACAAATACAGATACATCAATCGGTAAAGTATTACATTGTCCCTTTAACCACTTGACAATCTTATTCAAAATGAGGAGGCGAATAAAGCAAGACACAACACTTCTTTCAAGTGGATGTCTTCAAATCAGTTTTCAATCTGCCATCTCTTCTCTCCCTCTGCATCCACCCCCTAACCCCACTGTACCAGCTCAATTCGCTTCGCAATTAATACAATTCGATTTTTTTGTTTACTTGTATGTTGTAGACGGAAGGTATTTTTCTTACCTTTTCTTCCCCCAAAAAATAAGAAAAATTGTTTGCTTTAGCCACCAGGTGTCTGTAGTTTGTATTCTTAATTGTGGATTTAGAGCTCCTTTTAGGTTGCACTACACAAGACAGTGCCCCCTTTAAAATTCTGCCTCAGCACATTCTTACATTTTCAATTCTGCAGCTCGTTCCTGCGGGTTACGCGTGGGATGTTTAAGTTGGGTATTATGGAAGTAGAGGAACACATAAAGAAGAACAAGGGGAAGAAATGGGATTTCAGAAGAAGAAAGCGAGGAAAGGCCGAGGGAAAGGATGCTTTCTCCGGCCCGTCTCGGCACTTCTTTCACCCTGCTCGCTGAGCCGTGCGCTCGGCCTTGTAAACTGCGCTCCGACTTGATTACTTTGTCAGTCTTGTATGTAAGTGGCTTTTGCTTGCTGCGCCAAATGGCCCAACATGGCCGACGGAGAATAAGATGTGAGTTGAGGCGAAAGGAGGGGGGGGTCCGAAATGGAATCAGAGCAAATTCTATGTAGAGATAATGGAGCGTCCCTGTCTGTGTTGAAGGAGGACCGGTGTGTTGACGTGGGTGTGTGGAATTGTTGGGCACATTACTTTAAAGAAGTAATTCAGTATAGTTACTCACTACCTCTTCCAAAAAGTAATTAAGTTAGTAATTTAATTACTCTATAGTAAAGGTATCTAGTTACCAGGGAGAGTAGCTACGTTACGTTACTTAAAAAACAAGTTGTATGTCAAAAAAATGTGAAATTTTCCAAGCAGTATTCCAGTCAGTGGAATAGAGAAGAGCAGACAGGTAAAACCTGTAATATTATGATATGTACACAACCTAAGACAACTGGTCATGTAGACATTGGCAACTATCCATCCATCCATTATCCGAACCGCTTATCCTCAGTATGGTCACAGGGGTGCTGGAGCTTATTCCAGCTAATTTCAGGCAGTGGGCAGGGGACACCCTGGACCGGTTGCCAGCCAATTGGAAAGACAGACAATCCGCTCGCACATTCACACCTAGGGACAATTTGGACCGGCCAATTAACCTGACATGCATGTTTTTGGAATGTAGGAGGAAACCAGAGTGCCCGGAGGACAGACACGCAGGCACAGGGAGACCAGGCAAACTCCATAAAGGGAGGCTTCGGTAGCTGGACTTGAACCCTGCACCTTTGCACTGTGGGGCTGCCCACTAACCATCCAATCGACAACTAAACTTATTTTCTTCACAACAAAAGTAGATAGTGAAACCATGAGTTGTCATGATCACCGATGCGATTCACGAGTTCTGATTGGCTCTCACTATTTGAACCTGGTCCTGTCAATCCCCTGTTGTCAGTTCGTCTGTGAATTTCCGTGATACAAGGCAAGCCTTTTTTGACCCTGACTCTCACCTGTCCTGTTTTTGCTCCCATTTATCTCCGGCTACGACCCGTTTTGATCCTGACCACATCTGCTCTCCTATCCCGACTTACGACCCGTTTTTGATCCCGACCACGTCTGCTCTCCCATTCTGGCTTACGACTCGCTTCCGACCTCGACCACCTTTTTGCTCTCCTGTCCCGGCTACCGACACGTTTTTCCTTCCCCGACACCGCCATCGCTCGCCACGGAAAATCCCCTTCCTTGTTCGGATCACAAGCCAAGTACGAGAGCGAAAACCGGATCGTGGGCGCAGCCCTTCGTCGTTCCTTCAATAAAACTGGTGGTAAACGTTACACAAGTGGGTCCTGCTTCCGTCCTGGTCCTGACGTGTGTGGGTCTTTTAAAGATTACTTCTTAGATAAAATTTACTTTTTAAAACATTTAGGCTGAGAGTGTGTCATCCATTGGACATATTGAAAACTGCAGGTCCCTGTTTGTCTCATTTTTCTCTTGTGCTGCTCTCTGCATTGTATAGCATGAAATGTGGCCATTATTTTGAGACATGTGAGGTGAAGGATCGGTATCGACATAACCAAATTCCCACAAAAAAAAAATGGAGGCCAATTTTATATTTTCTAATTTCATTAATTTACTTATGTAGGCTATGTGGTAACGTGAGAAACAAAAGAGATAAAAAAGATAAATAATGAGAGAGGGGTAAAGAAAAAGTGATAAAGATAGAAATCCATAGAGAAACAGAAAGAGAGAAAAAGAGAAGAAGAGAAAAGAGAACAAGAGAACAAGAGAAGGGGAGAAAGAGAGAAAAGAGATAAAAGGAAAAAGGAAGAGATTGCAAAAGAAGGTAAAAAGACACAGAGAAAGAAAGAGACAAAGAGGAATAAAGAAAGAGAGAAAAAAGACACAGAGCGTGAAAGAGAGAGACAGAGAGTGACAGAAAAAGAGAGGAAAAGAGAGAGAGAACGAGAGAGAAAGAGAGTGAGCGAGATAAATAACTACAACTTCAGTCTATTTGTGAGAGACACCTGGCTTTGGCAACATCAAGTGGACATATTTCAACCTGCAGTTCGTTTTTCTCTTGTGCTCCCCTCAGCGTTGTCTCGCTGGCCGGATTCAATCCCTTAGCGGGCCTGATCCTGTTTGTTTTAAAGAATTTATCTATTCTGGAGTTTTAAAAATAACAATTAAACATTTATAATTTCGTTTGTTGAACACAACAAGCATAAACAAGAATGGGAGAAAGGGAGGAAGAGAGGAAAGAGAGAAAAAGAAAAAGAAAGAGAGCGTAAAAGGAGGTAAAAAGACTCAGAGAAAGAAAGAGACAAAGATGAATAAAGAAAGAGGGAAAAAAGACACAGAGAGTGAAAGAGAGAGACAGAGTGACAGAAAAGGGGAGGAAGAGAGAGAGAGAGAGAGAGAGAGAGAGAGAGAGAGAGAGAGAGAGAGAGAGAGAGAGAGAGAGAGAGAGAGAGAGAGAGAGAGAGAGAGAGAGAGAAATAAATACAACTACAGTGTATTTACGAGAGGCACCTAGCTTTGGCAACATCAAGTAGAAATATTTCAACCTGCAGCTCGTTTTTCTCTTGTGCTTCCCTCAGCGTTGTCCCCGGGGCCGGATTCAATCCCTTAACGGGTCTGAACCGGCCCGCGGGCCGCCTGTTTGTTTGAAAGAAATTTAAAAATCAGGAAATCGAAATAATCTATTCTGGAGTTTAAGAAATAACATTTAAACATGTATTATTTAGTTTGTTGAACATAACAAGCATAGATAATAAAATAATATCAGTTTGATTTATATCCCAAATATAATCCATATAAATGTCCACTTTTAATGAAAAGATTATTTCAGTTTTTTATTACATGGAAAAGATATGGATTGGTCACGTGACAACGAGTGACGCAATGACCCCTGTTTCCGGCATAAAGAAATAAATGTAAAATTAAAAAAGGCTGTTGTCATTTGAAAGAGAATGTAATTAAACAGCGCCACTCCAAGGCCAAATTAGATATTACAGAACGGAAGTCAATTAATGATCACGAGCGAATTCTTGAAAAATCTGAAGCAGCAGTTTAAAACGTTTCCCTATTTTACACAGGATTATTTTTGCTGTAGTTTAAAATAACATTTAATCCGTATAATATTAACTTTTAATGAATTTGAACCAGAATTGATGTGTGAATGTTCTTATTTAAAGCAAGGGTCTCAATTGAATTGGGGGCCACCAGAGCCAGAGTCTAAGGGAGGTTATGCCAAATTGAGTTTTACACAATAAAAGCATTGCACTCTTCACAAATATTTTTTTTTTAAAGATTTTTTACACAAATACGATTAATTTTTCAAAAAGCATTAAGAATAATATGAACATGTATCCCCAAGTAGTGAATGAATCCATAATCTGTGTCGGAGTACTTAAAGGGAAGGTGTTTGTTAGTTCTTTTTTCTCTTTTTTCCTTTCCATTTTCCTTTTCTTCTTCTTTTTTTCTTATTTTTACTTTCATTTTTCCGATTTCTTTCTATTGTTCTTCTTTTTCCTTTTTGTTTTTCTTCTTTTTCGTATTTTTTAACCATTTTTTTGTCTTTTGTCTTTTCCTTTGTCTGTTATTTTTCCTCATATTCAATGTTTTTCTTGTTTTTTCTTTCTTTCATTGCAAAAGGCTGTGCATGAAAATGTCAAGAAAAATGGTTTGTTTTGGTCACTTTGAGTCCATGAAGATTGTAATCTTCCCTGTGCTTTTTGGCACTCTTTGTTGGATGCACTTCATAATGCAGTGACATTTAGTGGTCAAATAATACACACTTTTCCTTTATTTTTCAGACTAAGTAGTGGCATCAAACTATTATCCTGGGGGGTGCAAATTGGACTGTGGACCACGAGTTTGACACCTTTGTTTCAAAGTCAAGTCAAGTGATGTTCATTTGTGACGCCCTTAATGACAAGGAGCCTCAAAAAGCATTCCACAACACCAGAACTCGAATGGATAATGCTCTCGAACCTGCGGATTTCTTCTTGGCTCTTGGGATCACTAGTAGACCAGCATGTTCAGAGCGAAAGCTCTGGACCGGAACATAGGGGGAAATTAAATCTGAAAGATATGAGGGAGCAAGTCCATGTATGATTTTGTATAATACTAAGGGAACCTTGAAATCACATCTTAGGCTAACAGGGAGCCAATGCAGGTTAGCTAAAATCGCGGTAATATGATCAAACTTTCTTGTCTTAGTTAAAAGCCTCGCTGCAGCATTTTGTACCAGCTGCAGGCTCTTGATTTTAAAACTCGGGAGACCAGAGAGTAGGGCATTACAGTCATCAAGACGGGAGGTAACAAACGCATGAATTATAATCTTTGCATTGGACTGGGATTTTATTCTTTAAAGGTTTTGTTTTTTTTCGTATAATAAAAAAAAAATCCTGCGATGCTCCTGATCTTGACAGACAGCAACACGAGCACTCGTGCTCCAAAGAAGCGAGGCAATGTGAGAAGAAAATGACAAGAGCCGGACAGGTCATTAAGAAATACACATTCTGGCTACAAGCAGAAGTCACAAAGTGCGTGTTCCTTCCGAAACGTATCACAATTGACTACAAGGGATCGTACATATTCAGTGTGCAAGGAGAGTAGACCCTGCCTGATAAGCTTTTACTTTAAAGGGACAGTATGTATTATTTAGTGCCTCCTAGTGGTAATCATAAAAACAACAAAAAAACAACATTGATTCGAAAAATAAGCACAAATACATAAACTATTTGTCACAGTTGCCGTGGCGCCCAATTGGCCCCGCCCGTGTGGCGCCACCTGCGTCTCATTGACAGATTGGCTTTCTGTCTATTTTAAACTCAGTGCTCTCATTCAATCCTTGTCGGTCCGTCAACGAAACTCTGCATCACACGACGAGGGTTCTAACTCGGTCCTGTTTTCCTGTTGGTATTTCCTGTCCGGTATTGTTCCCGTTTATTTTGTCCTGTTTAATATCGGTTTCCAGTTTCGTTTCCGTTTATTTTGTCCTGTTTAATATTAATATCATGTTTCATTATCAATCCTGTCTGTCCTGTCCTGTCCTGTCAGGTACCTGTTGTTTACTGGACATTGGTAAAAAGCCAATTGGCCCCGCCCGTGTGGCGCCAGCTACAGCTTGTTGACCGATTGGCTTCCCTTCTATTTAAGATTAGTGCTCTCACTCTTCCTTTGTCAGTCTGTCAACAAACCTCTGCCTCGCAAGATGTGGGTTTTGACTCAATCCTGTTTCCTGTTGGTATTTCCAACTAGACGGTATTGTTCCCATTCATTTTGTCCTGTTCATTATTCTCTCCAGTTGTCGTTCCCGTCTAGTTGATCCGGTTTAATTTTTATATCCTGTTTCATTATCAATCCTGTCCGTCCCGTCCTGTCCGGTATCGACCCCATCTGTCCGATATCTCCTCGGGCAATTGGAATCGATCTCGTCGGTCTCTGGCTTCCTGTCCTTCCACGCCAGACCGCTGCCTAACGTGCATGACGTCCCGTAAAATAAAAGCTTGTTCGAGAAACGTCACGCATTTGGGTCCTGATCCTGTTCCGGATCTTGACACTATTATATAGATGTGCATAATTTTTAGGTAAGAAATAAGCATTTAATTGACTTAACTTGAGGGTCACCTAGACTCAGGTGCGCGTCAATTACCCACAATAACCATAAAGAAAAACACAAAAACTCTTAATTATTTGTATACAGTTGTCAGCACTAGGAGAGAGAGGGAGTAGAGAGAACCTGGATGATACAGGTGACACATTCACATAGAAGCAAAATATAAACTGTGGCTGAAGTTAAAAACATCCCATCCAGAATAAAATTCAAGATGTATTCTCATAATTATGTATTTCCTCCTCATCAATTGACTTTATTATCATCACATTTTCATGTGTTATCTAGAAACTATTGCCTTTTTTTTTCAAAAGTTATAGATTTATACTGATTTTGAGGATTTAGATGACAGGCGGCACCCTGTGCGGGGTTTGCATGTTCTCACTGTGGTTGGTAATGAGTTACATTTACTCGGTTACATTTTCTTGAGTAAGTATTGGGACATTCTGTACTTAATACCCAACTTAATAGATCAGGGGTGTCAAACTCATTTTAACTCGGGAGCCACATGATAGAACAAACATTCTCTCGGGGGTTGGACTAGTAGACGAGAGAGAAAGAAAAAAGAGAAAGACATAAGAGAAAGAGAGAAGAGAAAAAGAAAGAGGGTGGGAAAAAAGAGAGAAAGGGAGAAAGAGAGAGAAAGAAAAAAGGGAGAAAGAGGGAGAGAACATGAGAAACAAAAGAGATACAAAAGAGAAATAATGAGAGAGGGGGGAAGAAAAGGTGATAAAGAAAGAAATCCATAGAGAAACAGAAAGAGAGAGAAAGAGAAGAAGAGAAAAGAGAAGAAGAGAACAAGAGAAGGGGAGAAAGAGAGAAAAGAGATAAAAGGAAAAAGGAAGAGATTGTAAAAGAAAGTAAAAAGACACAGAGAAAGAAAGAGACAAAGAGGAATAAAGAAAGAGAGAAAAAAGACACAGAGAGTAAAAGAGAGAGACAGAGTCACAAAAAAGGGGGGAAAGAGAGAGCGAGAGCGAGAGCGAGAGAGAGAGAGAGAGAGAGAGAGAGAGAGAGAGAGAGAGAGAGAGAGAGAGAGAGAGAGAGTGAGTGAGTGAGAGAGAGGGAGAAAGAAAGCGAGAGAGCGAGAAATACAACTACAGCGTATTTGCGAGAGGCACCTAGCTTTGGCAACATTTGTTCTCCCTGTGAGTGGTAACGAGTTACATTTACTCTGTTACATTTTCTTGAGTAAGTATTGGGACATTCTGTACTTATAAATTACTGTAATTTTTACTTTTTCTTTAGTAGAGTTGTGAAGAAGAAACTGTACTGTACTGTATTATTTTATTTATTTTATTTTTTATACTTCCAAAGCACCTTATATTCACGTGAAAATGTTAACTATGTACTGTTTTTTGACATTTCCACGCTAATTTTGTTTGTATTTGCAATGTTTAATAAAAATAATTTTAAACATTTAAATTAAAATTAAAAACAAGAGGAAGTGACGTCACCACGCGCGACGAACACATCTACTAAACCTCCACCAATCGCGAGCCTTCTTGGTCAAAATATGAACATGGCGGCGCTCCATAGTGATTTTGGCGACCTGGTGAAAATCAAAAAGCAGCTCTTGTCTATAACATGGAGGTGTAAAGAAAGAAGACTTTTACACAGCGTCAAGTGGTACATTACAATTTTAAATAGTGGTCGGTGTTATGACTATTTTTGTCTAGAAGTAACTGATAACTGTTACTGTTTGCTACGTTAGCATTTCGTTTAAAATACATGCGTAGTACTATCGATATATGAATTATTATTGTCGCAATAATGCTAAATGTTTTGTAAATAAAGGCAATTCTTGCCGAATTATTAAGTTAATCAAAAATAAGTGTCATGTATGTGTTTTGACAAAACCACAATAGGGAAGGTGGGCAAATTCATTCGTGTTTTCATTCGAAATAACATAAATGACACACCACCTCAATTCATATTATGCACTCAACGTTTATTTCTGCATTTAGGTCTTCCGAGTTGGCTTTTGCATTGGATCCCCTTCCCAAAGATGCATTACCATCGCCAGAACCCTTACTAGAGGTTGGTACGCTTTCTTAATACTTTTCAATCGATGCATCTGATAAAACTCCACTGACATAATTTACCCGTCAACCTCAACCAATTGCTTCCCTATTATGATTGGAAAACTCCATATAAAGCGATAATAAACCTTTAAAAACAAAAGGTGCCGTCCGGTTATTACTTCCTCAGAAGGCTGGCCTCCTCCAACATCTGCAAAAAGCTCCTGAAAATATTCTATGAGACAGTTGTGGCAAGCACCCTCATCTATGTGGCAGCGTGTTAGGGGGGGAAGCGTCATGAAGAAGGATGCCTCTCGTCTCAATAAACTGTCGGGGAAAGCGAGCTCTGTTGTGTGCACAGAGCTCGACAGCCTGACAACAGTAGCTGAGAGACGGGCACTGAAAAAGCAGCGGTCAATCATGGACAATTCGTCACATCCACTTCACAGCATTATTTCCAAACAGAAGAGCAGCTTCAGCGACAGACTGCTGTCACTGTCTTGTACCACGGACAGACTGAAGAGATCTTTTCTTCCTCATGCCATGAGGCTCCTTAACTCCACCCGGCAGAGTAAAGGCCCACATTAAACCACACCCCCTACATTGCATATTACTGTACTTTTATTGCAGTGTGTATTTTATGTAGCACTATTTAAATACTCTATACAACACCCTACAGTGGGTATTAGCACGTCACATTGGGTATTTGTATATTGTATTCCTTTTGCTTTATTATTGTATTGTTCTCAGCGAAGGGATGCTGCTGGAAATGTGAATTCCCCTGCGGGGATGAATAAAGTATCTATCTATTCTCGGCAATGACTATATAGAATAAAAAATACACAGTATATGATTTGTGGGTACGACAGTTGAGTGGTTAGCACGTCCAGTTCAGATGTCATGGGTTCAAATCCAGCTACCAGCCTTACTGTGCAGGGTTTGCATGTTCTCCCAGTGCGTGGGTTTCCTCTGGGCACTCCGGTTTCATTCCATATTCCAAAAACATGCATGTCAGGTTATAGGCTGGTCCAAATTGTCCCTTGGTGTGAATGTGCGAGTGGATAGTCTATCTGTGTGTGCCCTGCGACTGGATGGCAACCAGTTCAGGGTGTCCACTGCCCGAAGATGGCTGGGATGGGCTCCAGCACACTCATGACCCTACTGAGGGTAAGCAGTGCAGATAATCTATGGAAGGATATTATTTGTGTTAACAACTTCTTTTGAGTTACCAAGTAAACTAAATAAACATATGCGAGCATTTTTCTTGGTCTTTTCCCCACTTCAAGTAAATTTAGCATTGCTTATTATACATAGCAGTGCCGGATTTCGCAGAATTAATAGTATTAGCAATCTATGATGACGTTGCTGCTAGTGACCGAGACAATCTGGATTGGAGTCGACATGGGCAAGATGAGAAAAAATGCATAAAATACATGGAAAGTGTACAAGTTAACGGGTATGTGATTAACGAATAAATGTGAAAATACTTGATCATTTGCTTTGAAAAAAATACTTTAGGTGTGTTTTATTGCATAAAAATTAATACCTCAATAAATAAAATTGTTTTTTTTAAAGCAAGTACAGAAAAACGCATCCAGCTATTTAGATATTGACCGTAAACACAATGAAAAATAAATTTTATATGGGCACAAGATAAAAAAAGACCCTAAAATAACAACATATTTTCATCAGTAGCACATTTTCTTTCAAATGTAAGCATTTTTTTAAATAACTGAATGATTTTAAAGTATTAAGCTGCCTTTTAGTTTTTTATGAAAATGTTTAATTGAATTTGGGAACATCTCTGTTAGAATTAATATCTTAGAAAGAAACTCAACTTTCGTTCAACTTCTGCATAGACACCCAGGTGCTATTTTTATAATTGGGTATTTCTTTAATCCAGGTGAGTGAAATCACATTGCTTTAAAGAGCGCGCATTGGGATGGATTGTTTCAACAATCTCTGTTTGATAAATGGTAGTCAGCAAATACAGGGACTCATGCTTAGATTTGATGACATCCAGTGATCTTGTTTAAAACTGCAGATCTTTCTTTGAGGTGATTTTTCTCTCGTGCTTCTCTCACCTTTGTCCGTTTTGCCCAACCCTGCTCTATAAGATTTTCCCGTCTGCAGCCATGTTCTCGGCATTCCACACCATAAAATGTTCCTCCCTGTTGCCCTTCCACAGGAGGAAATACAAGACCACGATGCACTTAGGCTGGCTAAATGCTATCTGGACTTAAAAGAGTACGACCGTACCGCTTACTTTTTAAAGGGCTGCACCAGTCAGAAGGCTTATTTCCTCTACATGTATTCACGATATCTGGTAACACTTCCGTCAACACTCACTCGGGCGACATTTTCTCACTTGCAAAGTCAAAGCATGTTTTTTCTTCTCCCTTTTTTTCTTTTTTGCAGTCCGGGGAGAAAAAAAAAGATGACGAGATTGTCGACAACCTGGGTGAGTTCTATAGAGAACAAAAATGTGTTTTGTTGTTTTTAATCCTAAAAACGTTCTACTGGTGGTGTTAGGTCCTTTGGAGAAAGGTCAGGTGCGCAACGAAGCTTTGGGGGAACTGAGAGTGGAGCTCAGTCAAAAGCGTGACGCAGGAGAGCTGGATGGTTTTGCCTTATACCTGTAAGAACATTTCTAGTATCTCAATAGTGCTGGTGATTATGGAGAATTGCTTTAAAGGTATTTCCAAATTTTTAAACATGTAAAATGTGAGGAATACGTTTTTTGCATAAAATCTAGATACTGTATATTTTATCTGTATATTTCAGTTATTTTCGAAGATAGAATAGAATTGAATAGAATAGAATTTACCTTTATTGTCATTGTTACTACATGGGATATATTGTGACAACGAAATTGGACGTGGTACTCCAGTTCTACATTTTACAGTGAGGATAAGGAAAACAAAGAGATAAACGTACAAAGAAGATGTTTTAACTGTCTTTGTTGTATAGGCTTTGTTTCCTCCGGAGGGGGGGGGGTGTATGAGGGGGTGAGGGACAGACAGAGATGGGCGGATCCAACTAGATGTTTGATCTTACTGTACACACGGTCCAGTGTTTTTTCCCTAATTGCCCTGTCTACGTGTTGAATGGATTTGAGAAGTACAGTCCTTAAACATGCCTGATTAAATGTCGCCGAAGATAATGCATTATAAGGACCACCTTTCTTGTCTTTGACATCCTGAGCTGTGACCCTGTCGGAGTAACACCAGCACTCTAGAAAGCCAGTAGCCATATTGTTTTACGTGTTGATTGGTCAAAGAGGTTAGTCAAGTCAAGTCACATTTATTTATAAAGCCCTTAATCACAAAAAATGCCTTTAAGGACTGCACAGGATTACAATTACACCATCGCCTGATCTTCAACCAACATGCGGGCAAGGAAAAACTCAAAACCTCAGCGTGAGGAAAAAAGAAACCTTGAGAAGGGGCCTCACAAGTGGTAATCCCCTTCCAGGATGACCAGGGTGGAATAGATTTAGCATTGAGTTACAGTACACAAACATAGTAAACATCAATAAAATAAAACACTGGGTAACATGTTGAAATTTGTCCAGAAAGTGCATGACAGCAACGACGCCCCAAGCCTGTAAACTAGTCCAGAGAGTCCATAACAGCAACGACAGCTACTAACTAAGGTTGAAAATCTCCCTCCCAGGTAGCTAGCTACACACCTTAATACATAAATTTACTCTTGCATGTATCTTTCTGATCATACAACAGTCCAAAAAGCAATAATAATCAAATGATCACCTTCCCTGTGTGTGAGTGTTTGCTGACACTGCACCTTGTGATAGCAAAAAAAGAGATTATATTTTTCTCAACAGTATCAAAAAATGTAACTTGTATCATCAATTTTGCGTGTTGCAACCAAATCATTATTAAACATGTCCAAAACCTAAAATCAAATCAAGTTACATTTTGCTGAGTTCCTGGCAACACTAGTTTTTCTAATGTGATTGTAATATTAGAAGTCACGTGGCCCACATGAATCAGTTGTTTTCACAACAATTATTACATAAGTATTCTGTTTTTGAAAATTATATTTTGTTTTCATACTAAACTTTGTGTGGATTTATTTAGTAGGTTGCACCACACAGAACTGTATTTAATCACACTTTTTAGCGGAAGTAGAAGAAGAATTTATGTAGTAGAATATACCTTTATTATCATAGTTACAAAATGGGTTGAACATAATGTGACAACGAAATTGGACGTGGCACTCTAGTTACACATTTGACTGTAAAGATAAAAGATTAAAAAAGATGAATAATTTGGATATATATGAACACAGTACAATGTTGACAAACATTTTTTACATTTTTATTTCAAATTATTGTCTATTTTTTCTATTTTGCTTTATTTTTTGCCGTTTTTATATGATTTTGTGACTAATGTTACATGGATGAAAGAGCAACAACAATCTAAAGAGCCGTTTGGGAGACTGAAAGAATAAGAGACGCTTCACTATAAAGAAACTGAACCTTGCATGGCGAATATAATGCAGGCACATAGGTAAGAAAGGTCCCGTAGCTACTTAGTGTAACTGTGCAGGGGATAACTAAAGTAAACCACACTAGTCTATCAATAACTTTTTGCCTTGGTGATTAAAAAAATGATACAATCATGTTGTTGTTTTTAAAAAGTAATCTCATATCACGCCAACAGGGAATGTTGAAACTTGATTCCTGCACCATCACTAAAAACGAGTTTTGTGCTCAAGTGACTCGCAAATACACTAAAAACTGAAGAATGCAGTTCAATAGGCAATAGGTAATGCTTCTAGACAGGGTTTATGTTAAATATTCAGTGCAACATAATTTATTTTTCAGCAGTAAATATAGTCACCCTGTCAGTCTTTACTACTCTATGTGCAGTTTCTGACAACTGCGCTTTATTACAAAAAAAAACATTGCAAAATTACCTCTAAAAAAGGAATCGAAACTACTAATTCGATCAAACTAGGGTTGCAAAATTCCCGGAATTTTCAATTTAGGGAAATTTTCCTGGAAATTTTCCGGAATTTTGGGAAATATTGGGAATATTCAGGACGTATTGCTTTGTCTTTTGTTTTATTAATAACAATTGCAAATAAAGTCTTGATTTATAATACACATAAGTCTAAAAGCTGCAATGCTGACAGTATAAGAATTGGCAGAATGAACAAAAAAACACAGAAAAAATTACTTTTTGTGAAATATAATGTTTATTTGAAAATTCCCAACAAATAAATAGGTCTAACCGTCTAACTTTGCTAAAATTGCCTCAAATCTACCATAATCATCGCTTATATAACTTGCTGAACAAACAATAAATTATGAAATCATTAAACACTACCCCAGAATAAAAATGTCTAAAACACAATCTTAATCTGTGTTCAGGAAACAATCACCCAGTCTCTCTTGTCAAGTTTGCACTTGTTCTTGTCACCTGCATCAAGCAGGGTTCGAATCGATACAGCTGTATATGTAATATTAAACTCGGGGTCAGAAAACTTTGTTCTCTACATTCCTGTCGGTTTCGGTGCCCGCCTCACATGTTGTGTTATTGGAATTGAGTTACTTCAATGACATCACAGCTCTCTAGGAAACAAGCCAGATGGGTCAAATTCGAGACAAAATTTCCTGGGTCCCCTGGCGCATGGAATATTTGCCTAATTGTGGGAAGGAACACCACACTTTCTTTGCCTAATTAAAAAAATATATATTTGGGAATACCTTTAATTCGATTAGACCTCGGTAGGTTCATATGTGTGTATTTTCAACGGCAGGTACGGAGTGGTGCTTCGAAAACTGGACCTGCTAAAGGAGGCGGTGGAAGTTTTTGTGGAGGCCATCCACGCACTTCCTATTCACTGGGGGGCGTGGCTGGAGCTCAGTAACCTGGTCACCAATATCGAAATGGTATGTAGCTGAATTGCGATTGCCCTCTTGCGAACCCACTGCACATAACTTGAAAGTCTATCATATGGTCCACCCCTAGTTGAAGTCTCTGTCCTTGGCCGACTGCTGGATGAAGGACTTCTTCATGGCCCACATGTACACAGAACTGCAGATGATCAAGGAGGCGCTGCAGAAGTACCAGAACCTGATGGACGCCGGCTTTGCTAAGAGCACGTACATCGTTTCGCAGATGGCGGTTGCTCACCACAACCTTCGAGGTTTTTCCATTTCGAATCCTTTTGCTTTTCTACTCTAAGCCTTAGATCAGGGGTCACTAGATTTGCTGAAGCTAATAGTTACTGATTTTGTGACCTATTAGCATAATCGTCAACCTGTTTGATATGCGTAACTAAAGATTTTATTGCTTAGTTACCCAGAGAGTTCAGGAGTAAAGTTAAAATGGACTCAGTCAAATCCTAAAATCCTGCCTTGTGTTAGGATACAGATTAAATTACATAAAGGGTGTCCCAAAATTTTTACACACATTTTAGCAGCTGATAACTCAATTAGTTATGCTTTTATAGACCTAACCCATTGAACGGAGAGTGAAGGCTACCCAACTTCAGAAGGGATATTTCTGAAAGACTACTGGAAGTATAGAAATGCAGTAGAAGTCAAATATTTTAGGGAGTTGAACAAGGAGTTACCATGACTTGAATTAGAGATCATTTGGAAGCTCATGGAACTGTTCAGGACCAAAAACATCAAAAAGCCCTCCCAAAGAATAAATTTTACTGGAAGTGTTTGAAAGATTTTTCGATTTATGTGGTCTTCTGCACTGCTTTTCAAGGACATCCTGTACGGTTCTATCCGCTTCAAACTTGTTTTCTAACTCAAGTGATGGCTGTGTTGGTGGTTGTTGGTTAAACCCCCCCCCCCTAAATTGTATTTCTGCTTCTACTGCATTGCCGTGTATCAGGAGCATTTTTTAGAAGACCTTTCCTTTCTTTAAAGTCTGACTGCCATCACTCTGTATAACAAGGAAACCAGAATTGAGTCACCAGCTGCTAAAATGTATATGTATACTTTTTGGGGACACCCTTATATGTAAATTACAAGCTCGTTTTAAAAGAATTTACTATGTATTTAAAGACACTGATAACGTCAATAATTTCTCATACTATTTAGACACTTCGTAAAAGATCTCAATCTCCATCATAGGGGGGCTGTTTTCAGGTCTTAAATATGCTGTCATTGCAGATAACGACCAGGCGATGGTGCTGTTTAACAATTTGAGAGAACAAGATCCCTATCGGATTGACAACATGGACACCTTCTCTAACTTGCTCTACGTCAAAGTAAATTGGTAGAATAGAAAAATGACAATGTTTTGCTAACAACGATCTCACCGTTTAATTGCGTAATTCCACAGAATATGAAGCCAGAGTTGAGTTACTTGGCCCACATTTTGGTGGATATTGACAAGTACAGAGTGGAGACATGCTGCGTTATTGGTTTGTATTCATCACTGGATCACTGGAAACTTCCCAATTGCTTGGATGGAGGTCTTTCAATGTTTTCCCCCCTAGGTAACTACTACAGTTTGCGCTCCCAGCACGAAAAGGCAGCATTATATTTCCAACGAGCCCTCAAGCTTAACCCCCGCTACCTAAGCGCATGGACCCTCATGGGACACGAGTACATGGAGATGAAAAACACGTCGGCCGCCATTCAAGCTTACAGGTTAGTTTCCGACTCTGCCTCGACGATTGCCGTATTGCCCGCGTTGGACAGCTCTTCTCTCTCAGACACGCCCTCGAAGTCAACAAACGGGACTACCGAGCTTGGTACGGCCTGGGTCAAACGTACGAAATCCTCAAGATGCCGTTCTATTGTCTCTACTACTACCAAAAGGCTCACCAGCTCAGGTTTGTGCTTCACTGCAATGTGTTGTTGAAACAGGGCAAAATAACATTAAGTATGACCGGTTGTTCTACCTGTTCAGACCCAATGACTCACGCATGCTGGTTGCACTGGGTGAAAACTATGAGAAACTGTCCCAGACAGTTGAAGCCAAGAAGGTATACTATTTTCTTCTCTGCATTTCTAAACTCACATGTTATTACTATGTTGTTACTATGTTACTACGAGAGGTGAAGGACGGACCCCAAAGCAAACCTGGAATTTCATATTTTATTTGTGAGGACTCGGGAGAAGTGATTTATGATAACAAATGAAAGCCTGTCTTTATCAAATCCAAATTGAACAAGATTAGACATTCACATCTTTTATATTTGTGGGTCTGCTGAGGTTATGATAACCATTCATTTTCCATTATTGAGTGACGTCCTTTTGACAGGTTGAAATTGACAATAAATTACAGCATCATTATGTCCCTAAAAAGCTAGCGCAGCATTTAAGGAGATGGACGGACAGAGAGACAAAGAATAACAATGACGGCTTCTCAAAAAAAATAATTGCAAAGACCTGCATGTGGCTCCCGAGCTAGTTTACCAAGTCGACAGTTCCAACTCTGTTGCCGATAGAAAGCATATTCCTCTGTTTAGCTAATCAGAAGATGAACTCAACACATGATGAAAATTTGTTAAGTAGCGAAACTGTGACACAGCAAGAGATTACTGTATTCATATTTTGTTTAACTATTTGTTTATTTTTTTGCACAGTTTTGTTGGTAATACATTTAAGTAACAGGTTTGGATTTAGCGCATATTTTCCCTAACGTAGCAGTTAGTCTCATTACCCATCATCTTAATGGTTAGCATCACTTTAGCCGTTATTGTGAAATAATTCAGTAGCAATGCCACGTACCTTAAAGGGATAGTGTGAATTATTTAGCACCTGGTTTAAATCATAAGAAGGAATATACAAACTTGCAAATAAACGTGCATTTTTAAATAAAAGTACTTGTAGGTCAATAATTTGTATTAATATGACATAACATGAGTCTCATCCTGGGGGACTTGACATAAATGTCCGCCATCTAGCTGCGATGGGTATCCCCTAAAAAATAGAAAAACTCACAAAAGGTTTGGCCAAAAAATAAGAATGGCGCGATTTGGTCAATTTGAGTTTCAGAAGTTCTACCTTGTGCTTATTAGCACTCATTTTCTGTTGCAGTAAACGATGCAGTGACACCTAAAGTGCATATACTACACGTTGTCCTTTTAGTTACTAATGGTAATTCTGTCATCAGGGTCAGGCTGCTAATGTCTTTGCAATAAGGTTTATTCATCGCTGAATTCCAGCACTTTCAAAGCCCGTTTTCTAATTTCTCCAGTGCCTGGCATCTTGGTCTCGCAATACAAACGAATGCCAGCTGCCGTTAGGTACGAGGGATGAAAAAACGCAATGGCAAAGCGAAGGCAACAGAGCAGACATGTTGGCGTCATTTTTAGCATATTTGATTTATTTTTGTTTGAGGGGTAGGCAATTGAGTCGGACTGCCGGGAAACATTGCTACAAATTTAAGCAATTATAGGCACTTTTCAAACCTTAAAAACACAAGCATTAAAAGGATTCCAGCCACGTTAATGAACCCTCTGCAATAAGGCCAGTCTATAAGCACCACCTTGTAAATCTTGCCTATCTATCCTAATGCCCTTTATTTTATTACATGTTAATCCTGGAACTGTTTTATTGCATACCAATAAAAACAATTTTTCTTTCAGTGTTACTGGAGAGCGTACTCGGTTGGAGATGTGGAGAATATCGCGTTACTCAAACTGGCAAAGTAGGTAGCAAGTGAAACGATGCTTTATTTGTCTGTCCTGGCGAGCTTAGAAGAAAATGTGTGATCTTAAAGCCTCCACGGACAGCTGAGTGACTGCGATGAGGCGGCCCGCTGTTACATGCTTTACGCCCAAGATATCTTCTCCTGTGGGGTAAGAATTTGGGATGAATGGACAGAGAATATTTAAAAGGGTGAGAAATCGTTTTTTCGTTCACACAGGAACAGTTGGAACACACCGAGGTCAGCACGGCCCTGAAATTTCTCGGTCAGTATTATTTCAAGAGCAAACTCTACGACGAAGCGTCCCTCTGCGCCCAGCGCTGCCTCGACTACGACGATGTGAGTGTCACTCCACCATCTTTTGTTTTTAAATGCATTTAGATTTTAGTTTCAATCAGGGACAGAACGTGTCGTGTTCTTCCCCATAACTATGTTGCAAAATATTCCATACGCTGGTAATTGCGGAGATCACACACTGAACAATAACACAAAATCTCGAAATACTGACTCTTCAATGTTATAAATGATAAAATGCAAAAAAATATTACAATTCTATTTTATCCAATTTAGAAACAGATTCTCTGAAAAACATAAAAAACTAGACAATTCCCGTGGCAATTGTGATAGTTATTCTGGAAGATGATGGTAGAGAACCGGTACCGTTGAGTTGTTTGCATTATGAGTTAGCATGAAGGGTTTTAAGCCAGTGAGATGTATCTGTAATTTTTAACCGGTATTGGCAAATTCATTTGAGATGGGCCCATTATTGTTAGAAATAAGGAGTTGCATTGTGGAAAGTCTAAGAGTCACATTCATGGTAATAACATAGTAATAACACTGTTATTACACTAATATATTTTAAATGGGCCCGTTTAAAATGAATGGCCCATCCAGAATGCATGTGGCCCATTTATTTCGATGACTCACCGTGATACCCAGGGAAGTTTCCAGGGGGGTGGCCCAAGTGTGTCAATGTCCCACATGAAATTTAACCATGGGTTTATGGTGGATGCTAACGAGTAGATGAATTGTTAGCACACGGATGCTAGCATGACTCGTTAGCATAAATCAGTTACCATGTTGATGTTGGTTTGTTAGCAAACAGCACTAGTGGCAGTGGGTTGTGCTGTCAAAATTATCACAACTAAGTCAAACAAAAGCCAAAGATCAGCAGTCAGTCATTTTGCTTCGGAGCAATCAATATCATTAAATTGAGTCCATAACTATTTGGTCACATTTTGCCTCTTAGAGAGTTTGGAGATACCTTAATCCTTTCCTGAACCACTCTGTATCTTTTTGTAGGCACGAGAAGAAGGGAACGCTCTATTAAGGCAAATTTTTCAAGTCCGGGATCGGACAGAGGCGCCGTCGTTCGATCCCTTCGCGCTGCTCTCGAACAACGAGGAAACGCCCGTCAAGCAAGTGGCAACGCTCAGCTCGCTCTCCTTTACGTCCTGACCCTCTTGCAAGGTTCATTTCATGTAAAATATCACTTGTTCATAAATTGTGCACCTTTTGCTAAACTGAGTGTGGGATCATTCGCTCGAGGTCATAACAGCTTAAAACGCAACCGAAGCGATCAATACTGGCGTGTCTACCATCTCGTGATTCCCCTCAAATCAGCAAGGTTTGTTGTGGAAGGCGAGGGATACCAAGCAAATAGCGGTGAGCCGTATCCTACAGCCAAATGGCTAGAGAAGGAAACAATGGAAAGAGTGGCAGATACCAGAATCAGGGGACTTTGTGACCATCACATCAGGCCTCGGCTCAGGAAGGTAAGTGGCTGTTCAGTGCTCAAAGCAGTATCGGGACAAGCTAGCTTCGTAATATCCTTGTTTGGGCTTCTGTAGCAGTGAGATGGTGATACATCCAAGTTTAATTATTCTATCTTTGAATAAGTTCGTTGTTACTGCATTAAAATGGTGTGCAGTGAGGTGTGTGTCTGGTAAGGCATAGTCAACCAACTTGAAATATAGGTCATTCGTAAACTAGAGAACAGAAGTGTTTTAAGCCCAAATTAAAAAAGTAACACTGAGGTTACAGATCAAATCTCAGTGAGCAGAACATTCTACAGCACTGGGGCTCAGATGAATGCTGCGGAACCTGTGGATTTCTTCTTGGCTCTTGGGATCACTAATAGACCGGCAAAGATAATTTTGCCCTTTGCTGAGTAACATTTTTACTTGTTCTATATTTTAGATAAGTCAAAAGTATTGGTCAATTTATTTGGGTTTATTTGTTATTGTTCCTGCTTGGCCTTTATATTCCACTTTAGCTACATCCAATTAAAAATACATATATGCTTATTATACAAGTATAAGTAAACACCTAAAATATAACTCAGCCAACACCTTAAAAAGAAGTTGTGAATATTGCTGCAGAAAGGATTTAATTAATGTCAGTATACCTACTCCCATTTTATTTATTTTAAATGAGGTCAGATGATGAAGGTGCTGTATCCAAGTCAAGTCAAATCAGCAGGCTTCTCCTGGTAGGGGCACCCATGGAAACCAGTACTATATGTTTCATGTGGGGGCGGGGGGTTCAAACCCTTAACTGAAAATACCACCTGGATAGGGATGGGCACCACCAGGCTGTACTGACCCAAGGACACATCACAGGAATTGGTGCCCCCACAACCGTGGTGCTTAAGGGATGCATGAACATTAGATTTTGCAACTTGAATCAGGAGTGTTTTTATTTAAATGATTTTGACACCATTAGGGGTCGCTATAAACACACTGAAAGCAATAATATATTTGTGCTCAAAACAAAACCTCGTTGATGACAGTAAAAGCACACCGTATTTAATAAAGCTCAACATGCACCACATGCCTTGGATAAAAAAACATAAAAATGTCCATAGCAGTAAGATACAAACGCAGGTTTTAGTATTTCCCGCGTAGGCCCCGGGAGGCGGGCGCCGGGCTGGGAGGCGGAGTCTGCTGGCGCGACCTCAGGATCCGAGAGGACGGCGTCATGTTGGCGTCGGCGCGCAAGTTATATTTACGGATCGGCGTGCACGAGGGGAACAAAGCGTGGTAGAAAGGTTTCTTCTGCGGGGGCCTGTTCTCACTGTCACCGGCCGCCGCCCCGCATCCCCGTTTCTTGCAAGAACCGGGCGTGGCGAAACCCAAACGGGGCATCGGCACCGGCTTGGAGTCCTTGGCGGGGGTCTCGGCCTTGCGCCTCAAGTCGGCCTTGACCAGCGTGAGGCCGTTCTGCAGCTCCACCAGGATCTGGTCCTAAGAACGGGGGAGGGGGGAATTAACAGGGTCACACAGCCGAGTTAGGATAGCAAACCCTCCACATGCTCCAGCACACAAAAATAAGCACCACCTGGGTTAAAATTTAGTCTGTGAAGGAAAAGGGGTTAGTGAAATATGAGGAGGAGGAAATGGGGAAAGAAAAAGAAAAATTGTTTTTATTGTTGCTGACAATCTTATGGCATTAACGGTTTTCATTTTCCTTAAAAAGTTGGACTGAATTTGGAACTATTAATCTCTGCTGCCATCTCCTGACTTGAGACATCATTGCAGCCTCTGTCAGCTCCATCGTGATTGCGTGTACAAAGGAAATGCTCAAATGAACTCCTTTTCATCATGTTGGAGTTTGGGTTGGCATTTGTACTCTACTTGAAGCAGCCTTTTCTTACTTTCACCATTTTCATGTTACACTGACCACCTGTAGGGACAAGCATGACTTAACTCTCCAGCCTGACCCCCACACTAGTGTGTTCATATTTAAAACTCCAAGTAAGTGACGCTGCTTCCCCATACCCCCCTTAAACAATTTCTCCTCAGATTCACTTTGGTAAGACATTTTGACCTCCAAATGGCAAATTTTGCTAAAAGTTGAGGGCTAAACAAATTGTAAATGTACAACTACTATATTTTCCGCACTTTAAGCCTTCAATTTTTTCAAAAGCTGACCATGCACCTTATAACACGCTGCGCCTTACATATGGATCGATATTGAGCTGCAGATTTTTCCCACGTAGAAGAATGAGTGCGCCGTGCATGCTGGGATATATATACACACCGGCGTTTCATTTCCATTTCAGTGATTTTGTAAAGACCCTGACCCAGGTCAAAATTCATGCTATCGTGCCAGCTCATTTCCAGCTAAGATGCTTATGCGACACTCATCTTGCATGCGATTGCAAAAAAAGAAGAAAAAAAATCAGCCAGGAATAAGAACAGACTATTTTTATGTGTTCCAAGAAGCACTTGTAGGAATGATTTCATTTGGGGACAAAAATTCAGAATGTTTCCTTTAAAGAGACCAAAACATTCCAGTTTCTCCAAAGGGTTCGACAACAGCATTCAATTTACTTTAGGAACGTCATGCATTGGGATTTAAGGTGAAATTTACAGATTTGTTAAGTGGTTCCACTTAAGTAAAAAGCGCCCTCTTCTGGAGAGCTTTGTTAAGGTTGCCGACTATAAATCCTTGAAAAAAAACGGTGTCACAATCGCAATGCAACCCTAATGTAACGACTGCTTAGCGTACAGTAACCCCAGCCTTTGCTGTAGCTCCTTATAGTCTGGTGCGCCTTATAGTGCAGAAAATACAGTATGCCAAACAAAAAGGAAGGTGGACTTTACCTGCTTGACCAGCTTTTCATCGGCCGTGTTTAAAGCCTGGCGTAGCCTCTCGCCGCCCGTGTTTCGGCAACAGGCCCGTTCGCCAGACTGCAAATCCGAGCCCAACTGACGCAGGTCGGAGCGCAGTTGTCGCAGGTTCTGTTGCGGGAGCAGACGAAAAAAACAATTATTGTATATATATTTCCATCGTGTGGCCAGGGGAAGACTTATACTCCGGTAATACTTATCCGTCAAATTTCAACACAGTAGCGAACTCCGCTATTCATGTGTGGGTGTGAAGTATACTGTAAAAAACATTGGGCCTAAAAAAAATATCAATTCAAGTATATATTGTGATTTTATTTTGATTTTTTTTCTAAAAACGAACGACCTTTCTCCCCAGAATCGATTTTCGTGCCGTTGTATCCGGAACGTAAGTAGTTCCATTGTAGTATTGGTTTAGTATTTCTCCAGCATTCTTATATTGTTTCCATATTAGTATTTCTGTAGTAATTCTTTAGTATCTTGGGAATATTACTGTATCGGTATTTATTAGTATTACTGTTGTAATATTTCTGCTGAAATATTTTGAAGTAGAATATTTTAGGATTTCAGTAGTCTTTGGGGAATATTTCTGGAGTAGTTTTTTGTATTATGGTAGTGGTCATTTTGATTGTATTTTTGTAAAAGTGTTAAATATTTCCTTAGTAGTAGTATTTTAGTACATTAGTATTATTTTGGGTATATTCCTTTAACTGTATTTAGTAGTATTTCTATTGAAATATTTCTGTGGTAATTTTCTGTATAAATATTTTGAAGTTTTTCCATAGTAGTATTATTTTACTACTTGAGTAATACTTCTTTAATATTTTGAGAATATTACTCTAGCTGTAGATAGTAGTGCAGACGCTTTCCCACTTACATACATTCGACTTATGAAAAACGGTAGATATTAAAAAAAAAATCTTCGGGATGTCAAAAATCCGATCGTTGCTGTAAGTTAGATTTTGTATCGTGCGCACCTTTTTCCGAGTACTGTAGTGCTTCTTTCTGCCACTACCGGCGTGTGGCGCTGTGAGAGCTCACCCAGCATCCACCCTGAAAAAGAAATCCGCTTCCTCTTCCTAGTTTGTGTGTAAACATACTATACTGTAACTCCAGCGCGCCAGGAACTTTGACGTTTTTATTGTTTAACATCTCGTGCTTCCGTACAATATGGTTGGTGTAAAAAGGCGGGCCGTTCCTTTTGAAATGAAATTGGAATAAGAAAGCTTGATGCGGTTGAGAAAATGGTTGGATCGCTCTTTTTCGGCCACTTTTTACCACAGAGTAGCCTAATTCTTGAAGCACGTCTTCCAAAAGTTAAACTCATCTTTATTTATTTTTATAGAGCATATTATTTTATGAAATGTTTATTTTTTAGTACAAAATACAGGTTACTTATACATACTTATATAAACCTTTAACATACAAAATATAGCACTGTAGCAGTTTACGAACAAATTCAATTTGCGAACGATCGTCCGGAACCTCGTTCGCAAGTGGGGCAGCGTCTGTACATGTTTTTTCCTTAATTCTGCATTTCTCAGCTCATGCGACTTATACTCCGGAGAGACTTATAGTTTGAAAAATACGCTTATCAGTTTGATGGAGGTGGGTGCGGCTACTCACTTTTTGTCCCTCTTCTACCTTGCGGGCGACGGCGTTGGTGCCCCCTAAACTCGCCGGTTCAAGCTGGAGCTTCAGCTGAGTCACTTCTAGAACAGAAGAGGAGAACGTTTTTGAAGTTTAGAGCTTCTTATTTTCGTTACCGATTAGCGAGACGGCCCATCAGTTTGACATGCAGTTCTTATATGTTCCGAGTTGGGATTGATACCAAGATTCCTAGGATCTCCCACCCGGACTACTACGGTCTTCTCAAAGGGATACTTGGCGCCCTCGAAACAAATGCAATCGAAGCTTCTGGGGTTCTTTTGGCTGATGATTCAGTTTTGGTAAAATAATTGGAATTGACTTGTAATGAGCAAATCGTTGCCATAAAACCGTTTTTGAGATGTAAGGTTCTTATCTTTGTTTTAGTACATTCAGACTTTTTATTCCTTGTAAAACGTTTCTGTATTTTTCTAATAACATTGAGAACATTCTTATCTGAATTTGAAGCTGACAATAAGAAATAATAAAAATATATATATAGTGAAATAAGAATAGAATACTTAAAAAAAGCGTTATTAAAAAAAAGTATGTCTAATGAAAATAGTCAAATGAAAAGTTGAGGATTTTTAAACGTGAAATGATACAAAGCTAAAAAAGTATAATACTTAAATTTGAAAGTGTAAAATAACGTTTAAAATGTTATTATAATTTTTTTTTAATCTTATAGCAAAATATAATGATAAATGTTAAAGGAGTCAAATAAAAAAAAACTTATACAAAATCCTAAAATAAGATAATTTCTAAAAGATTTTACAAAATGTAATTATGAAATGCAAACAATATAGTGTAATAAAAACATGAAATAAAATTATTCAAATCATTAAAATAAAAATTGGAGAAATATTACTAAATAACAAAGCTACAAATATAATGAAAATACGATTTTTAAAATAAAATACTTTTGAAGTAAATTGTTCAATTTTTTAAAGTAGAGTGAAGGGCCACCAGTTTATAAGCATTTTTCTAAAATAACACATTTTTACTGTGTCGTTATGAGGTTGTGATTGTTAGAAGCAGGGTCAACCACTAAAACATAATACCAGTTAGAAATCAATTTTCCCAGAGAATCACAAAAACCCTCAGAGAATTCGAGTGTACACCTTTATCGTGGCAAGCACTTTGTAAGGACTTTCAAAGTCAATTTTCCAATTTCAGCACTATTCAAATAAAAAATCATACATTCTTATTGGGTTAATAATAGTCGTTAAAATTATTTTTGTTCCAACCGGCATTTACGATGCAATTAAGGTGGGTGCGGGCCAAACAAAGTCAATTCTTCAAAAGTTGTACTTTTCTCGATTTAATGAGTAATCCATCGAGTCAGACTGCCGAGAACCATGGCAACAATTTCAAGCATTTACAAGCACTGCACCCAAAATTCAAGCACTTTTCAAACACATTAAAATTCAAGCGTTTAAGGATTCCAAGCACCCTTATAAACCCCTGTCCCTTCACGGTCCTCGGGTAACACCGTTCCCCCTCGCTTTACGAGCCGGTTTACCTACCCCGCGTCTTGTTGATGAGCTCGGCTCGACACGTCTCAAGTTCTTGACGCAGTTGGGAGTCCTTCTGGGTGCCGAGGCGCTCGGATCGCCTGGGCCCCTGGTTTTCTTCTGGCGGGGACCCCGCCTCGCTCTTCCTCTTCTCCTCCAGGGCGAGGGACAGCTCTTCTATCTCCCGATCGCGTTCCTTCGTCGGGAGCGAGAGGCGCGTCAGAATCTCCGCGCTTTGAGCTCATTCGTCCGGAATAGTCACCTCTAACTCTTGGCGGTAGAAGTCCTTGTATTGTTTCTGCAGGTTGGCCATTTTGCCCTCGTAGAGTTTTTCCACCAGGGAAATCTGAACGTCCATCGTCTCTCTACGAAAGGGAAGATTTTTTTTTTTTCTCGCGTTAAACAGACGACAACAAAAATCGTTATTCGAGAAGCGGGGGCCGCACCCAAATTCGTTTTTGATCCTGGTGATGACCTCCATCATCTCGGAGACCACCTGCTCGCGGACTTCCGCCTCCAGAACTTCTTTTTCGTGCTGCTGCCTCTGCACCTCTTGCTTCAGGCTGTCGATGACTTGCAATAGATTCTAAAGAGGGGGAAGAAAAGAATTCATTTTTGATTTGAATGGTTATTTACCGGGTCTTAACGACCATAAGGCGCACTGTACAGGAAAGCGAAGTCAGTTATGTCTACCAACGCGTCCTCTACTACGCCTACTTTGCACCTTAAGTCTCTGCAGACACAGAAATATAAAAGATATTTCACTTGGATTTCATGACAAAAGACCGGCTTTAATTTGTCATCATAAATCACTTCTCAAGTCCTCGTGATTAAAATATGAAATTTCAGGTTTGCTTCAGGCTCGGTCCGGCAAATCACGTTAATTGGGGCCGGGCTTTACCACAAACTAATGTTATCATGTTATCAACGACAGACACACAAGCACACGTATTTAATAATAGAGCAGAGCAAAAGTGGGTTTGGTTGTGCCTTGCTTAGGTATCCATGATGTTTTTATCAATTACATTTATTAAAAATCATCATAGGCAAGGTAAAACACACAAACGGCATAGAAATCCTTGGAAAATGTGTGATTTGAAATTGCAACCTTAGGGAAGATGAATGGTTAGTTTTTTCCAAGCATATTGATTGCAGTTTTAAATGGTAAATGATCTGCATTTATATAGCGCTTTTCAAGTCAATGAAAATCTCCCAAAGCGCTTTACAATGTGCTTCACACTTACCCATTCACACACACCAATAGGGAGTTAGCCATGCAAGGCGCCTACCTGTTTATTGGGGGCGTTAGGGATTCAGTGTCTTGCTCAAGGACACTTCGACATATAACACGTAGTCAGGAATCGAACCTGCAACCTCATGATCCCAAGACGAGCGCTCTATACAGCAATATATTATGTACCCTAATCCCTATAAAGCGCAACTATTCTTTTAAATGACCAGAAATTCAAAAGGCGCCTTTGACACCGTAATGTTTCATATAATGAGGAAAGCTTACTGTAAATTCCGGACTGTAGAGCACACCTGATTATAAGCCGCACCCAGAACATTTTTGAAGGAAAAACATTTTGTACATACATTAGCCGCAGGGCCGAAAGCTTGTGACAATATAGTCTGGGGTTTATGGTAATTACAAGGAATTGGCTAACCATTAATGAATGAAGGGAACTAATTATTTTGATTTATTTTAGTCTAACCTACTCACATAATGTCAGGTTATTCTAGGGTTTACCATGAAACCCTTGCTCTGACCGTACTTTCAATCCCAAGGCTTTAAAGTCCAAAAATATTTCACAAAAGACTATTTGAAGATGCGCCTTATAGTCCAGAATAAGGGTAAATAGAATTTTAAGGGTGCATTGACACGCCCTTGAATGATGATACAATTGCTAAAGCGTTTTAGATAAATGTAACTAAATTAAATGTTATTTAGTATGCCTAAATGGTACACACCCAAATGTAATAGTAATCGCCAATTCCTGCAGCTCACCTCTTTATTCAAGGAGGCGATATCACCGTCTTCCACGTCGCTGTCGTCCGACTCCTCTTCCAAGATGGTGCTCTCGTTCCTCTTGGCTTGCTCATGCAGGAGAGACAAGATATAGGCCACTCTGCTTTTGGTGGAGGGGGCGTGGATCAACTGGGGGAGAACAAGAACGATCAATCTCGCTATTCCTCGAGCTCGATTCCCCGCCGACCCGGACGCTCACTTGAGAGGCGATGGCCGAGAACTTGAGGGCTTGGAGCGTCTCGTCGTAGGTGGAGGCGCACGTGTTGATGTTGACCACCATGCTGGACGTTCCTCCGCCGCAGAAAAACCCCTGAAGCACTCGTGTCAGCTTGCTGTCCCTGAACGGCACCACTTGGGGTGGGCGGGACCTGAAAAATCACGTTCGTAAATAAGACCGTACACATGTTTAGTGTCTGGTTAACGGCGTACTTGTTGGTCTGGTTATATCGGAGAGCAGCGATGCAACGGCCCAAGGTGAGGAGGGAGGTGTTGATGTTGGTGGCTTCCTTCAGCCGCTCGGCGTTGAGGAGCACTTTGCAGCGTTCCGACCCGGCCAGATCGCACACGGTCAGTCTAGGAGTTATCGGATTAGCAAATAAGTCAAGCGCATCTGAAAACATCACACTGGGGATGCTCGATAAGGATTAAACCCTTAACTGCCAAACATTACATCACAGTTGTGGAATACAGTGAAACCTCGGTTCTCGACCACAATCCGTTCCAGAACCCTGTTCGAAAACCGATTTGTTCTATCACCGAAATCGTTTTTCCCATTAAAAGTAATGTAAAATCGTTTGAATCCGTTCCAACACCCTGAATGTTTACCATGAACGTAAACATGAAGCTAACCCAGGCTAATCGTACGTTCGCGTTAGCGTAATCTTCCGTACGAAAGATTACGCTAACATGAACGTGTAAAAATAACAAAAGGATGATGAATAGGATTTCTTACCTTTGTGGTGGACGGTGGGAAGAGAAAAATCATCAAAAAATTTTCCACCTCTTCCAAAACTTGCGGCAGTTGCTTGCTTATAGCGCTAACTTCCTTAGCCGCATCACTTGATTTCACAGCCTCCTTATTCTTTACTATCGTACTGATAGTAGATTTAGCCATGCTGTATTCACTAGCAAGATCGGAAATTCGTACACCTCTTTCATATTTAGCTATTATGTCTTTCTTAAAGGCAATAGTTGGACGAACAACTTGTCTTTTTTCACCTGTCCTGCTTGCACTGACCTTCTTCGGAGGCATAATTAGGGGCTAAAACACCCGTACGCCGCTCAGCATCGCACCCTTGAGTACCGGCGTTCGAACTCCGATTTGTTGACCGAACAGCGAAGCAAGAATTTCTGGAAATTTTTGGTCGGACACCGATTTGTCCGAACTGAGAGGCGTTCGAAAACCGAGGTTCCACTGTAGTGTCCCTTTGCTACTTGGACGTAAATGAAAGGCAATGGCACAGCAAACCAGTCACACCCCAAAGCATGGTCATTGAGACAGGAGTTGAATGAAAACAAATCCCCTCGTCATCTAATTGAAATAAAAATAATAGTGTTCTGATGCCGATGTAAGAGAAATTATAGTTTGAATTTGCCTTTGTATGTTATCCTCTGAAGTGGCTTAACGAAACCAAAGATAATATCCAGGTGCTGTTTGTATTTTTGCAACAATTGTATCCTCTTGGGGCCTGCTAACTCTTAATAAAGATAGCCTTCGTTTTTAGTGCCCGTTCCAAGAGCTTGCCTGCCCACATTCCAGGTCTGCTCAAGAGCTTGCCTCCCTACAGTTAGAGACGCATTGTGTTACAAAGTTTCACTATCCTTATTTTTCATTTATTATACTCGCACGACATCTAGGGGCCAACATTATACACTGCATTTAAACATGTGATTCCTGTCAAAACCAATCAGATGTGTTTCCTGTGTTCATATAATCTCGTTTAAACCAATCAGATGTGCTGTTTCATTCTTGTGTTTTCCAATAAATGAGCCTCCTGCCATGGGTTAGGGTTTCCTTCCTGATCAGATCATGGAAGCACGCGCCTCCGATGGAAAGGCTATCAAAAACCTAAATCTCTGAATCAGGGTGTGTTCTCTTCTTCATTCTAATACAATCTCAAGTTTTAACCTTGACAGCAGATGCTTCACTATTTTAAGGTATCATAGCAGCGAGTAAACACACCAAATCACTGATAGTAGATTTAAATGTAAATAAATGTTATAATCATATTGGTGATTTGGCAAGATACAGTATTAAATAACATTACCGCTGCTTTTGTGATTGCTGCTATGACGGATAGCGGTTCTTCTTCAAGGGTTTACAGGAGGTTATTGTAATGTGGTTAAGACATGTGTTTAACAAAGGGATCCCCTGCCTCGAGCGTTTTTTTCCCAAATGCTTGCATTGGCAGCGCCATGTTTCCAGAATGTCCCTCCAATCGACATAATTACGTACAATGAGAACATTATTTTATCAATACATTGCCTTGGATGTTTTAATTACATTAAAAACTTCGTGTTATCAAATTTCATTACGGTGAATTAGTATGACTGGGAACTGTACAAAAGAGGACGCAGTCGCTCCATCCAAAGTGAGCTATTTGTAACAAAAAAAGGTGGAAGTCATTTTTGTGCTGGGCTTAACTGCTCTACAGTTGTTGCTCGGTGTTGTGCTTAATATCGCGATACCGATATCAGTCAAACTCCCAAATATCGGTGCCGATAATCAAAGTCAAACATATCAATGATTTGTTCTGTTCACTCACCTAAAAATAGTACAGCGTCTGCATCGGAACAGCACAAGTTATTTGAAGTGTATTTAGATGACAAGCAGATTTTTATTTTGCATTAAACTCCCATTTCGTTTACCAATCTTTGTGAATGTGACTTGTTTGCTGTGTCATTACCTTCCATAACGAATGTATTTAGAATTCAATTGTTCACAAGGGCAAACATTCACCTTAGATCTAGCTTCTGCTCTAAAAATTCACCAGATTAATTCAGTTTAAATTTTAAAAATGGACAAAATGTTCTTCTGGGTTATGAATATGGATATAAAATAAGTTATCCTGCATCCCTTATATAAAAGTTTGATTTCGGCCTGGAGTGGACTTACTCGCTGATGTGCATGTTACGACCAGATTCTGCATCCGGGCGGATGTGCAGTACACGAACGGAGAAAATGCTGTGGCTGAAAAGGTTAAAAAAAAAAATTTAAAAAAAAGATATAACTAACATCTGTAGCGACCAAGCGGAAAGATAACCACAAGTTTTTCTTACCTCCGACTGGAATTTTGATTAAAAAACGTGCTGGCAAAACTTTGGTTACGATGTCCGGCTCTAAGAATCTTCCAAGCTTCTTCGGCAGTGCGGATCTGAATCCAAGTGAGGCCTAAAAGAACCATCAAATGGAAAAATGATTCATTGAATTACACATAGCTGTATTTAAAGAACTCGATTTTCAAGGTCACTTTCGTTACCATGTCGATTACGCATAAAAAAAAAAAAAAAAAAAAAGACATATACTTTTTTACGATGGTGCGATCTACTGCTGAGCAGTCTTTGGTTACTGAGCGTAATAGTAGATTGCTGTGCCAGCGAGCTGCCAGAATGGCCGTACGCGTTGACGGGCTGCAGTGCAAGATATCGAATTGAAAAAAATAAATAAACATAAATGAGCATCTGCTGGAAAACCGGGCATGATCATAAGTGCGGCAGGACGCAAGCCAAGCAGGTTGTAAGTCCAGTAAATATCAAATTAAGGAACATAGAAGAAAAAGCTGATTCATAATTCTGAGATATTCATTTTACATATTGAAAATGAACATCTCATCTTTAAATAAGACTCATAATGACAATGCAAAGTTAGATATGTTAAATTAATTAGCTCAACTGAAAACAACTACTGGCTGTTATTGCAGATTTTGGCCTCTAGAGGCAGTGTTTTGCCTGTGCTCCTTGTGCACGGTATAATACACGCAATATGAATAGAAGAAAAATGTGGTTTCATTTCAATAAAGAAAATTTTAAGGTGTTGTACTATTTTTAAGTATGACCAAAATGTATTTGTCAAGAACCATTTTTTGAAGGGAGTAGATGCTAATTTCACCTTTGGGCTCCTCTCTTTACTTTGAAACATTAAAACTAAGATAGAAATGTATTTTGAATTTAAGTTTGGGTGAGTCGTTTGAGGTATCCTTAAAATTTTTCTCTATTAAAAATGTGTTAACAATGGAGTTCAAAGAGCTTGAATGCTGTTTTCACCGCGCCCATCTGATTGTATCCAACTTAGCAAAGCTGCTTGGGGTGGACACATTAGGTAGGAGAATGGGAGATAGTGAGCAGGTTTTGTTTTCCGTTGTAATTTGTTAATGTTGCATGAAATTAGTGAAAGGGTTGCTTCAAGCAGAGTCCAAACGCCAACCCAAAACCCAATTAAGATGAACGGATATATTCGAGCGCGTCTAAGAAACGCACATACTTGCACGCGCATCATGAGTCAGCTGACTGAGACCGCAATGATGACATAAGCCAGGAGATGGCGGCAGCGAGGAAAAAAAGTTCCTATTTCCGTTTAGCTCTTTTAAGCATACGGGGAATATAATTGAGTTTTGACGATGCTTTGGTTCTGGACAGATCACAGGTCAACTTAGTATTTCATCATGGTAAAACACTACGATCCGGCGTCTCCTTTTGACAAGCTAACAGCAGCTAGGCGAGTTACCCTTGACGTAGGGATTGCCGTTCCTGTCGTCGCTCAGCCGCAGGGTGATCCTCTTCCTGGGCTGCATGGAGGGCGCGGCGTCCAGGAGGTCGTAAAGGAACTCGTTGTAGATTTCGTAGAAGGACACCCAGATGGAGAACTGGAGACCTTGCTCCAGGTCGTCTCCGCTGCTGTGGGACAGGCTGTCGGGGTCCAGACACACGCTATCACAGTCTGGGGGGGAAATAAACACATGAATGTTTAGCTTTAAATGTCATCCAAAAGAAACCTCAAGTAACCGCCGTTAAAACAGAGAAATCTTTAAATAATGGATAATTCGATATTTAAATTAAATAATGACATTTTATAGGAATCACATTGTAGCAAATATTTGAATCATTTAACTACATTTTCCAAAGAAATAAATTATTTTAATTTGTAAACAATGATTTGTAATTACTTCTGTCAATAAAGTTTCGTAAAAAACATACAGGGAGTGCCGTTAGCACGTGTTTCGTCATAGCAATCACTAACAAGGCATTACAATAAAAATCCCTCCCCAAAAAAAATCAATTTTTCAAACAAAACCTTCGTTTTGACAAAAGCCTCAGACCCGATGAGTTCTATTGAGTTTGTTTCCATTTCTCATTGTAGTTTTGTAAAAAAAAAAATACTTTGATGCACTAAGAAAATATTGTTTATGGTGACGCATTATAACATTTAATCAAATTTGAGATCTCTGAAGGATGCTAGAATTTCCTACACTGATAAAAAAATTAAATTAGGTTATTACTTTAATTTCTGATATGAATCACTAATCCCAAGAAAATTGATTCAATGAACCAGGCCAATGAAAATAGAACACACACTTTATTAACACAGAATTAATGCTAGGGGAAAAAAGGGTGAGGGGAGGCGCTGGAGATTATGGGATCTTCTTTTAATATTTGATGTCTCCGATTACATTTTTATACTGTTCCTTGACTATTTTCTATGTAATTTTAAAAGTTATTGTAACTAGCTTGACGCTAAAAGTTGTCACCCCTTAAATCAGGGGTCGGGAACCTTTTTGACTCAAAGAGCCATAAAAGCAAAAAATATTAATTTTATTTTGGGAAAGAGCCACACCATATATTATGAGACAAATTTACTAAATTGCTAAACCCGCGCCCCAGACAAAAGCTTAGTCTTTGGCTAAGATCAAGTGTAGTATATGAGCTTGCTCTGTCCACTCCACGCATCGGCCCGGTATTGCAGTACCTCCGGGAACGGTGCATTTGCAATGATCGCAGCAAGGCTTTAGGGCTAGGACCTTAGCTTGGCCTTTTGGCTGAGAGTAAGTGTCCCGGCTCCTAGACTTTGTAGCGAATTATGAACTGACCGATAACGGATAATGGATAATGAATTACGAAGATAGAACAATAAACCTTAAAAACCCCAAACCCCACATTTATTTTTGATGATTTGATAAAAATTATGAAAAGAGAATAGTGCCAGAGCCCCTGTCCCAAAATCAACAAACATACCACTTTAAACTTGTCTCTTTCTTGAAATTACTCAAGATCGGTGAAACTCCCTTTGACCCTTTTTTCATACATATTGGTTTCAAAACCAGATGCAAGCAGTTATTGTGTAAAAACGTCACAACATTCTGCAAATAGGGAGCCTGATGAGCTCACTTTTGGGGCAGACGGCGTAGGGTGAGAGATGGGAGGGAGTGCTTGCGCTTTTTGCATAGCTCCACCCATCCCTCCCACTCACCCAATCAAATGACTAAGTTCTCTTCCGGTGTTTTGGCGTATTTACAGTTCTGTGGATTCATCATAAGGTATCTGAACACTGAACACAGATTATATAGTGAACTTTTATATAAAGGATTCTTTAGCGTTGTACAGCAAAAACGAGTTTTTTTCCCCTTTTTTTTGTGTGACACCTTGACTGTAAATTGTAGTGAAAAACGTGCCCTATATATACTGCGAAGTAAGCCTTGGTACGGCTTTGCGTGTACCTGGATAGGATAGACAACTCAAGTTTTGAACAAGATGGAGAAATTTTGCATGCAATCAACTTTGTCTCTGAGCCACAGATACTCATAGAAAGAGCCATAGGTTCCCGACCCCTGCCTTAAATGTTCCTCGACACGTAGCCATAGATGGCCTCGACTTTGTCAATATGTATTCTTAAGAAAAAAAGACTGATTATATTTCGTCCTTTTAAATGGCGCCGTTTTTTCCCTTCCCGGGAAATTTCCTCAATTCCTTGTACGATTGGAAATCTAGGTGGTCCAGGTAATTAGCTACCCCAGACCAGGAATCCGACAAGGGTCTGATTCTTCAAAGAGCTCCACATCAGAGTCCCGGTAGAAATTGGATCAATTATTTGCTCATGTTGAAGTTTTTGAGTTTTTCCTTGCCCTCATGTTGGTTCCAGATCAGGGGATAGTGTAATAATAGTCTGAAAAAATTGTCTGTGTAATAACCTGTGAAGCCCTCTGAGAATCTTTGTGATTAAGGGCTATACAAATAAAAATGACATGACTGGATTGCTGAACCTTGAGAACCACCAGTGTAGTGCTTATGGCACATGCCCATGGAATTCCTTGAACTGTAGAACATCAAAATTGTGTTTTCTTTGCTTATTTGATGAACCCTCTTGTTATTC
Organism: Urocampus carinirostris; assembly: GCF_059441175.1. Classification (NCBI taxonomy): domain Eukaryota; kingdom Metazoa; phylum Chordata; class Actinopteri; order Syngnathiformes; family Syngnathidae; genus Urocampus; species Urocampus carinirostris. The sequence goes on from NC_142365.1 coordinate 8,030,830, forward strand.
ATTTGTGTCATTGAAATCTAAAGTGTATTATTGTGCGACTTTATATTCCTAATAAGAAATAGATCTCGCTTTTTTCTAAAATCTCTTTACGGCTGATTATAGGTTTATAAATGGAAATTAGAACAGAAACCAGTGATTAAACTGAAATAGAAATACAACAGGGTTATTTAACCAAGATTAAACCGACGTAGAATTTTCAACCATGTAAGAGAGTTCTATCACAATAATTTGTGTTAAATGTGGTCTATTTTTCATGTAATTGTCCGCTGTTATTTAAATTAATTTTAACTTGTGATTCCTCTAATAATCTTACTACTGAAGGATTTTATACATTTGACTATAAAGGATTTTGTACGATCAAATACAAGTTACATTTAACGCAAAAGATATTCACTGGCTGGGCTGTGGGCCCCGTTCAGTGCAAACTAGTGGAGAATGATATTTACAGGAACAGCGGGAACGGGACGTGAGGCTGATAAGATAGTCAGCACATCTAACGACGCAGAAAGGCCCTGATGACGGAGGACCGCAGGCATTGTTTGAGAAATGCTCTCCGCTGTTTTGAGTTTTCCAGACATCGCGGCGAGGTGGTGGGGCTCACGTTGGGCTTCATTGGAGGAGCCGGCACACCATCTTGCAAAAAAAAAAAACGTGGGCCGAGGAAAAAAGGCTGGAGGACTTTAGAGAGGCTTTACAGAGACTCGAGCGACGCTAATTCGGCCATATTCGATGGAGTTCAATTAGTTAAATTGCTAATGAAATTAAATCTGTGTGAAAACGTCGGATTTTCTTGTTCATCTTTTCCATCGAGAAACGAGCGCGCATTGTTTGGTTGAATGTAGGTTGTGTTTGGTTAATGGAGTCAGATAACGAATTCGAACAATTTGGTAAACGCTACATTTTAATATTTAATTCCCAACACTACTCACCCAACCCTGAACTAGCACGGTACCCTTTCTTCCCTCTACTGAATAGCATAGATGCTACACTCACCACCCAGTTGTGTCGCAATGCGGCTGGTAGCAGAAAGCCCTCCGACGCCGCTGTCCCACGTCGACGTGTTTCCCCCTCGAGAGCACGTCGGGTTTTCGTCCTTGAATACATCGAATGAATCATCAAACTGCGACTCGCTACGAACCTCTCGGCTTGGATTACCTCGCTGAGCAAAGATCTCCTGCGCATTTCCTCCACTCTGACCTCAGAGGGCTCCAGATGTCTCACGTCCTTGTACAAGACGGGCTTTAGGTCCATGCCGCCGTACAGACGCCCTTGTAGTTTTCGGAACAGGGACACCAAAGCTCTGGGAAGGAGGCCGGCATCACGGCCGGTTCCTGCATGGAATAGTAGGATGTGCTGTCGTCTCAAACGGGACTTTTCTTGTGCGTGAAGAATTTGGTGGAAGGTCACGCCAGGAAATGAACATCTCACCTTGGATAGTGTAGGTCTTTCCAGAATTGGTGACGCCATAAGTGTAGAGGAGCTGATTCTCTCCCTTGAGGACATTTTTGACCATTTCTTTCATGGTGCATTCGTACATATCCTGCTGCGTCGACTCTGGGCCACAAATCTTAAACATACAAAAACAAAAGCAGGGTATGGCAGTTTATCCACAAAACTATGGACAGCGTATCGCGTGCTATGCTAGGAGCTTGGTAGCAAAAACACACAACCATCAACACAGCCAGAAAATCATCGGCTGCTCTCTACCACAGCATAGCTGATAATATTATGAAGGAGTCCTCTCACCCTGACCACCACCTAGTCTGCCAGAAGGCAGACCCTTAACAACAGACACAGGGCGATCCCTGTCCTAAAGAAGTAAACAAAACTGAAAAATAATATTGCCTTTGTATATAAAAATATATATTCATATATTATTCTTTATTCTAGCACAATGTTGCCGTGAATGTCATTGCACCATTGTTCTGACCTGCTAGCTTGTAAATATTGCCGTTTTATCTTAATTTCCTTTTTTTTTTTAATTACATCTTAATTCTTGAGAGAATAGTCTCTATATAGCTGAGGAGGTAGAGCATTCGTCTTAGGATGAAAGGTCGCAGGTTCGATTCCCGGCTCCTCCGTGTTATATGTCGAAGTGTCCTTGGGCAAGACACTGAATCCCTAATGCCCCCAATAAGCAGGTAAACGCCTTGCATGGCTGACTCCTGATTGGTGTGTGAGTGTGTGTGTGAATGGGTAAGTGTGAAGCACATTGTAAAGCGCTTTGAGAGGTCTTTATTGACTTGAAAAGCGCTATATTAATACAGACCATTTACCATTTAACCATGTTTAATATATTGTAATCAATGACAATCTGGACAACTCTGCATTATTCTCGTCAGAGAAATTTCACTTTCATGGTTTTCAGTTTTGCTAAGTCCAAAAAATAGTTCCATTTAGTACTAAGAACATTAGTAGCACATAAGTATATTATAAGACACTGATTTAATAACACCCAACCAATGTTAATATCCATAAATACACGTTTTAAGTATCGGCTTACTAATAACATCCATCCATTATCTGCACCGCTTATCCTCAATAGGGTCACGGGGTGATGGAGCCCGTCCCAGCTATCTTCAGACAGTGGGCAGGGGACACCCTGAACTGGTTGCCAACCAGTCGCAGGGCACACAGGGACAGACATCTCACTTGTCAGTCACACCTAGGGACAATTTGGACAGGCCAATTAACCCGACATGCATGTTTTTGGAATGTGGGAGGAAACCGGAGTGCCCTGAGGAAACCTACTTAAGCACGGGGAGAACATGCAAACTCCACAGAGAAAGGTTTGATCCCATGACCTCAGAACTGTGCCGCGGACGCCCTAACCAATCAACTGCTGTGCTGACTACTGACATAATTGGCTAAATCATTTTGGTAACAGACTTGCGCAGCTTTCTATGGGAAGCTGATTTAGGCAAAAAAAACTCAATTTGGTCAAAAAGAGAGATAGTTTCGCTATTTTTTATATAACGTATAAATATATTTAAAAATTGCTGTCACACTCGCTTGTATTTTACGTTTCTAGACAAACCCACCTTTGTAAAAGTGAACTTGTGCAAGCTCTGAGAGACACCCTTCTCTGCCATCTTCATGTTTTGGGAGCACTTGGGAGCTTTGAGCAGCAGAGTCTCTTCATCCTGCACTTCCACACATCCCTGGAGTTTCAGGGGAGACACGCAAACACATTTTAAAGAAGCTCCATGGAAGACCACGACAGATAGTACAGGGTTCGTACCTGCTCTTCGCCTTTCTCTCTTTCTGTGTCTGTGAGAGGTCGTATGCGAAGGAAGACTTTCACTCTCTCCGGGTTACCTTTGTCGCCGCTTTGTTGCATCGCCGAAGCCGGTAGTTTCTACCATACCCATTGAATAAGAACATTATTATTTTCCATTGGTCAAAAAACAAGGTGTAATTGAGTTTTTTCAATTTGAGCTTTTTCAACATTCATCACCTCCATAGTGGAAGCTTCCAGGCCCGGTGATATGACGGATAGCTCAGGAAACTTTGGCATGCCCGATACTCTGTAGTCTGCTGCTGTGGATTCAAACACTGCCATTTCCTCCCCTTCCTCAAAGGGAGAAGCACACGTCGGGGAAAAGGAGAACGCCATTGACCTGTTGCAAAAAATATGTCAAGTTAAGACTGTGCCTGAAAAAATGAGGGGGTGCAGAATGGAAAGTCTGTCTACTGCAGAAGAACCCTGGGATAGAGGTGTCCCCGCCTTATGATGTTTTCACCTTACAGTGAGGAATTAGATGTTTTTGGGCCTGTCTGTCTTTACATGACATCAACAACATAACTTGCCTGCCTGCCATTGGATGATGTCATAAAACGCTGGTCTGCTATTGGCTCCCATCATGGCATTATTAAACTGCTGCTATACAATTAGCTGAACTCCTTTCAACAATGCCAATCTGTCTCTTTTCGGTCAAAATCGTGTAGGAATACAATACAGTACTATATTTTTTTGTACTGTATCCTTTTGCTATGGGTCCAAGGCTTGCAGTCATGCTAAATGGAGAGGCAAAAACATGATAACCATCGAAACTAAGCTAGGAAATTAAGAAATACAAAGATGGCACATGAATTACTACCCATGTTAAACTGCAAAGCCATAACCACTCAATGACAGGGGTCAATATTAAAAAGGAGGGTGTTGGAAGATTTTTAAGGGCACCACCATCCTCTCAAAGGGAAGTTTTGAAATCTGTTTCATTTATCATGCGCTGTCTCTCCCCATCCATCCACCCGCTACTCCACTCAACCAGCGTGTCACACCAAAGGTCAACTTATTATTTTTCCTTTACATGTTCATTTATTTATAATTGTATTTAGTTATATTTATTACACATAGGTAGTCCTAACATTCTTTTATATGGGGATACAGGGGGATTGAAACTAATTAGCACAAGTTTCTATCCCCCGCTAAACAGCAATTTCACTTTGAGATCCTCACCTCAGAACCGATTAATGTGGTTTCCCAGGTTGTCTATTCAAATTGAAATGGCGATGAATAAACTGACAACATACAGGATCTCATGAGGGCGTGTCAAAAAACATACCATTGGGTTTTCAAACAGGAAAGATTTGTAAAACACACACCTCGAAATACATGGAGGAAAATGTAAACTACGAATACCAATTCTAATGGCAGTTTGCTGAATTAAACAACACTTGTTTGGAATATACATAGGGCTGTCGCGAATATGATATATATTGGTCTAATCTAATATTTTTTTACATTCAATATTACAGCGGTAAGCCCCAAAATATGGAAAAAGCTGCAGACTTTGTCTCATATAGGTGTCATTCTTTCCTCAATGCACCTCATTTTTTACAATTTATGACTGAAAAGTTGATTCAAATACCTGTTATTTCAACTGTGCATTGTTCCTCAGAAGGTTTTAACCGAACATGCTGAAATCTTGCACTGTTGTTCAAATAAAAGGGTCAGTATGTTAAGTCAATAAGAATTTCATTTTTTGGCTTGATTTCATGACATTACCCTTCTTTATTAAGATGCAGTTTGTGTAATATTAAGCTTTTATTATCATAGTAGCACAGAATGCATAAGGGGGAGAAAATTAACAATATATTTGTTAGTCGTGATGTGTGTCTCGATAAAGCTCTATAAATACAATAAACCCTTGATGCAACGCGGTTCACTTTTCACGTTCTAACCACTTCACTGATCTACATTTTGCATGTTTTAGATTCTGTTTGCTTAAACAATCTCCGAGCTTTAGCTGACGATTATTATAATCATTTCACTAAACAATTGGAAATCGTAAAAAACGTTTTTTTATTTCGCCTATCGCTGGTTACCACCGCGATTAACGAGGGTTCACTGTGAAACTGCAAATACCTCACACAAACTACAACCAGTTTGTGTAATACCACTTAAAATCCAATATAAGTGATGACAATGTTTAAATCCAAATATAATTCATCACACTCCAACAAGTATGTATTAATTCTATACATTCGTTTTTTATTTTGAACTTACCCCGCTAGAGGTTCAAATGGACGGCTCGGACGTTCGCCAAAAATGTAAAATTCCTGAGGGAGTAAAATATCAAAAAAAACGACTAAAATGTAAAATAAGACAAAGTTTGAAAATGAACTTTAGTCTGTACTGTATAAATTATTGTTTCTATTTTCGAGTAAAGTCCCACTCCGCTTGACGCGGAAGACGACCCGTCGGGAGCAAGAACTAAAGCAGTTAAGCGTTTGAATGAACCTCCAATTGTAGGACCGCTCATTGATTGGCCACTGGCGGCCATGGTCTACGTTGATTGGCTTCTACAAATACAGTAGGTGCGACGTTTAAAAAGTCTCGACGTAAACTAGTCAGACATTCAAAGGTTCTGCTTACTCGTATCGCTCCAAAACACAAAACACAGGATATAGGATAAATAGTAATTGAATATACTAAAACATTGCCTTTTTTCATAAATATGAATTTAAAACAGTCAGGAATATTATTCCAGAATAAACAAACTTAAACCTTAAATAACGTCGTTCTCCATAAAAATATAGCCAGTCAAAACTATTCAAATAAACATATGAAAAAAAACGGAAATATATTACATTGGTTAAAAATCATATGCTGGGTCCTCATATTCTTCTTTAACTCTTCAACTTTCTGTATCTTCTTCTCTTCATTGAGGTTTTTCAGCTTACTCTGATGTTTTCCATCCATTCATCATCTGCACTGCTTATCCTCACTCGGGTCCCGGGGGCGCTGGAGCCCATCCCAGCCATTTGAACCAGCCAATTAACCTGACATGTTTTTTTGAGGATGTTGGAGGAAACCGGAGTGCGCGGAGATAACCCATGCATGCACAGGGAGAACATGCAAACTCCACACGGGGAGGCTGCAATAGTCGGACTTGAACCCTGAGCCTCCGCATTGTGAGGCTGCGTGCTAACCACCCATTCCGCCTCTGATGTTTGGTCCTGAAGTAATCCACAGCAACAGAGTTGTCACCCTGCTTTTTTCCGTTTAGCCTTCCGTTGCGTCGTGATGGATGGAAGTTTATCCCCAGGCGTTACTTCTCCGCTTCCTGACACTAAAGACTCACTATTAATGCACTTGTCCGTCGTTTTTTTTCAACTGGCCGACATGTTGTTCGTCAGGTTACAGCTAACTTGATTCATACGGGAAATTTTCCGAGAAATCTTGCGGCGGCAAGGTAGCTGAAGCGCTGCATTATAGTTTGAGAGTTATCTGCCGGGCCATTATAGTAGATGCATACCCACGCAAGCACAGGGAGAACATGCAAACTCCACACAGGAAGGTTTGATCCCATGACCTCAGAATTGTGCCGCACATGCCCTAACCAATGCGCTGCCGTGCTACCCTATTTGGATCATGTGATGTTCATTATATTTTGTCCATTAATCTTAATAAATGCCTCCAAATTGTCTGTAAGATTCCTTTAATTGCTTTTCCCCCGGTTTGACCGCTTCTGGATGTGTGCTTTCATATTCAAGCATTTAACAAATTAAATTTCAATCATTACTTGTTGCTAGGGTCGGAAATCTAGCTGGAGGCCTTCACAATCAGCTCTGCAGGCCCCAAGTGAAGACAAAGCTTCTGGTTTAGCAAATCCGATTCAGAGTTGGAGAGTCAGCACACTCTAGAAGACGTAGCAACATGTCACTGTTTTCACAAACTATGACAACTTTTCAACTATGTGAAGAAAAAAATCTCCACTGCTTCTGCCAAACTGACTTTTTCAGCTATAAATTGAATTTAAATGTAAATGGTCTGCATTTATATAGCACTTTCCAAGTCACTGAAGACCTCCCAAAGCGCTTTACAATGTGATTCACGCTCACCCATTCACCCACACTCACACCCCGATAGCAGCGTCAGCTATGCAAGGCAACTACCTGCTACCAGGGGCATTAGGGCTTCAGTGTCTTGCACAAGGACACTTCGACATATAACACGGAGGACCCGGGAATCGAACCTGCGACCTCTTGATCCCTAAACGAATGCTTTAAAAACGCATACCAGAAATACGACAGAACAGGCTCCACTTTCAGCATTAGCTTTGATGGCAATAGAAAAGAACTTCTTGATTAAACTGAAACGCACAAAGAATTTTTAGATAGATAGATAGATAGATAGATAGATACTTTATTCATCCCTGTAGGGAAATTCACTCTTCCAGCAGTCTACCCCGTTTAACAGATTAACATGATGCCCTAGGAGTGCTTGTAGCGGAGTGGATGACGTCACGCTAGTCCAAAAGTTCGACATCCCTGCGGCAGATGGAAATCTTTTCTTTGTGAAAATCCAGGGATACACCACCTCGTGTTAGCAAGTCCGCCTCCTCTCCGATTCCCCCCGGCTTTCGTGTCTCTGCATAGCGGCGTTGAAGCCGGATAGCTCCGGGTAGCTCCGGGTAGCTCCGGGTGGCTACATGTTAGCGTCCGGGATGCTAAACGTGAGCTTAGCATGTCTTTTAAGACAGAGTAATTGAAATCTTGATGAAAAAAAAAATGTTTTTTTTTGTACACTAATAAAAAAGGGTTTTAGGAGACAAAATGTGGCTGTATCCGAAATAATATGAGGTTATTATTGATGTTTTCAACTGTAGATGCAGTAAAACCTTAAAATAGTTATTAAAGGGTTGAATAGATTTAAATGTAGCAACACTAAAGGCCTAGGTGTGAAAAGCACGGCCTGCCACTTCAATTAAGACAATTCATATTCTTAATTCTAAAATGTTTCATATAACAATGCGATTTTTGATTTGTGTGTGACTTGTTTTATTTTTTAGCCGGGTTGAAATGATTTTGATTCTTAAGTCATTATTCTTGGCTGTTATGTACAAAATCTCAGAAATCATGCGAGAGTTTGTTTGCGCCAGGCCCGGCAAAAGAATGAGAGTAAAAAATACACTTTGAGACAGTTTTTATTCTTCCTTGTGTTCTTTAGCACTCTTTTTTGGGTTGCATAGCACGATACAGTAACATCCAGTGATCTAATCATTCACAGTTACCCTTTAAGGACCAACACACATTGTTATCGAGTTAATGGCTTCATTCTTTCCAAGCTTTACATAAACAGATGCATAATACACATTGAAAGGTATACAGTGGCTTGCGAAACTATTTGGCCCCCTTGAACTTTGTGACCTTTTGCCACATTTCAGACTTTAAACATAAAGATATAAAACTGTAATTTCTTGTGAAGCATCAGCAATAAGTGGGACACAATCGTGAAGTGGAGCACATTTTATTGGATATTTTAAACTTTTTTAACAAATAAAAAACGAAAAATGGTCCAGAATGGTCCTGTAGTTTGCTCAATTCATCTTCCCATCAATTTTAACCATCTTCCCTGTCCCTGCTGAAGAAAAGCAGGCCCAAACCATGATGCTGCCATCACCATGTTTGACAGTGGGGATTGTGTGTTCAGGGTGATGAGCTGTGCTGCTTTTACGCCAAACAACGTCTCGCGTTGTTGCCAAAAATTTCGATTTTGGTCTCATCTGACCGGAGCACCTTCTTCCACATGTTTGGTGTGTCTCCCAGGTGGCTTGTGGTAAACTTTAAACGACACCTCTTATGGATATCTTTAAGAAATCACTTCCTTCTTGCCACTCTTCCATAAAGGCCAGATTTGTGCAGTATACGACGAATTATTGTCCTGTAGACAGATTCTCCCACCTCAGCTGTAGACCTCTGCAGTTCATCCAGAGTGATCATGGGCCTCTTGGCTGCATCTCTGATCAGTTTTCTCCTTGTATGAGCTGAAAGTTTGGGGGGACGGCCCGATCTCGGTAGATTTGCAGTGGTCTGATACTCCTTTCATTTCAATATCATTGCTTGCACAGTGCTCCTTGGGATGTTTAAAGCTTGGAAAATCTTTCTGTATCCAAATCCAGCTTCAAACTTCTCCACAACAGTATCTCGGACCTGCCTGGTGTGTTCCTCGTTCTTCATGATGCTCTCTGTGCTTTAAACAGACCTCTGAGACTATCACAGTGCAGGTGCATTTATACAGAGACTTGATGACACACAGGTGGATTAAGTTTATGATCGTAAATCAGTTAGATCAACACTGAATCATTCAGAGATCCTCACTGAACTTCTGGACAGAGTTTGCTGTACTGAAAATAAAGGGGCTGAATCATTTTGCACACCCACTTTGTTGTTTTTTATTTGTTAAAAAAGTTTAAAAAATCCAATAAAGTGTGTTCCACTTCATGATTGTGTCCCACGTATTGTTGATTCTTCACAAGAAATGACAGTTTTATATCTTTGAAGTCTGAAATGTGGCAAAAGGTCACCAAGTTCAAGGGGGCCAAATAGTTTCGCAAGCCACTGTAATAAATAAAAAGGTCTGTGAGTATAAAACCTCATACTGGATCTTTTTTTTTAACATACTTTCAATTAATCATGTGCAAGTGTTCAATTTTCATCCGCATTGGAGGAGATTCCGTCAACGTGGACTTGACTGTGTGAATTTTGGAGCCGTTGCTTCTGAACACTGTGCTGAACTCCGTATGCAAAGTAGATGATTAAACCTGCGTTTAGAGGAAAACAGAGACGTGGTCCACACATTTCGATGAAAGACATTCTTTCAAGATTCTACACGTACCAATAGCCATCCACACGGCATAGCGTATCCATGTGTCCGATCCCAGTTGAACCATGAGATAAATATTGATCAAGGTGCTCAGGATAGGAAGCAACGGCACAAAGGGGACCTGTGTTTGCAAGAGAACAAATATATTGAAACATTGAACAAATACAAAATAAGGTTCCATACCTGTCAACCTGTCCGTTTTTGCCGTACAAAGTACGTTTATTATGCATTTTAAGACGTGTACGACGTACGAGAAAATCTGTACGGAAAAACGCAAATTTGTCAATTATGGGTACCATCCGGTATACACCGACTATCACGAAACGGCAAATCAATCAAGTCAAACGAGTTCGCCGTGGTAGCCCCTATCTCGGTATCGGGGTTTTTTTTCGTTGCAAACGAAGCGAGCGGATTGGTGTAGTGAAAGGAAGTCCGTCTTTTTTTAGAGAACCGGCTTTTTTGGCTCAACTCGTTAAAGAGAGCCAGCTCTCAAACGGCTCACTTGCTTTGATGCATTAAGCTCGCGCTCAATGGCGTCAAGTCAATAAATGCTTTTATTGAGAAGGTAAGGTAAAAATTTTTAGACCCGCGAAGCTCTGAACCCGCACGAGTGGAACCATGAACTAGCGAGGTTCCACTATACTTTAATTCATAAAAAACTACAGAAATAAAAACCGTCTTCATCAAGTTGAATATTCATTTGGACAGGTAACTTAAAATTAGTTTTACCTGGTTATATCAGTATCAGAAATTATTTTCCCCCCATTTTATTGACACTCCACTTATTGAAACATGAATATTTTGTTTGTTTGTTTGTACATGATTCAATTGTTTGTTTGTTTGTACATGATTCAAATTGAATCTTTTCTTCCGGCGCCGTCACGAATGGCAGCCACTCCAGCAGCTCCCGTGTTATTTTCGATTGTTCTCGATTGTTCTCAGCTCAGGGATGCTGCTGGAAATGTGAATTTCCCTTCGGGGATGAACAAAGTATCTATCTATCTTATACTACGAATTATGATGTTGTATAAAGAAGTTAAGAAAAAAAGGAAGTATAAATGGAGAAAATGAAAAAGGACAGGTTTGTGGTTATCCCTTTAATTAGTATATTACCAACAATAATTTAATGCAGAAAATGAGTTCATAATTAGAATTAAAAAATTTATTATTCTACTTAATTATATTTGCATGTATTTTTTTCTTCTACAGTGAACGTCCAAGCTACTTCATTTTTGTACTTTTTTATAATAAACTTCATTCATGTCGAGCAGCTCAGGATCTCACAATAAAATGTTAATTAACAATATATATGATATAACGAAACACATGTACAATATAACATGTTAAACTACATCAATAAACACGTTTGGGAAAAAAAATTGGTGTTAGATTATTTTGTATTTTGTGAGGGAAAATACGACATTTTGTAAGGGCATGGAGCCCTGGAGCGCGACAAGGTATGAGGTTTATTTATGATTTCATCATTTCTGTCTTAAGGGTGAACATGTGTCATAAATCACCACAAGAGGCCACTGTTGGGTAGTTCTGAGCTGACACACTACGGAAGCTGAGAAGCATATCGCTTCACAAACTTCCAAAGACCCCTTTCCATAATTTTCTTACGTTAGCAAAGGATGAATTTCAGCTCGTGACAGCACATGAAAGCAGGCGAGTGTCAACAAAAGACTGAGTGAGCTGGATACAGCCGGAGCGTCTGAAAAGAGTGAGTACCTGGGGTTGGTCAGAGCTGGTGTAAGCGGCTAACTTTTGCGGCTAGCAGAAGTAGCTATTGAAAGGCCAGTAAATTACAGCAAGGGCATAGTAGAATTCTTTTAAGGGTCGTGATCCTGGATCACGGAACTCAGTGACCTTCGCTTGCATGACCGGCTGAAGGACATTAAGGGAAGAAGAGAGTTTTATTCACGCGGAGACGCTTACAAGTGAAATAGCAATGAGCCACAGCCTGCAACCAGAATGGCTAAGAAAAGATACAGTGAAAAAGAAGTTAATGGAACCACAGCACTCATCGACGTTCGCTGTGGAAAGTGAGTGACACTGAAGCTAAAAATAACAAGAGCAGACAGCGGATGGCCACTGCCTGCAGCACAGTGGCTGATCTGAGTGGCTAGAGAAGGAAACAGTCAAAGATGTCTGACTCATGGGATTTGGCAATCATCAGGGGTCAGCTGTGCGTGGCTGTGAAGTGCCATCAGCACCAGTCGGCCAAACTACCTTTGCAAAGTCGTCATTCGGGCTTCCGCAGATTTAAAATGGCAGCCAAACTTGTCAACATCTCCACAGGGCGTCTCAAGTTTTGTAATATAATTACAAAATTCTAAACTAAAAAAAACTTGTTTATGAGATATTACATGTGTTTTGTAGTGTTTTTTTCCTGATAAACTATTTTTACACCACCAGGGGTTGCTCTATTATACACACTGGTGCTTTCATTTTCTTCTGCAAAGGACTCAACATAATTTGCCTTGCAAACCTAGTTAATTCCAACTCATAATTTTATCAACAAATTTTGTAAAAAAATTACGAAATTCTAAAACTAACAACATTAAAAAAAAACATTTTTATTAGATATTACTGTCATGATTACTGATGCGAGGCACCTGAGTCTGCTCCTTTGGCGCCAACTGCCTCGGACGCTGATTGGCTGTTTGTCCCTTTTAAAACCCCCGACTTCCTGTCACCGGTTGTCAGTCTGTCTGCGAACCTCAGCTCACGCTAGGCAAGCCTTTGGACCCTGACTCTCTCCTGTTCTGATTCCCGACCCATTTTCTGAACTTGACTACGATTTTTGCTCCCCCGTCCTGTCCACTGATCTATTTTTTTTTCCGCTCTCGACACCGCCATCTTTCGCCATCTGAGCAACCTGCTCCACGCGACCAGCGATCTACGGAGCGTGTGTACTATCCTTTACAAGTGGGTCCTGTCTTTGTTCTGGTCTTGGCAATTACATGTGTTTTGTTGTGTTTTTCTTTAATAAATGAAGTATTTTTACACCACCGGGGGTTGCTCTGTTATACACACTGGTGCTTTAATTTTCTTCTGCAAAGGACTTAACTAATCTTGCCTTGCAAACTAGTCAATCCAATTCATAATTGTATCATTTCTCTCTATATAATATGTCATAGTGTTGCGATTTGCATAGTTAGCATGCCATGAAAGCAGCTCTGGATGTGCTCTGCGGTTGTCTCCCGACGAGAACGACAGTGAGAAGCAGAATGGCCACGGTCAGGACCACGCAAACTACGCTCCACCACTCCGAAGACTGCAGCGAGGTCGACGCTTGCGAGATGAGGAGACTCAGGATGATGGCTAAAAATACTGAAATGGGGAAAAAAAAACACTGTCAGGGTTAAAATGATATTGTAACTACAAACAGATTGAAAACAGCACTTACTGATGGAAACTGTCAAAAAAGACACATTTTTAGAAGTGCGTGTCGTACAATGAGAGTGTGGACAAAAGAGTCCACGGAGTGTAAAAGCTTCTTGTTTGTTGTCTGTATCGACATCAGCTTGGTATCTGTACGGATGATAATTTAGATCATGAAGAAGGAAGGTCTAAATCGTTCCAGTTGTGAGACGGTCACAATAAAAGTGCTCTCACTCTTCCTTTGTGAGTCCGTCAATGAACCTCTGCCCCGCAAGATGTGGGTTTTGACTCGGTCCTGTTCCCTGTTGGTATTTCCTGTCCGGTATTGTTCCCATTTATTTTGTCCTGTTTAATATCGGTTTCCAGTTTCGTTCCCGTCTAGTTTGTCCTGTTTAATTTCGATATCCTGTTTTGCTATCAATCCTGTCTGTTCCGTCCTGACCGGTATTGATCCCATCTGATATATGCTCGGGCAATTGGTATTGATCTCGTCGGCCTCTGGCTTCCTGTCATTCCTCGCCAGGCTACTCCCTAACGTGCATGAATCCCCATTTCCCGTAAAATAAAAGGCTTGTGTGAGCAACGTCACGCATTTGGGTCCTGATCCTGTTCCGGTTCTTGACACAGTATCTTCGAAAATATTTTGTAATAGAATATTATGGGCACATGTGAGCTACAGGATAATGGCATGTAGGATTCACGAATGCGCCCTCAAAATGACTGACAGCTACTTTCATACTGGGAGGGCAGGCCATGACAAAAATAAAACTTTAAAGATAGTAGAAGAATTCCTACTTTACACCGACACTTTGTCTGGACCAAGTCTGGCAAGTACAGATAAAACTCAAGGCCTTTTCCTTACTGAAACCTAAAAATAATAATTATTAAGTGCTCTAACTTTGGCTAAACAGATAAAGGAGTTATAAATGGCTGAACAAATAAAAAGGTTATAAAACCATCACTTGTTTTTTACAAGGGCTGGGTTCCAAAAACGTCCTACGATATTCAAAACCAATTTACTTGCTCAAGTAATTGTTTAACAAATAAAAGTACTGTACTCTATAAATCTTTTTTTTATTCACAAATAACTTCTTTTACTGTCAAATTAAAATTTCAAAAATATTTTTGCTGTTTTTTCACACACTTGTATGGATTAAGGAAATAATCCAATTTACTCTCCATGATACTTTGCCGCCATCATGTGTAAATTATGAAGAACTGCATTTACCTGTCGGTTTTATCCTACAGAAACCATATATTTTACCATTATCAAACACTTTTTTTACAAGCGCCAGGGAGCCACTAGGCGAGCACCAGATACCCGCTTGTGTCTCCAGAGCAAGTTTAGCGGGACTAGGAGTCCAACTTTGTTGGCGATAGAAAGAACCTTCCTCTGTTTAGCCAATCAGGATGCATGAACAATATACGAGGTGTCATGATTACTGATGCGAAGCACCTGTGCCCGCTCCTTTGGCGCCAATTGCCTCGGACGTTGATTGGCTCCTTGTCAGTATTTAAAACCACTAATTTCTGTCACTGGTTGTCAGTCCGTCTGCGAACCTCAGTGCACTCTAGGCAAGCTTTTTCGACCCTGACTCCCATCTGTTTTTGCTCCTGTCTGTTTCCCGGCTTCAACCTGTTTTTTGATCCTGACCACGTCTACTCTTCTCCCCAGGCTTTCGACCACGTTTTTGTTCTCTCCTGACCCGGCTACTGACCCGTTTTTTCCGTTCCCGACACCGCCATCGCTCGTCACAGAAGTCCCACTTCCGCGTTCAGAGCGACCTGCTTCCCGCGTCCAGCGATCACTGGATCGTAGGTACAACCCTTCCCTTTCTTCCAATAAAACTGAGAAACGTAACGCAAGTGGGTTCTGTCTCCGTTCTGGCCTTAACACGATGAAAATTGTTGAAGCAGCGAAATCGCAAATAGTAAACAGCGATAAAGCAAGGGGTTACTGTAATTAGCTGGGGTCGTATACAGCTTAGCTTGAATGGTAGATTAAAAAAAAGTATATTCTGTATTTAAGGATAGGTGACCAACACTTGCCTGCCTAAAAGTACGAATGCACAAATAAATGTAGCCGAAGGGTCGAAATGAAAATAAATCTGGTCTTTCGACATTTAATAACCCGACTGAACTAAACAACCTTACCTTAAAATGAGAATACATATGGCAACGAGGGTGTAAGCAAACAAGGTTCCAATGGACATCATGTCAACGAGCGCTTTCAGGTCAAAAAGCAATGCCATGATGGCTGCAAAGAAAGAAGGTTTCATTCAGACTCGAGAACTAAAATGGTTGTTGTATTCGTCTTTCTTACCCGCGACAACCCCTGAAGCGATGGTGGCAAACACAGGACTTTGTCTTTCGCTCATTTTGCTGAGAGGGCTGAAGAGAAGGCCATCTCTCGCCATGGCGAAGAGCACTCGGGGCATCGGGAACATCGACCCCAAGAGGCTGATGGGAGAAGAAGTACTTAATAGTAGAACCCCGGGATATGGCGACCCCACCTTATGATGTTTTCACATTATGATGTGGAATTACAGCATTTTCCGACATTAACTAATAATATTTTGAATGCCCAAAAGCTTTTTGGGTTGGTAGGTTGGAACCCCTAATTACAAGAGTCTTAGGGGCACCATATCCTGTGGTGTGTCTTTGACATGCACAGCCTCGTGTCACCCATCCCTGTCCAGGCCACCAAATGTTATCACCGTATCTTGGTAAATGTGCTAACCACTGCACTATAGAAACATGGTAGTCATGTAATCATTTACTGTATAAGTATTACTTCTTTATTTTAAGCCTGTTGATCCTAACAATTGGTCTTTCGAGACGGATATTGTACATCTTGAGGGATTTATACTGTCAGTTTACAAATTTTAAAATTTGTAGTTTTCATGTGTACGACGGTATCTGTACTATTACACTATCCCATGATGTAAAACAGGCATGCGGGCAAGGAAAAACTCAAAAACCACTGCATGAGGAAATTAAGAAACCTTGAGAAGGGGCCACACAAGAAGTATTCCCTCTTCCAGGATGATCAGGCTGCAATGGATGTTGCAAAGGCATCAACAAACATCTTAAACATGAAATATGGGTCATTCATAAGCTATAGAATATAAGTGTTATTTGAGCCAAGATTTAAACAGTTCCACTGCAGACCGAATCTTAGAGGGCAGAGCATTCCACAGCACCAGGGCCTGAATGGAGAACGCTCTGAAACCTGCAGATTTCTTCTTGGTTCCTGGGATCACTAGTAGTCCAGCATTTTACGAGTGAAGGCTCTGAGCAGGAACATAGGGCGAGATTAAATATGAAATATATGAAGGGAGCCAGTGCAGGTCAGCCACAATTAAGGTAATTAAATGTTCTTGTCTTAGTTAGAAGCTTCGCTGCAGTGTTTTGTTCCAGCTGATGCTAGACTTTGGAAGACCAGAGAGTAGTACATTACAGTAATCGAGATGGGAGGCAACAAATGCTTGAATTATAATCTCAGCATCACACTAGGACAGCATAGGGCAAATGTTTGCAATGTTGCGAAAAAATGGAAGATACAGATGAGAGTAATCCCCATAGCAATGAAAACTGATATTTGATTTGCGAATAATATCACCTAACGGAAGCATATAAATGCTAAAAAGAAGGGGAACAAGTACTAAGCCCAGTGGAACGCCGCAGGTAACATCAAAGTGCTCAGAGGTCACATCCCCTAATCTAACACAATCAGTCCTATCTGAGAGGTCGGATCTGAACCATGAGATGACAGTTCCTGAGAGACCAATCCATTTTTCCAGCCGATCTAGTAAAATATTATGGTCACTGAGATCCAGCAACAACTACAGTGATGACGCCAGGAGATGATGGTTTGTTACCATAATCAGGGCTGTCTCAGTGGAGTGATCAGCCCTGAATCCTCAAAAAGATTATTCCCAGACTTATTATTCAGCTGCTGTGCCACAAGTTTTTCAAGTACTTTAGAAACAAACGGCAGGTTTGTGGCCCCTGGGATCTCTAGTTGTTTCAAGTGTTTGTAATGCATTAGCTAAATACCATTGTTTTCTATCCCCCGCCATACAGCAATATCGCCCACCTTTAGAGCAGTTTAATGCCTTATCCCGGTGGGTCTACTGTACAAGTTTCTTACCTTGTTGAGAGTGCGCAGAGGGACCCCACTGCAACAGCGTACTTAGCGGGACCCCAGCCCACGTAGGTAAAAGCTGCGGGCAGCGGGCTGTGAACGCTAAGCAAATAATACGGCATCATTAGCGTCAGGGCGGCCGACACGCCGAAATAAGCTAGGAAGCAAATGAGAAGCGAGGCCACGATTCCCAAGGGGATTGATTTTTGGGGGTTCTGGACCTCCTCTCCTATTAAAAACAAAACAAAAACAAGCATTGATAAAAACGGATCGGTTTTTCTTTTATCTGGGGTGTTTTTTCTTTGTTTACCGGTTGTGGCAATGCAGTCAAAGCCCACAAATGCGTAAAAGCATGTCGCCGCTCCAGCTAGCGTGCCGTCAAATCCGAAAGGGAAAAATCCGCCGCTTCCAAAATTCAGAGTTTCATTGAAGGATGAAGTGTTTCTGGGAAAGATAAACAGTTTTTGATTTATTTAAAGGGACAGTTTGTATTAACAAACTACTAGATGTCGCTGTGTTGTGTATGCAACAGAAAACATCCCTTCCTTCCTTCCTTGGTTTATTTTATTTAGTCATTCGTCAATTAACTTGTATACAAATATAAATTATCTTTTTATATATTCATTTGTTGGCTCTCAATTTCTTTCTTTTCCTTCTGTTTTCCCTACTTTCTTTTCCTTCTAGCTTTCATTTCTTTCTTTTCCTTCTGTCTTTAATTTCTTTGTTTATCTTTTTCATTTTTTTCTTTTCCTTCTTTCTTTTCCTTCTTTCTGTAATTTCTTTCTGTCTCTCCTTCATTTCTCTCTTTCATTTGTCTCTCTTGCTTTCCTTCCTTCCTTCCTTCTTCATTTATCAATCTTATTATTTTATTTACTTATTCATCAATATAATTGTACACAAATATATATATATATATATATATATATATATATATATATATATATATATATATATATATATATGTATACTTTTTTATTTATTTATTCATTCATCCAGTTTCTTTCTTTCTTTTCCTTGCATCTTTTCCTTTTTATTCCTTCTTTCTTTTCATTTTCCCTCCTTTCCTTCCTTCCATACTTGATTCCTTTCTTTCTATCTTTCCTTCCTTCCTTCCTCCCTTCCTTCCTTCCTTCATTTCTTCCTTCCATCTTTCCTTCCTGCCTTCCTTCCTTTATCATTTTATCTATTTATTCACAAATATACTTGTATACAAAAATATGCATATATATATATATATATATATACCAGCACGGCGGCGCAGTGGTTAGCGCGTGTGCGGCACAGTTCTGAGGTCGTGGGAACCTCCTGCGTGGGTTCAAATCCAGCTACCGGCCTTACTGTGCGGAGTTTGTATGTTCTCCCCGTGCTTGCGTGGGTTTCCTCCGGGCACTCCGGTTTCCTCCCACATTCCAAAGACATGCATCTCAGATGAATTGGCCGGTCAAAATTGTCCCTAGGTGTGACTGAGCGAGTGAGTTGTCTGTCCCCGTGTGCCCTGAGATTGGCTGGCAACCAGTTCAGGGTGTCCCCTGCCCACTGCCCAAAGATGGTTGGGATGGGCTCCAGCCCCCCTGCGACCCTAATAAGGATAAGCGGTACAGCTGATGAGATGAGATGAGATGAGATATATATATATATATATACACATAATTTTTTTATTTGTCCACTTTCACTACCTTCCTTTTTTTACTTTTTCTTACTTCTTTCTTTTACTCTTTCCTTCCTTCCTTCCATCCTTCCTTCATTACTTTTAATTATGTACTATTTATCCATTGTCTTCTCTTTTAATGTCTCAATTCATCTATGTATGTATTGATATGTTTGCTGTCTATTGTGTGGCGTAAAAAAACTAGGCATACTCTTGTGATTGTTGAAGATGTTCTTCATCAATGTACCAGTTGTTGAGATCTCCCTTTATGAAGCCGGTGAGAATAACAAAGAGTAGCACGACAATGTTGACTGCTGTGAAGATTTTGTTCACGATGGCGGACTCTTTTACACCAAATGCAAGAATCCCTAGAAAGGAAACCACACAGTGACATTTAGAGAAGTTGCTATGTTGTCAGGATCTTGCAATGCCACCTTCCCCCAGAGAGTGCCACAGGGGGGAGTGGCCGTACTGTGCACACCTGTGTCCAATTCTCATCATACCCGGCCTTTTTAATTGACTTGTCATTGCCATTGTTATGTTTGTTTCTAGTTTCTATACAAGGAAGCAGAAAACTAGGCTGGAGAGCTCAAAGAAGATGTTTAATAATCCCAGGTATAGTGTCACAAACCGAGAAATTGTCCAAACAAGAAATCAGGAACCTGTTGTGATCGCAATGATGGCAATAAGCCAAGAGCTTATGTTGCCAGATGAGACAGGTGTGGAGAGAATGGATGCAGATATGTGCAGTTTTGCCTCACCCCTCTTGGGGTGTGCAAACTTTTTGGAGAATATATGATTCTATATTGCTTTATAAATAGTTTCGTTTCTCCAAAATGAGTACCGTATTTTCCGCACTATAAGGCGCACCTAAAAGCCTTTATTTTTTTCAAAAGCTGACCATGAGCCTTATAATACAGTGCGCCTTATATATGGATCAATATTAGGGCGCAAAGTCTTGCAACTAAGGCAAGCAGCCGCCGACTAGATTTTTCCCCGAAGGCGAAGTAGTTCGCAGTGTATGCTGGGATTTATATACCGGCGTTTCATTTCCTAACCAATGTGTCAATCATCATTTGAATCAGTCACTATTGGCGAAAGTTATTCGGAGGTAAAAGGGGCGGATCCTTTTTATCATTTACAGGCTCGCATAGGCTAAAGGGGCGAAACAAAGCCTGCAATTGGCCGAAAAAGATGAATGTGAATCACACGTTGGGTTGCACTACGGCATAGAGAAAACATTTTTTACTAAATATTTTACCCTCCTGGATTTACTACACTTACGGTTGTAAGAAGACCATGGTTACGTATCATTATCGAACGTGATGGCTGAAAGAGAACTTAGGTGAGCTATGCGGCTTTATATTTTCCCGGTATCTTGTTTTAGAACGATCTTGATGTTTCTGTGATGAGTGTATTTTTAAACTAAATTCAATTCAAAGTGTTTATTGTCATATGCACAGTAAAGAACCCCGTTTCCCTGCACAATAAAATTCTTACTTTGCTGCCAGCAAAAAATAAAATGGAAACTAAGAAATGTTTGGCATTTCTTGAATCCCAAGACTTTAACCTTCCGAATGATATTTGGAACGATGCGTTTGAGTGATTGGTGACATCGTACAGACACTGTTTCCGTACATGTCTGAGACACGTATTTGCTTCTTTGCAAGCGTTCGGAATGTTAAGGGGGTAATAAGTTTGACTGAACTATCTGACTGTTTTGTCGACGTTCCCATTGTAGCGCCTTATAATCCGGTGCGCCTTATGTATAGAAAAAGTTTTAAAATATATCATTCATTGAAGGTGCGCCTTATAACACGGTGCGCCTTATAGTGCGGAAAATACGGTATGTCTTAAAAAGAAGCGAGTCCCTAGCTCATTTCTCGCAAAAGTTATGATTTTTTCTTAAAGTAAATGCAGACAGAATGCTCCTCCTGGCCACTAGAGGACAGTATAGGATATACTCAGAAGTACACACAATAAAGAAAAGACAATATAGTAAGTCCCTATTTTTAAGCACTGAATTTGATAATAAGCAGTGAAAAAGAGAAATATCCTGATAAATAAAATAAATATATGACAGTTATTTGAATATTGGCCTTGAGCGCAGTAACATGAAAAAATATTTTTAAGGGGGGCCATACACAAAGGGAATCTGGGGACAAGAGTTGCACCAAAACGCTTTTTTAAGCACTACTTTGTTGCCATTGTATATGTGGTTATATCTTTTATCATTTTCATTTGGTAATTTACCCATCTTTGCCTTAGAGCAGGGGTCGAGAACATTTTTGACTCAAAGAGCCATGAAAGCAAAATACTTAGATTTTCTTTAAGAGCCACACCATATATTTTGGGAAAAAATTGGACAAAAGCACCAAACAAGTAGAAAAAAATTATTCTTCCTTCTTACTTCATTTTGACCTTCATTTTTGTTCTAAATGATGGTTTCAAAACAAGGTGCTAGCAGGGTTATTTAGTAAAAATGTCACAAAATACTGCAAACGAGAAGGATACGGATGTATACACCTTTGGCACACAGGGCAGTGGGTGAAAAAGAGAAGGAAGTGTACTGTGTGTGCAGAGATCCGCCCACCCCTACTGCTTACCCAATCAAATTGCTCTGGGTGCTTGGCTGGTGTTTTCCAATGTTTAGAGATTGTTCTGCTGGTTTTCATCATAAGGCATCTCAACAGTGTGTCACGGTTGCCATGGCGCCCAATGGGCCCCCGCCGTGTGGCGCCAGCCTCTGTCACGGTTGCCAGGGCGCCCAATTGGCCCCGCCCAAGGACACCAGTTGAAACTCGTTGACAGATTGCTCCCTGACTACTGTCCTGTGAGTCGCCTTTCTAGTCGGAGCGTCTGCGAAACTCTGTTTTGACACGTCAAGCCCTGAGAATCTCCTTTTTTTCCCTGTGTTTTTGTTGTTGTTTGCCAAGCCCCGTGAATCTCGTTTTTTTTCCTGTGTTTTTTGCTCCTGTTTTGCTCTCGCCAAGATCTGTTTGATTTTGACCACTTCCGTGTTCCGAGCAATCTACTCCCCGCGACCAACGATCTCCGGATCGAGTGTGCACTCCTTTCTCTTCTCCCCAACAAACTGTGAGTAACGTTACGCGAGTGGGTTCCGCTTCCTGTTTCCTGTCCTGGTCCTGACACAGTGAGCATACTGCACATTGTTTAATGAGCTTACATGTAAAAGATTCCTCAGAGACGCAGAGCCTAAACGGGGTCAGTTGATGTAACACCATGAGTGTAAACTGCAGTTAACATTTTTCCCAATATATTTTGGATAGAACAGATGATTTACAGAGTTTCTTTGGCTTCGCAATCGAAAAGTCACAGAAAAGATTACTGCGTTCTGAAGGATTTTATACATTTGACTATAAAGGATTTTATACATTGGACTATAAAGGATTTTAACCGATTGACTCATAATGCAATGAACATTTTCACTGAAAAGGCTTCAGGTCACGCTGTTCCAAATGCAGAATATTTTGACTGGGGAATTTTGATAACAGGACTCTGACGGAGAACGGCAGGCGATGTTTTGAGAACAAGGCCCTGATGACGTAGAAACGCTCGGTGTTGTTTAGAGTTTTCCAGATATTGCAACACCCAGGGGGGGCTTCCTTGGCACGCCCATGGGAGGAGTCAAGACGCCATCTTGCGGGGAGACGTGGGCCAAGAAGAGAAAGCAAAAGGACTTCAGAGAAGGCTTGCCAGGGACTCCAACGACACTAATTCGACGAATTCGGCTGTTTTCGATGGAGTAAACTCAGTTAAATTGTTTTTGAGATTAAATCTGCTCCCGTGTGAAAATGTCGGCTTTCTTGTTCATCGTTTCCCTCAAGAAACGAGCGCGCATAAATTGTTGAGTGAATGTAGGTTGTGTTTGGTTAATGGAGTCAGATAACTAATTCAAACAATTTGGTAAACGGTACATTTTGGTATTTAATTCCCAACAGTTCCTTATTTGATCTCCGAGCCAGATGTACTCATGCAAAGAGCCATACCTGCCTCATGAACCATACGTCCCTGACCCAGGTCCAGGGGAAGTTAGCGTTCCAGATCCTGACAGATGTAATACTTGAATGCCTGGAATGGTTGAAGCGTACCTGCCAAAAGCATGATAAGTCCAGCTGCAAAGAAGTCCGGGTAGGGAGCTAAACCTGGCAGGTCCATAGCAGCGTGTTTTCCCAGTGAATTAGCAATAACATTTCCAATGAGGTCATCGAAAGTTCCACTCCATGCTCTTGCAACACTGGATGTCCCTGAATGCAAATGGAAACTTCATTAATAACAACCCACGATTGGGATATGGAGGAAGCGGACCAAAAACAAAATATGTTTTTACCGATAACATAAGACAGAAGAAGATTCCACCCGGTGATAAAAGCCCAAATCTCGCCCACTGTCACATAGCTGTAGAGGTAAGCAGAACCGGTCTTGGGAACCCGAGCTCCGAACTCGGCGTAGCACAGTCCGGCAAAGACTGAAGCAATGGCGGCTATCAAGAAGGAGATGATGATGCTAGGCCCGGCCACGGTTCTGGCCACCTCCCCGGACAGAACGTACACGCCGGCCCCTAATGTGCTGCCCACCCCCAGAGCCACGAGGTCCAGGGTTGTCAGGCAGCGTCGGAAGTTGGAGACCTCTCCTTCGGGCTCCAGAGGTTTCCTGCGTGATAAGCTCTGAAGGAACGTCAGGATCTTTGCACCGGACATCCTGGCGGGCAACTACAACATCAAATCACATTTTTATAAAGCTTTTGTCATATATAAAAACAAAACCTGACAAAAAAAGGAAGAAGAGAAACAAATTGAGGAAAATGACCTTTGACAGCTACTGTGAGCCTCAGCCAACATCTTTGTTTTGAGGCTAAGAGCGACTTTTTTGCTTCTGATTAGCGAAAAGGGCCTTCAGTTTCATCTATTTTATAAAAGGACTTACGCTATTACTATGTTACTATTATGTTATTACCAGGCTGTAATTATTAGATGTAGGATTCTAACATCCTTCCGATCTCCTCTTTCTTCCACTCAGTTGCTTTACTTCCACATCCTCTCACATTTAGTGACCCTATAACAAGGGTTTGCGAGACCTTTCTGTCTCCCGCCCCCCTTGTGTCTCTTGTGTCCCGTTTCCTCTGGAGGGACGAAAGCATGACCAACTTGGGTGCCAAGGTGGTTAACTTGTTTGGGTGTTTGGGCATTTGGGTTGGCCATGGTCCAAAAATTTGTGTGTGTTTTTTTTGCTACTTTTTCCCTTTTATTTTCTTTGTTATTGTATGTGTTTGTCTTGCTGTCGGTCACCCCCCTTGAGGGATATGACCAAGGTAGATAGATGGATAGAAATAGGATTCTAACAGGCTCAGGGCACCACTAAAACCTTTGCTTACTATATAGGCACAGAGTTAAAAAGATAAATACATAATTGTCTTGGTCCTGCGCCTGCAGTCCCTCCCCTTTCTAAGAGATGGCAGCATTGCCCCATTTTCTCATTCCCCTCCACACTCTTCTGTCTAGGTGCACCCAATTATCATTAGCCACCCTTTGCTATAAATACTCCAGTCTCCCACTCCATGTTGCTGGGTCGTCATTGTACTCATCTCGAGATATTACCTCTCCAAGACGGCAAGCTCTTGATACCGGAACATTTGTCTCAATGTATCAAATTCAAAATATTCCTCAAATATTTTTCTCAAGACTTTCTCCTCCAAGACAACCTCCCCAAATTTATCATCCCAAATTGCCCTTTTTGGCAGTCCTGGTCCCGCTGCATAGCAATGAAAACTGATATTTAACTTGTGATTAATAGCACCTAACAGAAGCATATAAATGCTGAAAAGAAGGGGACCGAGTACTAAACCTTGAGGAACGCCACAGTTAACACTAAAGGCCTAGTAGTGATTGTTATATTATTATTAAATAAACGCTCCCTATTAAGCGTTTGATTGCGTGAACCCTGTTTTTGTCTCTTTGTGTCCTGCCTTTAGGTCTGTCTGAATTTATGTGACAATTATAGTCTAATTCAAAAAAGAATCTTGAAAGAACTAATTATATACAGTATTTACACCAAGAGATATCAAACTCAGTTTGGCACAGGAGCCATATCCGGACTTTCTGTTCTCAGGCGGACCGGACCAGCGAAAGAATGTTGACTTCAAATTTTAGCTTACTGTAGTTTTTTAGTAATCTTCATCATTCAGCCTACTTTAGTAGCATACCTTACTTGTTACAACCATAAATGACAAGGGATATTTTTTAAGCATGCACATTTATTCACAAACAATAGGGAAAAATATTTTCATGTATGGGATTGAATCTGTTAACTGGTTTATTTTTACGGTTGAGTGAGTGCAGTTTTACACCTGAACCAACTCACCATGCTATATAAACTCAAGTGGGAGCTAAGGAAACAATATAATTTAGCCTTCAATGTTGTACTGGTTTGAAATGAATAGGTAAAAATCCAGACTGCATCACATCAAACTACAAGGCTGGGTCTACTAAGATGAGAGTATATCCCATACTGCCCTCCAGTGGTCAAAATGAGCATTAGGTTTGCATTTACTTAAAATAATCATAACGTTTGACAGAAATGACCTACGGACTCGTTTCTTTTTGAGACGTACTCAGAAATTTATGGCCAGGCAGAATAAACAATCCAGCCGTGTCCAAACCCAGCCCCTGGGCTTTAAATTTGACACACCTGTTTTAAAGGGACAGTATGTATTATTTGACCACTAAATGTCCTTTATCGTGTTGCCTAACCGAAAACGACAAAGGAATACAAACTACGGAGCCTCAAAGTGAGCAAACTGCACCATTTTTCATCCAAAAATTTTTGTTATTTGTGTACCTGAAGCAACAATATGGCGGACAATTATGTCAACATTTATATTATCATGTATTTTTTTGTTAGTATTTATATCAATGTTTGTTTTAATGAAAATTTGTTTTACCACTAGGAGCGACAATACAATATATACTGTCCCTTTAAAGACACCTTTAAAATCAATGATTTCCCATGCAAGTTGAAATCACATTTTCTAAAAATAATTCACAGTAACACATCAGTAGTGGAAGAAGGAACAACAAAGACCAAAAATAAATGAAATATTTTTTTTAAAAAGCCAAAAAATATATATAAAAAGGAGATCCAAGCTAAAGAATAGGACTATCATTATAAATAAACGTCTTTTGAACCTGCTCTTGATACAGACTTTGCGTAAATTTTGTTCTCTTGACAGGTCGGGGTATTCCGTTTTTAGTAATTGACTCAGCTTATTTTAACCCCACTTCTCAAAATTATAACCTAGTAATAACATAATAACAAGACAATAACAACATAGTAATACAATGATAAGTTATTCTAGAAATGCATATCATACTGGTACTTTTTTGTGCCAACAGTTAACAAAATAAAAAAGGATAGTGACTCCTTCGTTACACGATTTTAAAAAAAGTATTGATAGTCATTAAAATAGTAGCTCATAAAAATATTTACTATTTATTCCCTCACCGTTGCAGCAGGATGAGCCTGACGTTCAACGCCGGTGTGGTTGTGTCGAACCCTTAACTGCAAAATCTTCATAGCGAGTTTTTTGATGCGTTATGTTACATTTCAGACATACTTGTCATTTCTGGGGAGTGAAAACAGAGTGAAGGAGGGAGTATTATTGGATTTGAGCATCACCAAGGGTCACTTTCAGAGGGCTAGAAATAATTTAAACAGAATACTGTTTATCGTTTACGGCGGGGTTTATGTTTAAAAAAAAACCTGTGATAGGAGAAATCTGTCAAGTAGAAATGGTGTACTAAGTAAAGTTGTAATAAATAGCTAATGTAAAAACTGTAAAATGACAAAGTTGTATAAAGTTTGATTAAATAACATTAATAGAAGTATAAAAGTTATAGTCAGCTATTATGATGGCGCACTCGTGAATCCTACAACCCATTGTCATGTAGTTCATCTTTGCCCAGAATATTCTGTTTTAAAAAGCCAGGGATGTCAAACTCAGTTTGGCCCTGGGGACAGATCCAGGATATCTGTTCTAAAAATCTAAACTCCAAATATTTAGCTTTGTTTTTCATTATTATGCTTTATCATTCAACCCACAAAAGTAACCTACCCTACATATCATAATTAAGGATGACAAATGATTTTTTTAAGCACAACACGTTTATTTACAAACAATGGGCAAAAAAATGATTTTTATATTTGGTATTGAAGGTGTGACTGGTTTATTTTAACAATTGAGTGAATGTGCTTTTAGTGCCGAACCAACTCACCACGCTATACAAACTCAAGTAGGAGCTATGAATAAAATGTTTTTGCCTTAATATTCTTACTGTCATAATTGCCAAAATGAAGACACCTGGGGAAATCGTTTGGCGTGCTGGAGCGCGCTCTCTGATTGGCTGGCACTCTCCTCTTAAGCTGTCAGCGCTCAGAGAGGACTGTCAGACCGTACTTGTGTCTCTCTGTGTGTGTTTGCCAGATTCCAGTACCAAAGACTTCTCCTGTTTGATTCGGTTTCGCCCTGTTTCTGTCCCACGTTTACAACCTGCTCTCCTGCCCTGGCCATCGACCTGCCCGCTAAGCCATATCGATTCTGCCTACCAGTCACGGAACTGCCATTCCGTCCAACGCTGCTAGCGACCGACAACCATCGGCTTCCAAAGCAAGCTCTGTCAGCTCAACCCAATAAAGATTCCGTTAAAATGAACGCAATTGGGTCCGAGATTCCATTCTGGGTCGTGTCACATGCTGGTTTGAAATGAATTTTCTTTTCCAGTTTTGCTGTGAGAGTCCATGTATCGCAAGTGAAGAGAAAGATGGAAGTAACCAGGGGTTGCATGAGTCTGATCTTTGATTTGACTGCAATATTCTTGTCCCTCTTGATGGGTTTTAGACTGGCAAGTGTCGTTGTGGATTGAGCTATTCTGGCCATGATTTCTGGTTCTCCAATATGTTTAAATTTGGTAACAGATGATGTTTGAAGCGATACCTTGAGGGTTGTTGGTCAGTACTGTTGTTTTTTTCTGTACTGATTCCCATTCCATGCTGGGTTTATGGTTTGTCCAGGCGATGGACCAGATCTCTAAGTTTTTGTTCTTTTCCTGACAGTCCTGTAGTAATGTTTGTCCCCCAAAGCTGAGTGTACCTGGTAATCCATTGCTTCGTTCATGATCCTCTCCAGGAAGATGCTGAATTAAGTTGAAGAAACAATGGTTTGAAACCACGCTCCAATTGTACAATTGATCAGTACCGCACTGTCGGCATTTGCATACAGCTGTGAAATGGTCTGAACTAGTTTCTGGTCTACTAGTTATTTACCACATTAATTATGTATAGGGTGTATTTCTGATTAGCTTCATGTTTTCTTCAAGAAATAAAGACATTTCTAATCGACTCCAAACTTTCAAACGGTAGTGAAATTATAGTGAGGCATCACTGCCTTACAAACACAATAAGGATCCAAGTTGAATGTGAAGTGTGACGTCAAGTGAAATTGTTTTTAGCGGGAACGTGTACTCGGCAACAAAATGAGTAAAGGATCATCAGAGCAGAAGGGACACTGTTTGAGGACACTAATGGTGCAGTCCTTAGATTCTAGAGATTTTCTGTATAGGTTGAAGGTAAATGTCTAAAAGAAAATGTGTTTGAAATATTTGAATGATTTATTCAACACTATTACTGAAATGTACTTACTAGTGTATGCAAATGTTAGGTGAGGTAGGAGGGTGAGCAAGCTTTATTAGCGGTAGGAAATGGACAAACCTTCTCCCGGTTAATCATTTATGGAGACCACAAAGTGAGCTCACAAAGTAATTGGCCGCTGAATTCATTCCACTCTCAGGATTAGTTAGTTAAGCATCTTTCAATGAGTCCGGGAATTTTATGACAGTGATCTCCAAGAGATTTAGAAGGTAAGTTGAACTTGTCTATTAAATAATGTGTTCCTTGAACGATTTTGCCTATTCATCAAAACTTTAATCAATTCCATTAAAATCTGTCGTGGCGACGAAAACGTAAGTAAGTTTGGATTTAAGTGCCAGGATTTAGACCAGGTGTCACCAATGCGGTACCCGCAAAAACAAACCCTGCACGGGTGACAGAAAATGTACCGAATTAAAATGTGTTTTTCCTTTATCATATATTTTATGATGTTTTGAAATGTGTTCTTTTGGCCAAAAAAGTAGTTTAGTTTTTAAATCATTAATCAGGGCCCATGAGACAATGCCGAGAAAAGCACAAGAAAATAATGAGCCGCTTAATGTCAAACAATAAGCTGCAGTTTTAAATATGTCCACTGGTTGTCAGCAAAGCGAGGAGCCATTACCAAAGCAACCCAATGTAGCTGTATTTGGCAGGCTACCATTTATCAACCAGAGAACATTTGACAAAACGCCCATCCTGATGTTATTTTACTAGAAGTAACGGACACACTGTTTAAGGCAATATGATTGAACTTCATGTGTGGATGGCTACCTTAACCGAATCTGTTGATACCCTTTCTATCTCCAGGGATTGGAAATAATCGGTTTTCAACTGGATTAAAAAATATAAAATGAAAACGTTTATCCTGGGTGTCTTTGCAAGCTTTTAGACGGTAAAGTGTAAGGTGGCCGTTTCTTCATTCTCACATCTCCGCCCTGGCATTTTTCCGGCCGTATAAGGCAAGCGGCAGGTTGTTCTGCATGATGACTTGGTTCACTGGCCACAGGGTCAGCCTGCAGGAAGCTCATTAGAGTGCAACTCAACACTTCTTTCTTCTCTTTCTCCACTTAGATCTCCTCGCTGGGGTGAGCATGACCATCACAAGGCATCGCAGCGAGTGCTGAGAAAAACAAATAAACGCCCTACACTCCGATCGGAAAAGATGCGATTCCTTCTGTGCTGTCTGCTGTTCTTTAAATGCACTTGTGTCATGTCTGCCTACGGGCCCCATCAACGGGCGCAGATGACTGGTGATATATTGCTGGGGGGCCTTTTTCCCATTCATTTGGGGGTTGCGTCCAAAGACCAGGACCTGGCAGCACGGCCCAAGTCTACACAGTGTGTCAGGTGACCCACTTAAAAATGTGTCTTATTTGGGTTGGAAAATCTGTATCCAGAAAATTAAACTTCTTGTTACGATATATCCACTGTACACCCCCAACTCCTTGGATAAAGTGACCCTGCCTTGTGAAATTTTCACTTTACAGTGTGGAATATGATTTTCTAGGGTATTTTTCCTACTTAAGAAAGGTTTTTACTTCCAGGATTTACCACCCCTGTACCCTTTGTACTGGATCTTATTACATTTATAATCATCCAAGTGTTCTTGTTATACATTGCAATTTATTCTTTAAACATGCTACCGCTTATTATGTTATTTCCCCTTCAGGTTTAATTTCCGTGGTTTCCGTTGGCTGCAGGCCATGATTTTTGCAATCGAGGAGGTCAACAACAGCACGAAACTCCTGCCCAACATCACGCTGGGATACAGGATCTTCGACACCTGCAACACCGTCTCCAAAGCACTGGAAGCCACTCTCAGTTTTGTGGCCCAAAATAAGATTGACTCATTGAATTTGGATGAGTTTTGCAACTGCACCGACCACATCCCGTCGACGATTGCTGTGGTCGGTGCTGCTGGATCGGCTGTCTCCACGGCCGTGGCAAACCTATTGGGACTGTTTTATATCCCACAGGTAAATATGTTGACCATAAATTCTGTCCAGGGGTACGTCCCCAGCGGTTCGCCTCTGCTGGCGCCTTGCAGCTGTCTTAGAACTAGTTCGGACCAAGGACTCCAACTGTTTAATTAAATCAAAGAGGGCCTGCAGCAGGTAATGACACGATGTGATTTCTGCCTAGTGCTCCGAACATCAGTGAAAAAAATCAATGAACCGCAAGTAAAGTGCAGGGGTACTGTAACTACTGTATGTGCAGGAAAGTAAGACATTGTGCCGCGATTGAAACACTCTTTTTTATGCATCCTAAATCTTAATCAACTCGCGCTACAGTTCATATTAATTAAATTGGCATTACCAAAAAGAGCAGGAGTGCAAAAATAATATTCTCAAAACAAACTGTACAGACTAAAAACCACAAGCCCGTACAAACAGAACAGCGAGTACAAATGCTGAGCCATGCGATTGAACTTAAGCCCTCCCATCCCTTGTGCACATGTTAAAGTAATTGAGAAGAGACAAAGTATCACTACTACTTCATAAAAAAAAAAACATATCATTTTACATGCCGGCACTAACTAAGAAGGGGTGGCCGATAATTATCAGACTGATAACAGCCTAATATGATGTCACAGTTTTCTGAAAAATATAACTGATAATTAGTAACCTACTGCCACACTAAAATAATCAGCCAACACAACTTGTTAGAAATATTCCTAGCATTCACCTATAACGACGTTTTAATGTAGTACAATCAAAACTTAGTCTCCCCTTTATTACTTTGTCATGTGCACAAGGGATGGGAGACCTTAAGAACAGTTGCATGGCTGAGCATGGATACAGACTATTGCGATTGTAAGGGCTTCTGTATTTTAGCCAATACATACATTGCGTTTTGAAAAGGTTTTTGTCGCACTCCTGCACATACTGTATGTTAATGTAAATTTAATCAATATTGACTGCTGTGCTCGTTGATGTAGATTGACAGCTGCGGACATAGTCTGCAAATGAGTGTGTTTAATTGTGGCACAATGTGTAACTTAAAAAAGAGAGGAAAAGGTATTCCAATCTAAATCTGCCAAATAACGAATTCCGGGTTCAACTTATGTTTCAGATCAGCTATGCCTCATCCAGTCGTCTCCTTAGTAACAAGAACCAGTACAAATCCTTCATGAGAACCATTCCTTCTGACGACTACCAGGCCATGGCAATGGCCGACGTCATCGAATATTTCCAATGGAACTGGGTCATCGCCGTGGCCTCGGACGACGACTACGGTCGTCCCGGTATAGAGAAGTTCGAGAAAGAGATGGAAGAAAGGGACATTTGCATCCATCTCAATGAACTCATCTCTCAGTACATGGAGGACCACGAAATCCGAGCGCTGGCCGACAGGATCGAAAACTCCAGCGCCAAAGTGATCGTGGTGTTCGCCAGTGGACCCGATATGGAGCCTCTGATCAAGGAAATGGTCCGGAGGAACATAACAGATCGCATTTGGATCGCCAGTGAAGCCTGGGCAAGCTCCTCTCTCATCGCCAAACCCGAATATCTGGACGTGATAGCAGGCACTCTTGGTTTTGCCTTGAAGTCGGGGCCGATTCCCGAGTTTAAAGAATTCCTTCAAAAAGTCCAGCCAGATAAAGACAGTCACAATGAATTTGTTAGAGAGTTCTGGGAGGAAACTTTTAACTGTTACCTGAAAGACAGTACGAGACTCCGAGACAGTGACAATGGTAGTACAAGTTTTCGGCCTTTGTGTACCGGCGAAGAAGACATCACCAGCGTGGAGACGCCGTACCTGGACTACACCCACCTACGCATCTCATATAATGTGTACGTTGCGGTTTACTCGATTGCTCAGGCCCTGCAGAATGTCCTAACATGCACTCCTGGACAAGGACTTTTTGCTAACAACTCTTGTGCTGATATTAAAAAAATGGAGGCGTGGCAGGTAAGATACTGCACTTCCTATACAATAATGCTAGAGTAGACCCCTGGGAAATGTCGTTAATCAGTTCTGGAGTAGGGATCCCAAAGTGAGATTGTGTATAGCAGGGGATAGAAATCTATGGTCAAAAGCTCTTAACCCCCAGTACCCTGGAAAAAGAAAATTAAAATAACAAAAGTATACAGTATAGTAATTACCACCAATTTGTGATTAACTTGAAATTAATTGACGACTCAAGAATCCCTTAACCGCCTGATCTGACTCAGATACAGCAACTTCATCCTCTGGTCGCCGTAGTTGTCCGGTGTAAAGTATCCTCTAAATATCATACTATTCTATAATCAAATGTACTTATCTCTCAAGAAATTAAAAGAAAATAAAAGATCGAAAAACAAACTAAAAACTAACTCATTCACTATATTACATATTGTATTCTAATTTTTTAAAATTACATTTCCTTTTTGTCATCTTATTACTGTTACATAATTTAAAAATTCAATTTTCTGTACCAAAAAAATGTAATAGAATAGTAAGCCTGCATAGCTGGCATACATTCCACATGAATAATTTTTGGACAATATTTTAAAATATACATTAACTGGACCCTTTAACCACTAGGGTCGAAGGGGCACCATTTCCTGTGGTGTGTCTTGGGCAAGTACAGTATGGTGGCGCCCATCGCTTTCCAGGCAAACAACTGTATACAAAAAGCATTTCATTACAAACAAAATTTTCACTCTGCAGGTACTGAAGCAGCTCAGACACCTCAGATACACAAACAGCGCAGGAAAAAAGACGCACCTTGACGAGAACTTTGACGTGGCTGCAAACTACACCATCATGAACTGGCACAGATCGGCTGAAGACGGTTCCGTCGCCTTCGAGCAAGTTGGATACTATCACATTCATTCGAAGAGGGGAGGCAAGCTGGTCATTGATGAAACCAAGATTCTCTGGAATGGATACAGTTTGGAGGTACGTACCAATCACAACTTTGTGTCTGGGGTCCTGGGACTATTCTGTTCAGAGTTTCAGGCAGTCCGTAGTTCGAATTCTTTGTTTTCAGTTGCACTAAACAATACAGTGACATCTAGTGTTTAAATATTACAAAGTGTTCCTTTAAGTTTGGCTTGTTTTCTTTCTGTCCAGGTGCCTTTCTCCAACTGCAGTGAGGACTGCCAACCTGGCACCAGAAAGGGCATTATAGACAGCATGCCCACATGTTGCTTCGAATGCAACGAGTGCTCAGATGGCGAGTACAGCAACCACAAAGGTGCGCCAAAAACCTGTCTTTGTATGAAACTCCCTGATCTAAGATTGATCTCTCCTCGCAGACGCCAGCATTTGCATCAAATGTCCCAACAACTCCTGGTCCAGTGGGAACCACACCTCCTGCTTTTTGAAGGAAATCGAGTTTCTGTCCTGGACCGAACCGTTCGGGATCGGTCTGGCTATTTGCGCGGTGCTGGGAGTAGTCTTGACAGCCTTCGTGATGGCTGTGTTTGTCAAATTCCGCAATACCCCCATTGTCAAGGCCACCAACCGAGAGTTGTCCTATGTTTTGCTCTTCTCGCTCATCTGCTGCTTCTCCAGCTCGTTGGTCTTCATTGGGCAGCCACAAGACTGGACGTGCCGTCTGCGCCAACCGGCTTTCGGCGTTAGTTTTGTCCTCTGTATTTCTTGCATCCTGGTCAAAACCAACAGAGTGCTTTTGGTCTTTGAGGCCAAAATCCCTACTAGTTTCCAGCGCAAATGGTGGGGGTTAAACATGCAGTTTCTTTTAGTCTTCCTCTTCACTTTCGTCCAAGTTATGATATGCGTGGTGTGGCTTTACAACGCGCCCCCTTCGAGTTATATGAACCACGACATAGATGAGATTATTTTCATCACCTGCGACGAGGGCTCCGACATGGCGCTAGCTTTTCTCATCGGCTATACCTGCCTCCTGGCGGCCGTCTGTTTCTTTTTTGCGTTCAAGTCACGCAAACTCCCCGAAAACTTCACCGAAGCCAAGTTTATCACATTCAGCATGCTTATATTTTTCATCGTTTGGATCTCTTTCATCCCCGCTTACTTCAGTACCTACGGGAAGTTCGTTTCGGCGGTGGAAGTTATCGCTATCCTGGCGTCTAGCTTCGGAATGCTGGCCTGTATTTTCTTCACGAAAGTCTACATCATCCTCTTCAAATCTTCCCGGAACACCATCGAGGAAGTCAGGTGCAGCACTGCTGCCCACGCCTTCAAAGTGGCCGCCAAAGCCACGCTAAAACAGGGCACGGCGTCCAGAAAAAGGTCCGGAAGCTTCAGGGGATCGGCTGCCTCCACCCCGTCGTCCTCCGTCAGCCTCAAGGGCGACGTCGGCAGCGAAACGCCATCTGAAAAGAACAAGCCGAGAGTGAGCTTTAGCAACGGGACTGTCATGCTGTCTTTGAGTTTTGAAGGGAACAGAAGGAGTTCGCTGATGTAATAGACTGCCATTTTGCTTTGCCTTGTCAGGATATTGCACATCACCTTCCCCAAGAGGGTGTTAACTAGGGTGAAACTACACACACCTGAAGTGTTTCCCATACATAGTAAGATTCTGGCTGGCCACTAGGGTTTAATTGGGCCGGGGAGTCTCAAAAACTTGTTTTATTTACATTTTATTTATATTTTCAAATCTTTTTGAATGCAAAGTCAATCATAATAATTTTTAGACTTTTCATTATATAACGCTATGGTGTGCATTTGTGCTATGTATCTGTCATTCAGAAGGAATCTTGGTCAGTCTGCATCTAAATGTAAATGGTCTGCAGTTATATACATAGCGCTTTTCAAATCAATGGAGACCTCCCAAAGCGCTTTACAATGTGCTTTACACTTACCCATTCACACACATTCACATACCGATAGCATTAGGGATTCAGTGTCTTGTACTGCCCCATGTTAAAGCCTGCTCTCTCATTCAGTTGTTGCGGTGTTCGTCCCGCCCCGCTTGCACCGTGATTAGATGGCTGAGTAATGTGTGACATTGACGAGCGTCGCATTTTTCCCCATGTTAAACATTTTTCAACTTTCGATGACCAGAAGAAAAAGTTTAGCGCACAGCGGCGCTGCGATTGCAAGCAATTTTGAAAAATTACTCAGAGCAAACAATCTTTTGGTGGACACCCTAACAGTAGCTCATAAATTACATGTTACAATAATCTCCTGCAAACCATTAAAGAAGATCGGGCATCCTGTCATAGTAGCAATCACAAAAGCAGCCGTACTGATAATTAATACTGTAATTTACACAATCATCAATATGAGTATTAAATTGAATTGAATTTAAAACTTATATCAGTGATTTGGTCTGTTTTATGTTTGTTTAGTGTATTCAAAGGCTGTCAGGTCATTTTGATTGTTATGTCAGGTTTCGTTTTTGTTTTTTGGTTCTGATTTGAACAATTAGTTGTTTTAATATCACAGTTTTTTTTGTTTTGCTTTGCTGGATTTTGTTATTAAATACTATTCATCGTTGAGCAAGCCTACCTCTATTCATGCTTCCCTGTTTTGGGGTCCACACGCTAATCTTGTCCCCTTTTATTTTGTGAGTCACGGCAGGGCAAGGAACAAAACTTATGTAGCTTGTTTGGTAAACTTTATTGTACATAGTTCTGGCATTGACTCGTCTAACACTTTGTTTAATAACGAGGACAAAATGACTATGTTTACATTAAATGAATAAAATAAAAGTAAACATGCAAATAAGAATCAATGCATTTCACACGCGCAAACTAAAACAACCAATACTTGTAAATAATAGAGAAGATTGTCTGATTTGTAAGAAAAGCTTGCACGAGAATAGTATAATAGTGCCAACTCTCTCCCCTCTTTGCATAGGATGTCGTCAGAAAGCGCTTTTCCTAGTAAAGTGGTCGTTCAAACAAAAGACGGAATAAGCATCCCCCCCATGCATAAGCATGAGGGAAATGGTGAAAAAATGATGCATGAAACGAAGCATCAATATCAATAATTATTCACTCGACTCATCTCGGTTGTGGCGTCACACAATCTGTGCTCGGAGCTGGATTGGGATCAACATTTTCCTCATGCTAAGGTTTTTGAGTTTTTCCTTGCCCTCATATATGTTTTAGATCAGGGGATAATATACTGGACTGTCTCAGAAAATTAGAATATTGTGATAAAGTTTTCTGTAATGCAATTAAAAAAACAAAAATGTCATACATTCTGGATTCATTACACATCAACTGAACTATTTCAAGCCTTTTATTATTTGAATATTGCTGATTTTGGCTTACAGCTGAAAAAAACTCAAAAATCCTATCTCAAAATATTAGAATACTTCCTCAGACCAAGTAAAAAAATAATTTTATAACAGCAAAACTAAATCAAACATTTGAAAATGTCCATTGATGCACTCAGTACTTGGTTGGGAATCCTTTTGCACGGATTACTGCATCAATCCGGCGTGGCATGGAGGCAATCAGCCTGTGGCATTGCTGAGGTGTTATGCCCAGGATGCTTCGATAGCGGCCTTCAGCTCATTTGCATTTGTAGGTCTGGTGTCTTTCATCTTCTTCTTAACTATACCCCACAAATTCTCAATGGGGCTCAGGTCAGGGGAATTAGCAGGCCAATCAAGGACAGTGATGCCATGGTCAGTGCACCAGTTACTGGTGGTTTTGGCACTGTGGGCAGGTGCCAGATCATGCTGGAAAATGAAATCCTCATCTCCATAGAGCTTTTCAGCAGATGGAAGCATGTAGTGCTCTAAAATCTCTTGGTACACAGTTGCATTTACTCTAGACTTGATGAAACACAGTGGACCAACACCAGCAGCTAACATGGCTCCCCAAACCATTGCTGACTGTGGGAACTTCACACTGGATTTCAAGCAACTTGGATTTTGCTCCTCTCCAGCCTTTCTCCAGACTCTGGCGCCTTGACTTCCAAATGAAATGCAAAACTTGCTTTCGTCTGAAAAGAGGACTTTGGACCATTCTGCAACTGTCCAGTGCTTCTTCTCCATAGCCCAAGTCAGACGCTTCTTCCGTTGTCTTGAGTTCAGAAGTGGCTTGACCATGGGAATACGGCTATTGTAGCCCATTTCCCGGACACGTCTGTGAACTGTGGCTTTTGATACCTGGACTCCAGCTTCAGCCCACTGTCTTTGAAGCTCCCCCAAATTCTGGAAGCGGCTCTTCGTCACAATTTTGTTAAGGCTGCGGTCATCTCTCTTGGTTGTGCAGCGTTTCCGGCCACATTTTTCCCTTCCAACAGACTTTTTGTGGATATGCTTTGAAACTGCACTCTGTGAACAGCCTGCTCTTTGAGAAATTTCTTTTTGTGTCTTACCCTCCTGATGGAGGGTATCAATGATGGTCCTCTGGACAGCAGACAGATCAGCAGTCTTCCCCATACTTGTGATTTAGTTTACTGAACCAAGCTGAGTGTTTTTAAGGCTCAGGAAACCCTCGCAAGGTGTTTCGAGTTAATTAGATGATTCAGGTGATTAGTTGAATAGCCTACTTGTATATTTTTTCATGATATTCTAATATTTTGAGATAGGATTTTTGAGTTTTCTTAAGCTGTAAGCCAAATTCAGCAATATTCAAATAATAAAAGGCTTGAAATAGTTCAGTTGATGTGTAATGAATCCAGAATGTATGACATTTTTGTTTTTTTAATCGCATTACAGAAAATAAAGAACTTTATCACAATATTCTAATTTTCTGAGACAGTCCAGTATATATACATATATATATATATATATATATATATATATATATATATTATACGACCCCCCCCCCCGAAAAATGTAAATAAATATATGACTGACTGATAAAAGAAATGAATAAAAATCACTCTGCCCTCATATTTATTTCACACCTCAATATCCACCAATATCAGATAATATTACGACTCAGAGTGGATTTCATTCAGTTTTAAATCTATAATATTTTTCTTTAAAAAATCATCTCAATATGATCAGTCCATTTGCAACAAAGGCTCATAGAAAATCCGTTGAAAAGAGTTTGAGGGAACTTTCCGTGCTTGCTTATCGCGAGTGCATGACGAGAGCAAACAGTGCAGATGTGCCTCACGTTTAAATGCTATTCAGAATTTGCAGCCCACCTTTATTTATCTCATTGCATTCATTTCAACGGCAGATAGTCAAAACTGCAGTTTGCACGAAAGTTTGGGATCAAAATCTAGAATGGAATCCCCTCGTCCCCGTTTTCAATCCCGAATGTGGATTATATAGCGACCTCTAGTGGTTTAAAAATACTTTATTCACGTAACCAAAAAACTACAATAGCAAAAAACACATGTACTATTGTATAAACATGATTTTTTTTTCAATTAGACGATGAAATACAGTGCCTGAACACAGTTTCGTGAAAATGTATTTGCCTCTTCCTGATGTCTGTTTTTTTATTTTTATCAGTCATAAAAAAATTCAGATAATCAAATCAATTTTAATATTTTACAGAGGCAACCCAATAATATACAAATTGCAGTTTTGAAATGTTGAATCCATTTATTAAGGCACATAAAACATCATAATGTATCTGGCTCTGTGTGAGAAAGTAATTGATCCCTGAAGCACAGCACACAAATAATCCCACAGGACATGACACACAAATAGCTTTTTATGGCTCTGTATATTTCTTTTCATATTTGTTTTTAAATAGGATTCGTCTCATCAAATTGGTTTTCAAACACTCACAGTTAGAGGAAAATTTAACATGTCCCTGTTTTAAGCACTAAATTTGGTATTCACTTTAGTAGTATTCCTGTAGTAATATTTTGTAGATGTCCTTTCACTAGGTAGAATCAGAAAATATGGAAATAGGTTTCTGGAGGGGCGGCACGGCGGAGCAGTAGTTAGCGCGTGTGCAGCACAGTTCTGAGGTTATGAGATCGAACCTCCTGTGGGGAGTTTGCATGTTCTCCCCGTGCTTGCGTGGGTTTCCCCAGGGCACTCCGGTTTCCTCCCACATTCCAAAAACATGCATGTCAGGTTAATTGGCCTTAGGTGTGAATAAACGAGCGAGTTGTCTGTCCCAGTGTGCCCTGCAACCAGTTCAGGGTGTCCCCTGCCCACTGCCCGGAGATGGCTGGCATGGGCTCCAGCACCCCCGCAACCCTAATGAGGATAAGCGGTGCAGATAATGGTTGGATGGATGGTTTCTGGAGGTTGCAAATATGTAGCCTTGGGACATCCGTAGTGTGTTTTCTAACATGCTTCAGCTACAACGATCTCTAGTGGTGAATTGTTGTGCACTGTCACTTTAACAAAGCCAAGAAGCTTTCGAGGAGGACACACTGTGAAAGTCAGGATCAGTTTTGACCTTATGCAGGCTGAAAAAGCAGTTTAACGAGTGAAGAACCGAAAAACAAACAATTCGATGTCCAGCCGAGACCAGCCTGGTGTGCGCATCTGCTCTGCGGCGTAAGATGAGAATAAAACACATGCTGTTTGCCTCAGTTTTCAATACAATCACTCCACTTTTGAGCAGTTAGGAAAACCAATTCCAAGTACAAATATCATAGTATTTATTAACACAAAAAAAGAAAAACATGAAAAAAATCACAGTCAATTAATTTAAATTGCATTGGATTATCATTTTGCCTCAGGTTTTAGCTGCCCTCTTTAGGTCATTATGAGAACTACAGTAATATATTAGTTCATGTTTCTAAAATGGCCACAGGGAAGTACTCAAAAGCTACCAGTTTTATATTATTTTCTAAAAAATGTTACTGTTATTAATACAGTATGATATTCGCGGTTCATGAATCCCAAAATCACTTCGATTAGGGGATGGCAACCTAAAATGTTGAACGAGCCACTAAGCATATGTTAAGAGCTACAAACAAAATTAATATCTTTATATAAGCCTTGCAAAGAAGGCAAAATATACTGTATACATATACTGTATATATCTATATTCATTGAAAAGGCAGTGTCAGGTTTGTCCTCCAACAAAAACTACTGTACAGTACTGAATATCATTATTCGTTATTAATTTTCTTCGAAAGAGCAAGAAGAGGCCACGAGGAGGAGCCAAAGAGCCGCATGTGCATGTTGCTGACGAGGTTGTCGTGGCATCACGTTAAGTCATTTCTATTTCTATAGTCCTTAATTACAAGGAGTCGGATTTTTGGAGCAATCCGGATGAATCGATAATATGCTTAAGCACAAACGTATAACCTCATATAGTCAAGTCATGTTTATTTGTATAGCCCTTAATCACAAAGAGTCTCAAAGGGCTGCACAGACGACAGATTATTGCAAACCACAGACTATAATGACACCACCCCCTGATCTAAAACCTACATGAGGGCAAGGAAAAACTCAAAAACCTCAACATGAGAGAAATGAAGAAACCTTGAGAAGGGACCATACATGAGGTCACCCCCCTTCCAGGATGACCAGGGGCCAAAATGGATGTTGCACCAGGTAATTGTAAAAAGTAACGTTATAATAGGTTTAGTCAACCATCAAAACATCATGCCAGTTAGAAATCAAATTTCCTGGATAATCACGATGACCAGAACCAGTTACCAAGGTACTCAGGTGTTCTCAGGGGACTACCAGGTGCCCGTAGATACAACATTGGTGACCCCTGAAGTAAAATTTTACCAGGCTACTGAAAACAGGCTACCCAAATAATATTTGTATCATGCTAACACGTTTTAAATGTTAATGATTTTAATGCCTTTGTTCCACGGATAGACTGAGGAGATCATTTCTTCCTCATGCCGTGAGGCTATTTAACTCCGCCCGGGGGAGTAAAAGCCCACATTAAACTATCTATCTAAATTCATGGTTCATATAGGGACCATCAGTCTTGATTTATTTACAGCACACCATCATCCTACTATTACATGTCGATAGAAACAAATTCCAATTACTTGGCTTGGCTGAATCTTTTAGAGGAGGGTTTCTCAAACGTGGGTCATGAAACCGTTTTCCGTGGGTCGTTGGCCTTTGGCATGGCAAAAAAATGCTAAGAAGAAGATACAATGGAGGGTTGGATACACTCCTTAACATATCACGATAATGTCATGCCTGATCTTTTCTTCCTGTTCAGTCAATTGGCGTGTTTGAGAGGGAACACATGTCGTTTTATTGCGATTTTGTTGGTTTTATTTTCTTTGTCTACCCATAACAACGGGTCCAAAGAAAGTTGGTGATAAGGGGAAGGAAAGGTGGAAAACAGTGACTGTCATGAACCGGAACCGGATCAGGACCCAAATGCGTGATGTTTCTCACACAAGCTTTTATTTTACAGGAAATGGGGAGTCATGCACGTTAGGCAGCGGTCTGGCGTGGAAAGACAGGAAGCCAGAGACCGACGAGATCGATTTCAATTGCCCGAGCATCGGAAAGATGGGGTCGATACCGGACAGACAGGAATGATGATGAAACAGGATATCGAAATTAAACAGGACAAACTAGACGGAAATGAGAACGGGAGAGAATAATAAACAGGATAAAAATAGAGGGGAACGAAACCGGAAACCGATATTAAACAGGACAAAATAAACAGGAACAATACCGGACAGGAAGTACCAACAAGAAAGCAGGACCGAGTCAGAACCCACGTCTTGCTGGGGAGAGGTTCGTTGATGGACTGACAAACGAAGAGTGAAAGCACTGAGCTTAAATAGACGGAAAGCCAATCTGTCAATGAGCCGTAGCTGGCACTACACGGGTGGGGCAATTGGGCGCCATGGCAACCGTGACAGTGACAACAATCGAGTCAAAGACGGAAACGATTGTGAAATACAAAACTGGAATGTCTGCCATTGAAGGGATACTGGAAGGTACAGTAAATTGTTTAAAAATGGTTTATTTTTAGCTTTTGACCAGTAGGGGTGGGGTAGGGGTTGCTCCCCCACATGAAACAGATCAAACTGGTTTCCATGGTTACCTGCAGCAGGAGGATCTGATCTGACTCCGATACAGCACCTTCATCATCTAGTCGCTGTTGTTGAGATGAGCCAAACCTCAACATTGAAGGGCAGCTGCGTGCGACATAATTAAATAATTATTGACATTTAGGTATACTATTTATTAATATTTTGACTTTCTTTAAGTATGTCGCTATTTTAAAGCAGTTTTAAGGAGTTGCCTGTATGCAATATAGGCTAATATGCAAGAATATACGGCACTTGAAGACATTTTGAGGTCATTATGTTTTTTGGAGAAAAAAAAAGATCACATTCTAATATATCTTCTTTAAAGTGCTCAACCCTTTAATTGGATACATTTCAAAAGTAGAAAGCTATTTCTTGATTTGGGTCACAGCTTGTCATTAGGATGGAATGGTGGGTCCTGAAGTAAGACCCGTTGAGTAGCTGTATTCTGAAAGTATAATTTCTGTGTTTGTCTACATAAATAAAGAGGGTTATTGTACACACAGTAACAGTGTATATTTAAAACGATCGCTTCGACAATCCTACAATTAATATTAGCATACCAAACGTACTTTGAAAATATACCAAAAACACCCGGAAGAGCTATTTCTTTTTAATGTTATTTTCTTAAACCCCCAATGCCGGAAGTGGGACACAATGTTTAACTTAACAGCAGTCATCCAGAGACTTGCAGTGCTACTACCAGAGTAGACAAATACCTTCTAAATTATATTCCTGGAAGATTTTAGTACTAAAATATGCTTTTAACATTGAATTGGCGGTTTTATACAGCATGTGTGCGCCTTTTTCCCACTGACACTTGCAAACTAGCGAGACAGAAGCCTGCGAGGACTTGAGAAGACGGAGATAAGGACGTGTGCATTGTGTGCAAACATGGAGAAGATCCGGGTGGAGGAGGACGTGTCGCCTTTGTGAAAGGTGTTCACTTGTCTTCCTTCTTTTCCCCCTCTTTTTTGTGTGTGTTGCAATTGCAAATGTTCTATGCTCGTGGAGCTAGCAGATGCTAGTTTGGCTCCTCCTGGGAAGAAGATGACTTCGAGGAAAAACAAGCATCGTTAGAAATATTTGGAGTAAGTAACCCTTAAAGTATTTTCGTTTTGTTTTGATTATGTTATCTATGTTCGATTGAGTGTTGTATCTAACGACCCAGCAACTTAAGGTCACGACTACGTCATTAAATACAGTAGACCCCCGGGATACGTCATAAATTCTCCCTGAATTGTGTATTTTGCCGTTTAGAGGGGTATAGTACCGTATGGTAAGTTGCTGATGCGTCAAATAACACCGTTACCCCGAGTAAAACATTTTAAAAAAAAAAGTTAAATTGTTGGCAAGTAATACTCATCTGTATGTGAGTAAATAACTTTATACAAAAATATACAAAATGCATTGTGTGTGATGTGACTCTAGCTGTTCAAGTGGTGTAGCAGGTGGATGCAAAGCGGGTGAGGAAACTGCAACAGCAAATTAAACACTTAAAACTTTAATTAACAAGGTTCTACATGCCCTTCGAAGATGTCCTTGCTTGAATTACCTCCTTATTTTTAATAACAGCCATGATTGTCGATTGGTTACAGCTATATTCCCTCGCAAGGGTAACGATGCATGTGCTTTCTTCATATTTCTTGAAAATAGCAAGTTTAGTTTCCATGGTTACCATGTTTTTGATTCTCCCATTAGCATCACTGCAAACCTTGGAAACCATACCTAATAAATACAATGCAAATAATAAGAGTATTGTTTTGCCGTCACAATAAGTCTTTATGAAACACTTGAA
This sequence comes from Urocampus carinirostris, assembly GCF_059441175.1. Taxonomy (NCBI): domain Eukaryota; kingdom Metazoa; phylum Chordata; class Actinopteri; order Syngnathiformes; family Syngnathidae; genus Urocampus; species Urocampus carinirostris. The sequence continues at coordinate 8,075,468 of NC_142365.1, forward strand.
TTTCTGAACTGAATGAAAGAAAGGCCTGGTGGGAGGTCTTTCAGCCAAAAATATCAGTATTTTTATGCCGTGGCGCAAATCAATAGCAATTATTACCCTTAGCGAGGGTAATAATGCTTGCACCTTCGTAGTTCCTGAAAATTTAAAGCATTCTTTCCATGGTTATCACGTTTTTGCTCCTCCCTTTAGCATCACAGCTAGCCTTGTAAATAATAGTTAATAGTCATGTTTATTGGTATAGTTGTTTATTCACAAGAAATGTCAAAGTGCTATACAGCCTATTATTACACCACATATGATTATAACTAATACAGAACAAAAACAGTATTGTGATGCCGGTTCAGTCTTCACGAAACACTAGAAAATCTGAACTGAACAAAGTGATAGGCATTGTGGGAGGTATTTCAGTCAATAGCACATCATTTTTGTAATGTTGTGACGCAAACCAATAGCAGACCAGGATTTTGTTTGACGTTGATCAATAGCAGAAAGTCTTTTTAGAGATGTAACTTTACGTTTTTGGGCACGCTGAATAATTTGTTATTGTTGTTTGTAGTGGGGAAAAAATTCCATGAAGAAGATCCGGAAAAACATTTATTTCACATTGTAAAGTCAAATTCTTGTAGGGCAAAGAAGCTGTATTATTCTACTGTAATTGAAGTCATAATCCCTATCCTCTGGCCCTATCCTCTGGCCCTATCCTCTGGCTTGAATGCGTAGAAAATATAAAACCAGTTTAAGGGGTTTAACAGTACCATGTATATGAGCTTTCTTGCAGGTTGGCCAAAATAAGAAAAATATGTTGATTTAAAGGAACTTTGTATTATTTAGCACCTCCTAGAGGTAAAAAATATTCCATTCATGAAAAGAAGTCTTGTTTATTTAAACGATAGTGATCTTAATAAAAAGCAAAAATACATTAACTATTATATAAACTTTTTAAATTTTTTTAAATACTTGCAGGTCAGGAAATGTTTTCACGTAGTATGAGCCTCACCTAGAGGGGGCTGAAATGATTGTCTGACATCTTGCTGCTAAGGGTACCCCTCTAAAATCTTCTGGAAAAAAACTAGAAGGAAAAATAGAGCAGTTTGGTCTCTGTAGTTCTTAATCTTCCTTGTGCTCTGTAGCGTTCGTTTTCGGTTGCACGACCCAATACAGCGACATCTAGAGGTCCAAAATTTCACCCCTTTGTCCATATAGGCTCTCATTTTTATTCTTTATGTTACTGCAAGGGACTTACATTTGATTTCTCTTCTTCACAGTCAATATTATTCCATTCACATGAAAAAACGCAGACATCTCCAGGTGACAGCTGTGGATGTAAAACCTCGCTATGGAGCCACGCGGGGCAAACCGTTAAAGAGCCCAACACTTGTTGCTGGCTCCGGGCATTAAGTCCATATCACAAAGTTGATCAACCAGAGAAACTCTGAAGAGCGGCAACATCCACCGCCATGGCCTTGTGTTCGTCGGCGTGCAAGATGTTGCGCATGGTCAAGTACATTTTCCTTCTGCTTCTCTCTCTGTCCGTCCTGGCGTGGATCTCCATGTTCTCCGGCGGAGGTGGAAAATCCACTCTAGTTCCCTCGGTGGCTTCGGCGGTCAAATGGGAGAGCCAGCTTGATGTGGATACGATTGCGGCGATTCGCGTGATGACGCCAACACCGATGGGAGAGTGTCCTGAAAAGTCGCCGCTGCTACGTGAGTTGACATCCAATTGATTTGTGAATTTACAGTAGACCAAAAAACTACCTAGCTCTTGATGCTTTCATGCTAAGATGTGGAATAAGATGTTTTTTCTCTGCTCCTAGTTAGTTTTCCCCTCACCTATACCTGTAAAAGTCACATGCTTCTCTAGTCTCTAAAATGACTCTGCTAATAGTTGATGTCATATGAGATGATGGTCTGCTATTGGTGTGTGTCACGGCATCACGAAGATGCTGATATGCTAATGGTTGAACAACCTCCCACAATGCCCTTCCCTTTATTTATCTCAGAATCTCGTGTGCTTTAAGATTTTTCAAGTTGGCGATGCAATACTTTTTTTGTAAAACTTGATAACCATGGAAACTAAGCTTGCGATGATAAATAAATACGAAAAAGGCACTCGCATCACTACCGTTGCTCAGGAATATTGCCGTAAAATCAGGATAATTAAGACTGAGGAGGCGATTAACGCTTTTCGCTTTTGGTTGAAATCAAATAAAATACTGGTCTGCTTTTGGTTAGTGTTATGGCAGCTATAAAAATGCCGATATGCAATTAGATGAACTACTTCCTACTATGCCTTTCCCTTCATTTAGTTCAGAATCTTGCATGCATATAACGACTTTGCCAGTATACGACCTAATACTTTATCAAACTATATGTATGTACACTATTTATTCGATATTGGTCCAAAGGTTGCAGTGAAACTAAAGGGAGAAGGTAAAAATTTTTACCCGTGGAAACCTGACTTGGAATTATCAAGAAAGACGAAGGCACACACATAGCTCCCCTCGATAAGGAATATGGCTGTAATTTATGATCGGGGCTATTAATAAGCATAAAAAGATGATTCAAGTCTTCTCAGGGCATGACTATCCTCGGAAGTGGAAGTGCTGATACAGATTTTCAAGCAGTCAAGAAAGCCATCTCTAAAAGGTTTCTCTTTTCACATTGTGTATTTTTATTGCGCAGAAGGAGCAGTGGAGTTGAACTTCGAGCCCTCCCTTAAACTGAAGGAGGTAGAGAGGGAGAACGAGCGAGTGTCCGAAGGCCTGTTTCGTCCACCGTCCTGCACGGCCAGGCAGAGCGTAGCCATCCTCATCCCCCATCGCAACCGAGAGCGCCACCTACTCTACCTGCTGCGCCACTTGCATCCCTTCCTGCAGAGGCAGCAACTCCACTATGCAGTTTATGTCATCCAGCAGGTACCACAACGAAGATAATCGGGGGTTTTGTTTTGAACATACTACAATTTATCATTATTGAGGGAATCAAATAGTAGATGAGGTCTCAGGTTAATTTCTACTACCTCTGCAAGTGGTTCTTAATTTAAATGAAACTGCACTTGCACAATAACCACTGGAAGGTACTGTTTCTAGCAATTCTACAACACTGTTAACGGTTTAAAAGTGAGTGTGTATTATTTCACCACTAGATGTCGCTGTATTGTGAAGTGCAACCAAAAACGAGTGCTTAAAAGCACACGGAATAACTAGAGGGACTCAGTAACCAAACTCAGCAACGTTTTTGGTCTTTTGGTACCTGTAGCAGCAAGATGGCGTATATTTATGTCAGCTCCCTCTAGGATCTAGAGTCTAGGTGAGGCTCAATATAGGGCAAATAAATGCTAACTTTTGACATTTGAGTATTTAAAAATTCAAATTTATATGATAGTTGTGTAGTCCGTGTTATATATTGAAGTGTCCTTGGGCAAGACACTGAATCCCTAATGCCCCTAACAAGCAGGTAAGTGCCTTGCATGCCTGACTCCCTTTTGGTGTGTGTGTGAATGGGTAAGTGTGAAGCACATTGTAAAGTGCTTTGGGAGGTCTTCATTGACTTGAAAAGCGCTATATAAATGCAGACTATTTACTATTTAGTTTTTGCTTACTACTTAACATTGTTGTAATGGATGCTTTTTTTTTTACCACTTGGAGGTGCTAAATTACGCTTACTGTACCCTTTAAATACCCCTCATTTGGAAAATTGTGCTTATATTGAAGCTGTACTAGCAAAATACCCACCAGAGGCTGCTGTTTTTTTATCTGATATTACTACAACTATGGGACAGTTTTAATAGTAAAATATTGCATACTCACCATCACTACTGATTTATGTGTTAGACTACCACTTTTCTCCCATTAAAAACGTCAACCAATTTATTTTTCAAATCCCCCCCCCAGAAAAAAAAATTCTTGACTTGAGACTAATATTTTAGTCTGCTTTATTTTGAAGCAATACTAAGGCTAGGTTAACACTGCAAGAAAATAGAATTTCTTTGCACGGATGCCTCTTGTAAATAATCTGTTAAGGTCCAAACGCACAGAACATATATCCCATTTTTTCACACTAGACCCTGGCCACTTTTGTATGTGGTCTTAAATCCAATATATCTCCGATCTTTTGGAATGCGACTGCTGTCTGATCGGTCAAAGCACATTAATACGACCTGCACGTCATCGATTTGCAGCAGACGTCACTATTCTGCCCTTAACCAGGCGGGAGGAAGCGCAGAAATAAACAATGACGGCAGTCGAAAACACATGAGTGTCATTAAATCACACATTAATGGAAGAGGAACACTTGTTTATTCTGTGACTCATGAAACAGCCAACATCGCATCGTGATTCACAACATGTCACCCGACTTCATTCTAAAGCGATAGTATCTTATAAATTCAAATCCCACCACACATTCAGTAATCAATGAAGGAAAGCAAGTTTTTGGATTAAATTAATATTGGGGGTCGGGGGAGACACTTCGCTGTTCACATCCATGAGTACTTCCTCAAACATGAGTACATTGCGTTGGACGTCACGTGTCCTCTTCTGCGTAAGCGTCACAGGAAGATCAAGTTGCTTTAATTTTAATGTTGTGTTTTCAAGGATTGAAAAATGCTTGAATATTGGGTGACGTGCTTGTAAATGCTTGAAGTTGTCGCCATGTTTCTCAACAAGCCTGCTTAAAAATGACGCCGACACTGCACTTAGGTGGCTCCGCTTTGTTATTGCATTTCATCTTCCCTCGTCATTAACTGAAGCTGGCATTAGTTTGTACGACATTGTCCTATGAAACATCATCACTGACCCTAAGAAGACAGGTGTTACACCTAAACAGGGCACTATGAAATGTGTTTTACTGCAAGGATTTTGTATCACGTTAACGTTTATTATGGCCTGTGCAAAAAATTAAAGGGAATGGCAAAAACTTCCTGCAACTGAAAATGTAAGATACACATTACCGTAATTTTACCCAACACCTATATGGAGAGAGATTTGTCTCAAAAACAAATCTATTCACAATTTAAGTTCTAAAAAGTATGTCTTCTGTACACAAGATCATAAATTGCATATATATTTATGGCTCTGCAAAATACATGATTCACCCTGGATGTTTTCCTTTTAACGATACCAAGAAATAGGAAAATTTGTTTTGAAAGTCCTCAAAGTGCTTGAATTTGGCCCCAAAAAGATGTATGAACCCTGGAATAAAAGATCCCTTCGCTTTGCTAGTATCGAATTATTGCTCAAAATGTTATGCAATCTCTGGAACATTTGGGGAATACATGGATTCTTAGTTGTACCTAATATTCAAGCCGTGTCAGTACATGGTCTTAAACATCCTCTACTCTTGCATAATCTTTTAATTTGAGTGTGTTATGTGAAAGGCTGGCGATGCTACCTTCAACCGTGCCAAACTACTGAACGTGGGTTACCTGGAGGCGCTCAAGGACTACCGATGGGATTGTTTCATTTTCCACGATGTGGACCTGGTTCCTGAAAACGACCGCAATCTTTACATCTGTGACTCGCAACCCAAGCACCTGGTGGTGGGCCGGAACGCCACCGGATACAAGTAAGTTCCTGTGAAAAGACAAAAAAAAACCTCATTTCCTGTTTGCCGTTTTTAGCTCGCGAATTGGAAATGATCCTAAGCCTCTTTTGCTTTTCCCGACAGGCTGCATTACAAAGGCTACTTTGGAGGCGTCACCGCCATGAGCAGGGTGCAATTTCGTAAAGTCAACGGGTTTGCCAACACCTACTGGGGTTGGGGTGGGGAAGATGATGACCTGCGTATCAGGTGAGAGGGGAAGAAAATGTCAATGGCAGGCCATAATCCGATTGGAAAAAGACTATGATCCAGTATTTGGATTATGTAAAACCATGCAAATGCGCACAGAAATCAAATATAAGGTCTTAGTGGGAAGCGTAATATTTTGTGCATTTACTGAGATCCTCGGTTACTTAGGACTTTGTACTTGGCGGCTTCATTGCATCCCAGTTTGAAATATATTAATTCAAAAACAATTGCTGTGCAAATGCCTCTTGCTCTCTCTCGCAGGCTCGTTCCACCCGTGCTTTCATTCTCTTGGTTCTTTATTGTTCTCATTTGACAATTTCGAAGCAATACCCCTTTACAATTGAATGTTTTCGAGCTCAGTTTGTAATTGTATATTGTATTTTATTTGCCTTTATATTTACAAGTAAGTCTACATCTACGTTCTTAACACACATGCTCACTAGCAATTTTGTTTTTACGTAGGAGGGAGGGTGGTTGTCTGTCTCTTCTTTGAGTTTCTGCACCCATTCCAAATATGCTATAGGTGTAGACGGAAATATATAGTGATGTAGCAGTTGTATCTATAACACATAGTATAAGTCTATGATTTTGGCAGGCCACATGCGAGCACATATTGTAAAAACACGGGACGCTGCAATAAAGCTCACTTTTTGAGCACAGAGAAAACAATTTGTTGAATTTGGTGACATCATGAAATCATCCTTTGTTTGATGTCGAAAGTTAAAATGCAGAAACATCCATTTGTATTAAGACGTTGTTCCTGCTTTGCCCTTGTAATCGGAAAAACTCCTATATGAGATTCGATCTGCTGTTTAAATCTAGGCTTAAAACACACTTCTATTCGATGGCATTTGAATAACCTATATTTTATGTTGACAATATCTGTGTATTATTTGTTATTGCAACATCCATTGCAGCCTGGTCATCCTAGAAGGGGGATTAGCTCATGTGCAGTCCCTTCTCAAGGTTTCTTCATTTTCCTCATGTTGAGGTTGTTGAGTTTTTCCTTGCCCTCATGTAGGTTTTAGATCAGAGGATGGTGTAATAATAATCTGTGGTCTGCGCAGCCCTTTGAGACTCTTTGTGATTAAGGGCGTCACAAATAAACATGACTTGACTATATGAGGTTATACGTTTGTGCTTAAGCATATTATCGATTCATCCGGATTGCTCCAAAAATCCGGCTTCTGATCCCAATCGGACTATTCGCTGCATGTAAACGAAGTTATTTTAAGAGTGGAAACGTTCCTTAACGTCTCCACTGGTGTTCTGCCAGGGTGGAGCTGCAAAAAATGAAAATCGTGCGGCCGCCGGCGGACATCGGCCGCTACACGATGGTTTTTCACAAACGGGACAGCGGCAACGAAGTCAACAAAGACAGGTGAGTCAATTGTTATCACAATCTGACGGCTTTACCCTAATTTTGTCTTCTTTTGCCGAATCTAGGATGAAGCTTTTGAGAAGGACAACGCTGGTTTGGAGAAAAGATGGTCTGAACAGCTGCAAATATAAGACTTTATCAGTGGAGAGGCTGCCACTGTATGTCAATGTGACCGTGGACATTGGGAAGCCGTAGGACTTCGAGGGGAAAAAAAATGTCATTTCGTCCACATCATCTCAGAACATTACATTTGTGCCCATTCAATTTAGTTTTACATTAAAATGCACTTTTGGACATTTTATAAGCCTATACAATAAATAGGCGACAAGTGAGTTATGATATCAATATCAGTGCTAAAATCAGCCACTGAGATTTAGGAAATAGCGAACATGGCTGATACCAAAACATTCCGCTCAACTTTGAGTTGCTGTTTATCATCCAGGACATAAAAATGATAGGAATAAAACTTTTTTTTAGTGATTATGAATAGAAAATATATATCAGATATATATATCAGGGTTTGTAGTATTTTTATGTAAAATGATCATGTTATTTGGGGAAGGGAATTCTATGTACAAGTAGCATCACTATCTGGTATCAATGACTAGAAGACTTGAGTATAGGTTTTGCATCAGTCCAAGAAAAGGTGATTTCAAACGTACCTTTTTCTTATGTAGTCAATCCATCTGGAACCAAAGAAACTCAATTTAAAAAAGGGATCACTGGATCACTAAGGATTTGAAATACTCACTAGGCAACCAAGAAAATAAACCAATTATTTTTAAAAAAGCTGGCTCAAAAATATTTATAGTTTATTATTAGATGGAATTCAATTTACTAGTACGATAGATGACTTTATGTGCAGCTTTGAGATGTGCCATTATATTAGAAATTGAAACCAGTTATAAAAAATATTTTAATGCAAAATATACTTGAAGTATGCAGTAAGTGAAATACATTTAACTGACAACAATGAATGAATACGTTTTAGACTCCAGCTCTTGATCATTTCTATGTTTAGTATATAAGTAGACAAATATATTCCTATATGCCTTTTTTGGTATTGTTTTTTTGCACTCTTGTTTGGACTAAAAGTATGTTGTTGTTTTATATTTGATTTCAGAAAAATGGCCTTATGTTATTGCTTTTGCAAGAATAATCAATAGTAATTTAATTTATGTTGGGGAAATGTGAATACACAAGTAGGAAAATGCCCATCATTGTTCCATTTCAAATTAATGTCAACTTTTTATTTCACGTTTTATCATTTTGTAGTGCCACTGGTGCATTCTTTTTTTGTATTAATTTTTAATAAAGGGGCACTTTGTTTGATAAAATAAAGGTTGAATGTGTCCAATTAATTATTTAAGTAGATGGCACATTTATTTTCTTCAAAATGTCATATACTGTGACTTAAGTCGCATAATGTTCAAGTCACATCTTTGGCTTAAAATGATTGTGTACAATAGTTCTAAGGATTTCCTCGACGTAGAGGACTAGAGAAAAAAAGGTAAATATTTTTTACACTGCAACATAGTCAAATAAACAATTCTTATTTTTGTAAAATTAAACATTTCCTGAACAGTACAGTGTAGTACCGTGCTAGCTTTAAATATGGATACGTGACTACAATTATATGTAATACTGCATAGTCAGTTCTACCCCACCCAAAAAAAAGGATGTATATGACCCAAGGTCTCGTGGGACACTAACATGAAGCAGCTAACAATAGCGGCAAACAAGCCATTACCAGCAGCCAGGGGGTTACATAGGTGGATAGAGAAGGAAACTGGGGAAAAAATGTCAAAGATCCTTGAATCCCGGGATTGGGCGACCGTCGCATACAGGGCTCGGCAATGAAAGGTAAGTGGCAGCTATGCGCTAAGAGCACCACTGGGACAAATTACCTTAGCAAAATAATCATTTGAGCTTCCGTAGTAGTAAGATGCCAGCCAAACAAGTCAGGTTTTTCAAAAGGCGTCTCAAGTTATTTATATACATATTTTAATAGTTTAATGAATGAATGGTCTGCATCTATATAGCGTTTTTTAAGTCAATGAAGACCTCCCAAAGCGCTTCGCACTTTTCCCTTTTACACACTAACTGATATCAGCGTCAGCCATGCAAGGCCACTACCTGCTATCGGGGGCATTAGGGATTCAGTGTCTTGTCAAAGGACACTCCGACATATAACTCCGGGGAGCCGGGAATCAAACCTGTGACCTCTTGATCCCAAGACGAGCACTTTAGCTCCAGACCCTTTATAAATACTTGTGATCAGAACAAAGATGAACTAGTCAACGTTTGTTGTGAGAGGCCAGTGATACTGAAGGTAAAAACTGCAGCGAGCTATATCCTGCAGCAAAATGACTTACATAAGTGCCTAGAGAAGGAAACGGTGAGAACAAGTGAAAGATGTCAGAATCCCAGGACTCTGCGTCCATCACATGCAGGGCTCAACAATGGAGGGCAAGTGGCCGCTAAGTGTTCAGAGCACCACTGGGGCAAGCTACCTTTGCAAAATAATCATTTGAGCTTCCATAGTAGTAAGATACCAGACAAACACGTCTGCTTCTTCAAGTTGTGGAATATAATTACACATTTCGAACCCTGTGAGTTTTTAAAAAGATGTTTATAGGATCGGACGTGTTTTTCCTTATTTTTTTTAGTCAATAATCTCATCTCATTAGCCGTACCGCTTATCCTAATGTTTTACTTAAATCCATTTTTATAGAATCAAAGGTGGCTATATAGGACACACTGGTGCTTTAGTGGAGTGCATAAGAATATTTCAAAGACTTTTAATTCTAGTGAGTAATAATGAAACTAGTTTAAAGTCCATCAATCCCACAATTATTTTCACACAGGAATAGTTGAACATAGTTTCCACTCAGTGTCACAAGCTCAATTTTGCAGCCATAAAACGGTGATCTCGACAATGAACGCGGCTTGTTATTCGCTCCCGACGACCTCTCGGCTATTTTTTTTTGAACGGGGCAACGATAGAGCGGGATGTCTGAGGCTTTGTATGAACAAAATGATGTCATGTCCTCTTCCTATGGAGCAGAAAGATGCTTTGTCTTTCAGAGGCCAGGCCTAGTCATCATGCACACATGTGACAGGCTCACAAGCACATTTTTTATATAACAGGCGTGTAGTGTTCACACCAATGGGGAAAGAATTTTTAGAATAGGAAAGAATTCTCTGTCGTTGATAACAACGTAGTGAACATTGTTTACTACGAGATCAGACGTGGCAGAAGAATATAAAATGGAAAAACTATGTTAGGATTGAGAAAAAGAGAGAAAAGAAAGGGAAACGAGAGAGAGAGAGGAAAAGAGAAATTAAAGAATGCAAGAAAAAAGAGTGAGAGATTATTGACACTGTGGACCATAATATCTTACTAGATCGGCTGGAAAAAATGGATTGGTCTCTCAGGAACTGATCCCCACATTCTCTCAGATAGGACTGACTGATTGTGTTAGATAAGGGGATATGACCTCTAAAACCCTTTAGCGTTACCTGTGGCGTTCCACAGGGTTTAGTACTTGGTCCCTTTCCTGTTCAGCATTTATGATTCCGTTAGGTGATATTATTCGCAAGTATGATATCAGTTTTCATTGCTATTCAGATGCACTCAACTGTATCTTTCATCTTTCCTTGTTCGCAACATTGCAAAAATTTGCCCTATGCTGTCCAAGTGTGATGCTGAGATTATAATTCATGCGTTTGTTACCGCCCATTAAGATTACTGTAATGTACTACTTTCCAGTCTTCCAAAGTCTAGCAACAAGAGCCTGAAGCCAATATAAGATGCTGCAGCGAGGCTTTTAACTAAAATAAGGAAGTTTGATCACAATAACCCGGTTTTGGCAGACCTGCACCGGCTCCCTGTCAGTTTAAGACGTGATTTTAAGGTTTGTCGGTATTATTCAAAATTATACATTCACTTGCCCCCCTCATACGTTTCATATCTGATCCTGCCCTATGCTCCTGGTCGGAGCCTTCACTCGTAAAATGCTGGTCTACAAGTGATCCCAAAAAACACTCAGAAATCCGCAGGTTCGAGAGCATTCTCCAATCCAGCCCCATTCCATTGCAGCCTGGTCATCCGGAAAGGGGGATTACCTCATGTGCGGTTTCTTCTCAAAGTTTCTTTGTTTTTTCATGCTGAGGTTTTTGAGTTTTTCCTTGCCCTCATGTAGGTTTTAGATGAGGGGATGGTGTAATTGTAGTCTGTACAGTCCTTCGAGACTTCTTGTGATTAAGGGCTATACAAATAAGCATGACTTTGCAAGTGCCGAGGAGGCATTGGTGACATCAAGTGGACATATATTGTTGTTTCGCGGGCCAGATAAAACATTTTGGTGGGCCTAATCCGGCCCACATTTTTGACACTCATTTTGTAGAATGTGTGTGCATCGGAAAATAGTGCAGTAATATGTAGCAGCAACATTGTGCAAAGAGTAAAGAAATAAAACAAATAACTTGGACGTACATTTTTCTATTAGATGATTTTTTTTCCCACGGTCTTGTGTGGTTGTTTAGAGTGGTGATGGCTCTGGGGAAAACAGTCTGCACCCGTTAGTCTTCGATTTAAAGGGACAATGTGTAATATTTGGAAGAAAAATGGTATTTGGTGAATTTGGGTCTCTGTAGTCTGTATTCACCTTGTGCTTTTTAGCACTCGTTTTTGCTTACATCACACAATACAGCAACACTCAGTGGAGAAATCATAAACACTTTCCCTTTATTTATAGATCTAAGAAAAAGTGTACATGTTTGGGTTGTTTTCTTGATATTCACTGTTCACAAATGTATTTTACATTCAGGCCTTACCTATTTTACTATATTGGCAATTCATTTAATTAATTTCTTTACCCTAATATCCAACAATCGATTTTCTATCAAAACATGCGTGGCGATCGATATATGGAATTAATGGAATCATATTTTACAAATGAAAAGAATTACATTCTTCTCACTATCTCTTTTTATAGACCAGTACTTATCTCTTGAGTTGCCATCAATACCAATAATGCATTCCAAACCCCACAAGAACATAAAACTCCCTGCATGCTCTCAAAACAATACTGATATTTTTAAAGAAATACCACTTTATCCTAAATCATTATCTTCACTAATATTGCTTAAAAATAATAGCGCTATAATGTCTCTCTAATTTAAATTTTCTGATTCTAAAATTGACGCTGGAAAGAGCCAATACTGGTATGGTATCGACACCACAACAAGAGACAATACTTTGATAAGGTTGGTATCTGTAGTTAGTATCGGATTGGCTCTCGAAGCGGCTTTTCAATTGAGTTGCAATACACAAAGCCGCATCATCTAGCGGTTGAATAATATGCACCTTTCTTTATGGAACCTGAAGGATTTGCCAGAAGGCAGCATGTCAAAGAGGTGGTGGATGAGTCCTTAAGAAAGTTTTTGGCTCCACTGCCGTAGCTCAACCCAGTAATGTCCTTTAGACTGGAAGAGCGCAGCTGATGATGTTCAGGACAGTGTTGATGACTCTGTAAGGTTGTGCTCCCAGCTTACCACACTGTAATGCCGTATGGCTTAATGTAAGTGACACTGTAAATTACACATAAGGCTTTTGATTTTTGTTGAGCAATGACCACTTAAATTAGTAAAATATCCTGACATGGATTTTCTGCTCCACTTCTCATCACATTGCACTTCGAAATCTCATCTCATCTCATTAGCCGTACCGCTTATGCTCATTAGGGTCGCGGGGGGCTGGAGCCCATCCCAGCCATCTCCGGGCAGTGGGAGGGGACACCCTGAACTGGTCGCCAGCCAATCGCAGGGCACACAGGGACAGACAACTCATTCGCTCATTCACACCTAGGGACAATTTGGACTGGCCAATCCACCTGAAATGCATGTTTTTGGAACGTGGGAGGAAACCAGAGTGCCCGGAGGAAACCCACGCAAGCACGGGGAGAACATACAAACTCCGCACAGGAAGTCTGGAGCTGGATTTGAACCCACGACAGGTTCCCATGACATGAACTGTGCCGCACAAGCGCTAACCACTGCGCCGCCGTGCTGCCCCACTTCGAAATGCGTTTGTGTAAATCATTGCGGCTGGCGGCCCCGTCTGAGTGATTGCACGGCAATTGGAAATCAGTAGCTTGAGATATGACTTTTGGGGAAGGTTAAGAATACCGCCGACAGATTTCGAACGCGGCGATATGGAATTTGAGGTTTGCGGGTGTGCAATCTTCCCTGTGGGAACACCACGTCTGGGAATACTGGAAGTCGATCAAGTCGACCACAACGCAGTGATGACATCCACTCGAGATGCCTAACAAGAGCGGGAGAAAGTCTTGGGAATGTCCACTCAGCCCAAGATAAAATACAGCTAACAAGAACCATGTGTCCATCTCCTAAACCTAACCCACCCCCCTTTACTTCCCATCTGTGCCCTTCAAGCCCTTACTTCAGTCACCTCCCACTTCCCTCCTTCCTTCACAACCCCTCTGTTTTTGTTTTCCAGGCCCGGGCGCTTTGCACAGGAAATTGTATACACTGTGAGCATTCAGGAAGGGGAAGAAATTGAAGTGAAAACACAGATAAAAAAAAACGAGAACTAAAATCCGTGCCACGTCACAGCTTCGATTGCAAACATCTCAAATTGAAACGGTCTCCAGAATAGAAGATGACCGGCCTTTGCCAGTGAACGAGGAGCTTTTGGAATGAGGGGGAAGAGGAGGAGATAGAAAGGAGCAAAGAGGACTGGCCAGTGGAAAGAAGTAGGAGGAGCAAGGGGTGAAAAATTCCCGACAACAGGAAACGCGGCGCTTCCAATGTTGTTCCTCAGAGTCCGTCACGGATAAAGAAGCCGTCCCCAAGTGTCGCTGGTAGAGCGATGCCACCCTGAAAGTTTCTTCAACTCCAAACGGGTGACGTCACTCCTGTACTCAGATCTTGTGGGAAATGTGAGTCGGATGCGGAGCGCCTTTGACACAAAGTCGCCGGCGGACGCTTTTCGCTCGTATGGATTGGCCATTACGTTCGCAGGGAGCTGTTAAACCACGGGATTGCTAACTGGGACCACATGAAGAAAAAAGGGAACAAACAGAAGCTCAAAAGCAAAGGGAGTGAAGATGCCTTCGGCTGTGACCTGACGGAACATCTGCACAACTCGGCGCAGGATGGTAACGATTTTGCGTTCTCATTCAACCACAATGACTTGAAACACTTGCTTCAATTTAAAAGGTGACATTCTGGAGAATATTCAAAGAGTTTACATTTACTTGCCATTCATTGGCCGGTCATTTGTGAAGCTTGGGTGTGGCTCCCTCTGATTTTTTTAGACTCAATTGCTCCAGTAGTGGAGAGTCCCTGTGACTCGCCGCCTTGCCCTCGCTGCTGCCTACAGGAAATTGAAAACGGCACAAAAAACAAAATGGGCAATTAGTTAGAGAAGGACCTTTGCAGTTGATTGTATGACTAGAACTATTTGAAACCAACTCAAGTCTTTAGCAGTGACTTATAAAGGAACAGAGAGGAAATGAAAATTATTAGTTGAATTAAAATAGAAAGGGTGTAGGGGGAAACGGGGGAGGTTGCATGCTCACAGTGTGAGGCGGAGCGTTCTGTCCAGGAAGTTGGGGTGGGGGGGTCTTACAGTGACGCTACTGTCCACCTCTGTCACATATACGTGTAAATGTTTTTCCTTAAGAATTGTAGTTGCTAGAGATGAAAAAGAAATACGCAAGTACTAAGATCTGTGTTGTAATACTGCCAAACAAATTCCCATGCAAAGTAATGGTATTTATGTACGTAATGTACTTTGAGCAGCAGTTTGATGGAAGACACTCGTACTCCATTCTCAGATTTCACAGTCATTTCCATCTTCAATCATTTTCTCACCGTTTTTCTCTTTTCCTTCCTTTTATCAGGATTTTTTGGGACCTATTATTTCTGGAAAAAAAGGATGTTCGATGCAGGAAATTCTCAAATCTATTTCAAAATGAGTAGCCACTCACTTTGGCCCTGTTCGAGATTGTTCAAGTTTCGACTTTGTTTGAATACTGAAGAAAAGATGACTCAATTTCATTTGGTCGAATACAGATTTCAGGGATGTGATTTGACCAAAGTGAAATTATCTGAAAATTAGCGGGGGGGGGGTGATTGCTAGCTGGGGGGGGGGGGGGGGGGGGGGGGGGGGAACCAGGTAGGACCAGGGCAGTGCCCTGGTGGGGGGAAAAGTGGGGCGAAGCCCCCCCCCGGAGCTCATGGGTTTCTTTAAGTACTTTCAATGCACTCAGATGACAAAGAAATAGACAAGACAACAGCATAAATTTTCAATGTATATTGAACTATCCCATATAAAATTACAGTTTAAGTCAACTCAAAATCAGTCACATTAAAATAAATTTTAAAAGTTTACCACCTACCTCAAAATTCACGACTCTATCAGCAACTGGTACAGGTTGTTGGGGTGGATCACGTCTCTTTATTACCGCTTCCGATTGTGATGTCAATAAGGGATGGAGGCCGTAAAGTTTTGGAGTTTTCGTTTGGGCACCGAAACTTCCAGCGATGGAATAATTTGTCGTTCTTGACTGGAGTTCTTTCACGTGTTTTTTGCTCTTTGCGTGACTTTCAAGAGCTTTGAAACCTCTCCCACCATAGTCGATGGTATCATGACACCAAATGCAAAGTGCTTTCCCGGCACGATCGATCTTCCGAATAAAGTCATTGAACAAATTCGTCACAGTCTTCTTTCCAACATTCGTAGATAATTCCTTCTCCAACCAGTCCCATCGAAACTTGTTTTTTACAATCTTATCAATTTCTTTAGCTCGCGGAGCATCTTTGCGTTCGATCACGGACATCTTTCTTTAAACACCCGGCAAAAACGTGTGAGAAATGAACAATGGCACACTCCTATAACAAGCGCGTTTATTGGTCAACACGAGACTTCAACCAATCGCAAGTACGTTTCATTTCAGTTACGGAAACACTCAAATGGCATGCTGTCGAGACGAAATCGTTTTTTTTTACCAATTAAAACACCGGAAATTTTAAAATTTTATTTTTGGAGATAAAAAAAGCGGAATTCCGCGAATTAGCGGAAAAATCACATCCCTGAGATTTGTGTGACTTCAGAGTCGTTTGACTACAGAGATATCAAAATGGCTCAATCGATAGATCAAAAAGCAGACCTCTAAGATATAACACACAAGTTCGGAATATGTAAAAGTATATGTGGAGTATAAAATAAATATAATGTATGAAGTAGTAAAAGAAAAAATACAATCCTACATTTGTTCTGACATATTTTCTCTATATGTGTTATTATTCTAATACATACAGAGATAGTTGGACTAAAAACAAAAGTTCCTCGTTAAAGGTAAAAATCACGCCTTTGTGTATTATCAGTAGTGGTATTTTTCATAGTCCCAAAATTGTTATTTAAAAGGTAGTAATTCAAATTTTAAGAAATTTTGATCCTAAGACTAAATGTTTTCTTTAAGAGATGAAAGGTACATGTCAGAATACGAATTATGGTACAAAAGATAGTAAAAAGTCAACATTTTATAGACTCTCAACATTTTATAATAATAATAATAATAATAATAATTTCCTTGTATTGTCATAGACCAACAATTGGAATAATTAGCATTAGCATTTAGCATTGCACGTGTATAAAGAAATTACATCAAATTGAAGGTGCATTGTTATTAACTTCCAACAAAAATCTATCTGCCCACAAAAAATTCAATAACCAATTAATATGTAGCCTATCCTGGTTGTAGAATTTTGATATAAAGTTGAAATTACGTTAAAACCTACCCGTTTTTTCTTCAACTCTGTGGGCGGCCATATTGAGAATGCTGTCGCATGAAGATGACATCACAAACCCTTTAAATAGGAAGTCGGTGAGACTTGATAGTTTTTTGTGTGCACTTTGATTAAATTGTTGACGCAACATTGCTGTGGAATATGTATGAATAAATATATGCGTTCCTTGCAATATAAAAAGTAAAATATCATAGTTGCGACGTCATCTTCACCCGACTGTCTTCTCAAAATGGCGTCACGGTTATGGACTAAAATAGGTGGATATTTCTTCTTAATTTATATTCTACAGAAACAAAATACTGTTTCATGCTGTCATGGAATCCTTCTGTTGAAATTCCACTTTACAGCTCATCTTGACGCTCGGAGCGTGTCAGTGTTGACGTCTGGCCGCAAAGTGCGCATAAATCAGGTTTGGCGACGCAAGCCATCTTCCATTTTTGCACCACAAGAACGCAATTTGGCAAGTTAGACATAGGAGGGCAAACCGGGAGACGCTCAGACGAGAGAAAACGAAAAACAGATAAAAATAACTTGTTGGCCATCTTCCTTGCAAGACACAAACGAGGGCGTCGTTCAATGTGACGGACACAAATTACATGGACTGCAACAATGCTTCTATTTAAAAAAAAAAATGCCTCACGTGGCGCAGCTCCACTTCAAGTTTCCAGCGATGCTCTCCGAGCGCCTTTTCTATTAGAGGAAATGTCGTAAGTTATACCCGCTACTCTGGCTAGGCGTGTCAGCCTTCCTCTGAAACAAACAAACCATTTTTAACTTCCTGTCGAAGGCCACCTACATTTTGTGACCTCAAGGAGGAAAAAATAATGGTGTTGATTTTTTTTTGCACAAAAAAAAAAAACACTTTCTGTGCTTCAGTCCCGCAGGTTCTCCAAAAATGCGCAGAGTTTATTGAGAAGCATGGTATTGTGCATGGGATTTACAGATTGTCGGGAATCACATCAAATATCCAGCGCCTCAGGTGAGACACCTTGTTGTACTAAAGACCCCCGGGATACGACATTTACCTATTCTGTGGTGGGGATGCAAAGTGAAATTGCTGTATAGTGGGGGGTAGAAACCCGCTGTATTGTATTGTTATGTTTTCGGAAAAAAACGGCATATAAAAACATTAAAATAACGAAATAGGTTTGTGCGATTGTTACAAATCCGTGACTTTTATAACTATAACCATATCCTCATTGTTTTGTAATCTGTTCCCTTATCGTCTTGGCTCTTTTACCTCACTGTTAATGTGTGAAACTGGAGTGTCATGCCCAATTTCGTTGTCACAATATGTTAACCCATTTTGTAACAATGACAATAAAGGTATATTTTATTTTATTTTATTTTATTTTATTTTGTGTGGTGTGGTGTGGTGTGGTGTGGTGTTGTGTTTTTTTTCTATTCTATTCTATTAGCCTGGATACCACATAACGATATTGACCTAAAGTGGCCTAGGTCTCACCCACAGGGTTCCTGTAAAATAAGGAGATTGTGTGTTGGAATGAGGCTATATAAACCACTCTGCTTGAATCCCTTCGCTGATATTATTTAATTTACTGTTGTCAATGACAGACATTATCCATAGGAAGGTCAAATATCCAAACAAGGTAACCATAAACAAAATTAGGAACTTCCCTTTGTGATGTTCCACATGAGTTAATCTAGTGCATTTTTATCCTATTATATTCAATAAATATTTAATAGAAAAACCAAAAGTGCACACTCCTCCATTACTCTTTCAATTAACCACTCCAAACTAATACATGAAGATAAAAGGACACAGTCCGTGTCAAAAAGGTGAAACCCAACCAGCTACTTAGTGAACTCTATTTTTCTTTTCATTTGTGTATAAACAACAGACTAAACTGTAAAATAAGGGGATTGTGTGTTGGAATGAGGCTGTGTAAACCACTCTGCTTGAATCCTTTTACTGATATAATTTGGGTGGAAGTCACTCACCCCGTAAAGCCCACCGGTGAACAGGTACCGCACAATGGTTCCTCCTCCCATGACAATACACTGTAGCAATACATCTAGATAAATAGATAAAGCAATATAAATTGTGTTTAATACTTTTCAAAGTAAAATCAACTTCTCCCACTCACATTTGAGGGTATCATATGACGTAAGATAAGTGCATATTATCAAAAAACATTATAAATAGATATAAAGCTAAAATAATATTTTATTTGCCTTGATGTGACGTGGCTTAAGTTGGTTGAGTGGAGTAGCAGGTGAACGCAGAAGGGGGCTGAGATGGAGAGTAAAAATGAAACTGATCTTAAAACTTCCACCAACCGCAGAAGACTTCCCTGCCTTAACAAACTCCTTATTTTAAATCGTCGATTGGTTACGGTCATGCAACATACAAAGGGTAGCAATTTGTGTGGCTTTTTCGTATTTCTTGGTAATCAGAAGCTTTGTTTCCTTGTTTATCATGTTTTTGCTTCTCCCTTTAGCATCCCCGCAAGTCTTGGAACTGTAGCAAATAAAGCCAGTACAAGAAAGTATTGTTTTGGATCTCTTATTCACAAAGTCTTTACCAAGCACACTAGATTCTGAACTGAACGAAGGGAGGCATTTTGGGAGGTAGTACAGCCAAAAGAATATATAAATTTCATACCTGTCAACCTCAGCCAATTATTCCCCTTATTAATGATTGTAATTACCCTCATTAACAACGCAGTACCTATTTACTCACAGCAAGACAGAGTATGTAGAATAAAACAAATATATTTTTTTATAAAGAAGATTATTTTATTTACCAGGGTAAACAACACAAACAATTCTTTCAGTTTTCTCCACACTTGCTGTAAAAGTATTGGTGTTTCTTATACAGACTTCATTTGTTCTACAGATAGTTTTACAGAATCCCTCACAATTTAGGTTAAAACAATTTAGGTTAAAACCAATGCTTGATCGAGACGAACCTCGTGTACAAAGACTGTTTTAATTTTACGTTTTTGAGCATGCAAAATAATTTGCTGTTGATGTTGTATAGTGGTGGAAAATCACTAAAGAGGGCTCAATAATCCTCTCGAACCGCACCGTAATGTAAAATTGTCGTAAGATGGGGACACTGTATCCCAGGGGTCAACTCCACTTCTTTTTTAGGGTCACTTCACTTGTTTTTTGTGCACGTGCAGAGAGGAATTCAGCGCTGAGGCATGCCCTGACCTCACAAAGGAGGTGTACCTCCAGGACATCCACTGTGTGGGTTCCTTATGCAAGCTGTACTTCAGGGAGCTTCCCAATCCTCTGCTCACGTTTGAGCTTTACAGCAAGTTCACTGTAAGTCTTCAGACCTTTTTGTCTTTTACTACTGCATTTTACTGTACAGTCAGTTCAATGAATAGTGTTTTTTAATCTTATCGTTAAAAACAAATCCCAAGGCACATCGTCCATCGAAAATGTTTAAAAAGAATTCCCGGCTCCAGTTTCATGTTTTTTTTTAAAGCCTTAATTATCCTGTTGCGTTAATTGACTGTGTAATATTTTTATTATCATTTGTGGTTGCCCTCGCTAAAGAGTTAATACAGTATTTATTTTGGGTTAATGATTTCTCTGTAATTTAGGATTTGATTCTTTATAAACCTGTTTTTTCTAGTTGTGCTATATTTTATCTTGTCTTTCTAAATTCTTCCAGTGGAACATTTTTTTTCTTCTATATAAAATCTAACTAGCACGGCAGCTCAGTGGTTAGCGCTTGTGCACCACAGTTCTGAGGTCAAGAGATTGAACCTACCTGTGTGGAGTTTGCATGTTCTTCCCGTGCTTGCGTGGGTTTCCTCCGGGAACTCTGGTTTCCTCCCACATTCCAAAAACATGCATGTAAGGTTAATTGGCCGACCCCTCACTTCAGGTGAACCTCATAAGCTGATAACTACTATACAAAAATAAAAAATAAATCTGGTCTGCTGCCACCTACTGATATGGGTGACTGTTACCCTCTGTAACTTTTCATTTTACTGTAGTTTTAACGTGTTTTTAAGTATACTATTTTTTGCCTTTTTTTTCAAGAGAAAACAAAATAAATGCTTACCCGGTAAAATGAGGAAACATTTCCCTGTGGAGCATTTGCTTTAATACATATCAACTTTTATCAGTTTTTTAGTATAATAAGTAATAAATACATTATAGTTAAAATCAACAATATTATGTTGGGCTTAAAGTCTTGTAGTATACTTTTTCATATTTCAATATTCAGAGATGGAATGTTTGAGTTTTTGCCATAATCAGCAATTTTAAAACAATAAAAGGCATACGAAATTCCAGTTTAATTGTAATGAATCCAGAATGTATGATGTTTTTTTTTTTCAAATTCATCACCAAAATAAACAAGAACCTAATCACAAAATCCCATTTTTTTTAAACAGCCCTTTACTTGTGAACTAATAGTTTTAAAAATCGGGTTTAAAATAAAATGGTTTAATAGCAGGGATTGAGCGATCCCACAAGAACACTCAAAACACTTAGATCAATGTGACCCATTTTTTTGGGTCGACGACCCAATTAGTTGGGTTGTTCTAAGCAAAATAACCCAGACTATTAGGTATACAGTCAACCATTTTAAAATGGATGCTATTCTTAAGAAAAATCGATTTTTTTTGCATAATTCTCTTGCAGAAAAAAATTAAAACATTACACAATTTCTGTGGGGGCTGCAAAATAACCCAGGACATTGGGTCAAATCAAGGCAACTATTGGGTTGGTCTATTTTGACTCAAACTTGGTTTTTTAACTCAATTTTTATTGTGTTTTTAAAAAAAAAATAAACATACAAAAAACAAAGGGTTAAAAAGGGAGAAACTTGGGTTATTTTTAGCAGCTGTTTTTAGAATGAAAAGCTTGGGACTGACATGACTGTGTTGTTGCAAGTTCTCCCTTGTTCAAAAATAACCAGGACTCTGTTTGGATTGGGCTAACGTCACTAGTTCTGGCTTAATCCTAAAAAAACTTAAGAAAGTCCCTTTTTTGTTCATTCCTCTGTACTGTGGTTAGCAAACTCTTGCATCTGTACATAAGTCTATGTCAAGTGTGCCAGTCTCAAGTTCCCAGATATTTGTTTTGTGTTTGATTTGGCATCATGAGAGTGATTCGTCTTTCAAAGGTGATTTTCAACTTCCCTCCTCCGTCCCCCAATAACCTTCCTGAAAGCTTTTGGGGTATATATCTGTCATCCTCTGCTTTATTATTACAATTTTTCCTTGGATCTATGCCCACACACTTGCCGCCAGACTCGTTTGAGACCTTATGAAAGCAATGTTTGTCACACCTACCAAATAAATCTAGAAAAAGCGCTTTGGAATCGATCCCATCCTTTACGCATGAACACATTTTGACTGTTTCACAAAGGTGGCCAAGTCCTGCTGGAAGGGAGCTGCCATTGTGCACACAAGTTCAGGAATTTGGTTTACATTCCAAATAAAACAACAAGGAGAATAAAAACATGGCGTATGTTTTACATGCAGGAAGTTGCCTCTGTGATTGGAGATCATGAAAGGCTTCTACACATTCGGAAGACTGTTAAGCAACTGCCGACCCCTCACTTCAGGTGAACCAGAGCCGTTTTTATAACCAATGCAAGACTCAGTATTGTAATAAATAAAGATAACTGGGTGTTTCTCAACTGCCTCTAGGACTCTGGAGTATCTCACCAAGCATTTGGCCCGCCTCGCTACTTTTAGTGCCCAGACAAACATGCACACACGCAATCTAGCCTTAGTTTGGGCTCCTAATCTTTTAAGGTGAGTTTGACTCATGCAAAGGGGAAATTTAAGGGGAAAACATTAAACTGCCTATTCTTTTGCAAGATCAGATGTGTGATATCTATTCGCAGATCCAAAACAATAGAGGCCACATCTGGAAACGGAGACATGGCTTTCCAAGAGGTGCGAATACAACAGTCAGTGGTGGAGTTCATTCTGAACCACACAGAGCAGATCTTCAATACTGACTCCACAATAATCAAACCCAAAGAAGGTATTAATTTCCTGGAATTATTCTTTTTTTTAATATTGGACATCTGCAAAGGAGATTGCATGGGTTCTCTATTGTGACAATTATACCTCACTGTTGTCCGTTATTTAGACTATTATGCAATGTTTACATCGTTGTCACTATCGACCAATAATGTTGCTGTTCTTTGATTTCCACACCCTTTAGGGCGCATTTGCTTTGTGTACCCTTGGAGATTTAATAAAAAGTAAGGGCTCAGGGGAGGTCTTTTAGAACAGATTTGGAATTTGGCATTGTGGGGGGTTTTAGTACAGTCCTCTCCTGTTGAAACTTAATTGATGTTATCTCTGTTATTTTGAGTATCTACTAAACAAAAACGTGTCAGAAACAAACCCTGGAAAATATTTGGAAATGGTGACAGAGTTCCCTATTGCCCTCTGGTAGGTGCAAAGAACAGGCTTCTACAGTTTCTTACCCAGTACTAGAGGTAAGATCTTAACCCAGAACCCGACCCTAGCTCGAATCAAAACCTGGTTCGGGTCGGGCCTAAAATGTCATCAATCGTTACTACGGGTTTGGGCTCAGCCGAGTTCAAACTTGCTGACTTTTTTTTTTAAATTATCCACCCGTCATTGTTCTTAGTTTATTTTTCTTTGTGCAGGATCCACGCAGTGAATTCTGATCCCCTTTCGCCCAACGTGAATCCATCCCGCTTGTGAATCCTCTACAAAGAAAAATAAACTAAGAACAATGACTGGGTGATAATTTAAAAAAATAACAGCGAGAGAGAAGCCCTCCTCACAAATTAAAAAAATCCCAACAAATGAAATATGAAAATTCGAGTTTGCTTCGGGCTCGGTCCCTCAAATCAAATTAATTTGTCGGGCTCGGGCTGCGGGTCGGGTCAGACTGGATTTTTTTAGGCCCGATTTTACCTCTACCCAGGGCCATTACCACCCTAAACAACCTATATATCCTGCACCTGAGTAGAAAATGGGTCGTCATATCTTATTTATCAACTCATTTGGGCATCCTGTTGCTGCTAAATGCTACTCTACCCTTTTCCAGCGCACTATTGTTACGATGCACTTACAATTTTGGCTAGTCCCAACGGATCCACCCAGCCGCCTAACTACAAGCACTGCCTTGTAAATAGTTTTGCCTATTTATCTTGGCATTCTTTTTATCTAATTTTTTTCTTTTAAGTCTGTTTCACGTGTTTATTCAGTAGTACCATGTCTGGTTGAAAACAGTGTTCTCTAAATTGTTATCAATGACAAAGGCAATTCTAATCTTAATGCTAATTCAACAGGGTCCAGTCTGATGTGCGGGGAGAAGTATGCCACCCTCCCGATTAGCGGTCAGTGTGGGCCAATGAAACTGATGAGCCTGGAAGAAGCCCAGGCTCGCTCCCTGAGTCCAAATCATCCCGTGCATAAGGAACGCCAACGGGAGAACAGTCTGCCTGACACCAGCACGGCCACACTCTACCACACAGTCATTGATTTGGACAGCAAGTATGTCTCGTTGGGGGAAACACTCCATGCTCAAATGTAGCCTCTAAGCCACACCTGCACATCTTTTAGGAGAAAGCTTTCTGGGAAATCTAAGAAGTGGAAATCCATCTTCAATTTGGGACGCTCTGTGGACTCCAAAGGAAAACTGAGCCGGAATGGGAGTGTGTTCATTCGAGCTTCAGGGTTAACAGGCAAGTAGAATATAATTCAATTGTCTTTATTGTCATTGATTACAACATAAAGAACATTGTTCACAAAAAGATTAGAAGACTTCAACCGTAAGAATTTATTTTTAGGATAATTAGGGGAATAGTTGTAGACTGGCCTAAATTGTTTGTACATCAGTAAAAAGTGCAATGGCACTAGCAGGAACATTTTGCAGAAATAAGAATACTGTAAAGAAATCCAATATGTATCCCTTCTCCTATACATAGTACCGTAAATTCTGGACTATAGAGCGCACTTGATTATAGGCCGCACCCACCACATTTTAAGAGGAAAACCGATTTTGTACACACACAAGCCGCACCTGTTTATAAGCCGCATGCGCCCACATTAAAGAAATGTAACACAAACGCAAAATTAATCCCAACCCAACTTCAAGTCCCGCGATTGAAACTAAATGTCCTTCATTGAAGTACACAGTCCAAAAATCACAGCCGGCAAAATGAACGGAAAATGATATCGGTACTTAAGGTCTGATGCAGACCTGCAGAGTCCGGGTACCCGTTGAAAGTAATCCAAGGAAAAAATGTGTGTATTTCCAAAGGTAAGGGTGGGAAAAATATATATCCACTATTGTCCGCCGCGACAACAAACAGGTCTCACCTTTACCCCACTTCCCGTCACCACCCCGTTTGTTCCGCCCCCTTTTTTAGTTTGCCCGTGCAAAACATATCAGAATAAGTGTCTCAAATAAGTACAAATAAATACATTACAAAAATATACAGTTGCAAATACATATTATACATGGGTTACACATATTTACAAAGAAAGACGGTACACCGAGAGAGTTTTCAAAGCTTTAATAATAATAATAATAATAATAATAATATAACTTTCATCCCAAACAGTGCCCGTGACAGGGGAGTTAATGGTAGCAACACGCTAGCAACACGTTTGCAACACAGTAAACGGGTCTGTTAAAAAAACATACCGTACTTGTAAAAATCATGGTAAACCGTCCTCATCTTCCTCCTTAGAACTAAAGCCATCAAAGTCGTCTTCCTCAGTGTCGGAAAGAAACTTTGTCATATAGACGTCGTCCCACGCTCCTGCAGCCTCACTCGCGCTGTCGCGCTGTTTCCTTCTTTATCGGACTGCTCAATTGCTTTTAGCTTGAAAGCTGCGTCATGTGCCTTTCTTTTTGCATTTTGCATGATGAGGGTATGTTTACCCTAATTTAATTTATGCACAAGCCAAGAAGTTGCAGTCTTCCTCGGCGTATATATTCCAGCGGTCTAAATCTTACCTTTGGTACTCAAGCGCCGCTGGCGGCCGTTAGAAAAATTACATAAATTGGCCGCATCACTGAATAAGCCGCAGGGTTGAAAGTTTGGGGGGAAAGTAGCGGCTTATAGTCCGGAATTTACGGTAGATATACAGGGTGTTTCAAAAAAATTGATATTCTTCGAATATTACTAATCAATTGTTATAATAAATATATGTATTTCCCTATACCAACTCACAAGCAGATTTTGTATATAAAAAGGAACAAAAATAGTAATCTGCTGCAGACTGTTACGTAAGATATGCTAAAGCATGTTTGGCAGGAGCTGGACTACTGACTTGACAAATGCCTTGTCTCGGGTGGTGCGCATATTGAACAATCGTTCACATAATTCACAAGCTTTTTAATTTCCCCTTCACATTTTAAAGAATAAATCTCATGATCTTTAACATCAATCATTTTTTACTTTAATTTGCCTTTCTTATGTACTTTCTGTGACATTTACATAACTAAGGATATTTTTGAAATACCCTTTATTTGTTTATAGTATTGTGTGCTTGTTTAGGAAATGATGGCTTTGTGTATCCCTAGGACTGAATTTATTACGTTTTCGGGTGTTGTCAACCGTACGACCACATTTTTTGGAGTTAAAGACCATATTCTACATACTCTGTTTGACAATCCAAAACGGTTATCCAACAAGCTTGTTACTACTTTGTCAAGAAGTTTGAGAGCCTTCACTGCTTCCTTTTAAGTTTTATGACCATTTGTATTGTTTCCTCAGAAAAGACATCTCTTCGTTCATCCAGAAGCATGGAGTCTTTGTGCTCTTTGCCAACAGGTAAAGCCCATGACAATAAAAATAAAAGGTATACAGTAGACCCTGGAATATGGTGTCCCCGCTTTACAATGTTTTAACTTAGCAATGTGGAATAAGATGATTTTTCGGCCCCTCCCTATGGCATTTCCCCAATATACGGTGCTTATGAACTTATGAAAGTTTGTGGGTATTACGAGTTACGTCTATAAGATGCCTATGTTCTGCTATTGGTTTGCATCATGTCATCATGAAAATACAAATTTGCCATTGGCTGAACTACATCCCACAATGCCTTTCTCTTCCTTCGATCCCTTCAGGATTACGTGTGCTTCGTAAGGACTTTGCAAGTCTGCGATAATACACCAAATTTTTGTAATATATTTATTCACCATGGGTCCGAGGCCTGAAGTGACGCAAAAGCATGATGGCCCTAGAAACCAATCTTGCGTTTATGATGAAATACGATGAGGGCAATTCTCACTAAGTTGCATGGCTACAACATATTGACGATCGGAACTAATGCAAATCTTCCAAGGCAGTCGTTCGCAACGATTTCAGTACCACAGACCGGTGTAAAATCTGACTATATTCTTGCAGCTCGGCTTAATCCTAACATTAGAAATGATAAGAATGATGACAATAATAATACCATATTTTCCGCACTATAAGGCGCACCTAAAAGTCTAATTTTTTTTCAAAAGCTGACCATGCACCTTATAACACAGTCCGCCTTATATATGGCTCAATATTAAATTCGCAAGGTCTCGCAACTACGAGAAACAGCCGCCGACTCCATTTTTCGGAAATATTAAACAACGATTCTCTTTCATACGTGCATTTGTATAAAAAAAATGGCTCCTGTTAAGAGACACGCGTACAACGCCGAGTTTAAACTCAAAGCGATCAGTCACGCAGCACAACACGGCAATAGAGCGGCAGCGAGAGAGTTAAACATAAATTAATCGATGGTACGGAAGTGGAGAAAGGATTAAGATAAGCTCCGCCAAGTAGGGAAAACTCAACAAAGTTTCCGTGGCAATAAAGCAAGATGGCCAGAGTTAGAGGAGACACTTGAACAGTGGGTTGTTCAACAAAGAGCGGCAAGCAGAAGTGTCAGTACGATAACTATACGTATGAAGGCAACAGCGCTGGCACAGGAACTCGATATTAAAGAATTCAGGGGTGGTCCTACTTGGTGCTTTCGTTTTATGAAAAGATGCAATCTATCTATCCGTACTCGAACTACTGTTTCACAGCAACTGCCAGCTGACTTCGTTTGTTAACAATAAAGTTTGACCTTTTTGAATGTTTTGTTGACATTCCCTTTAGCGTGGCAACATCTAGAGGTTGCATAACGTAACTACATTCTCTACTGTAGTCAAGTCAAGTCACATTTATTTACCGTAAATAGCCCTTAATCACAAAAATGTCTCGAAGGACTGCACAGGATTACAATTACAAAATTGCACAATTACCTGATCTTAAACCAGCATGCACTTATAGCGCCTTATAATGGGGTGCGTCTTATGTATGGCAAAAGTTTTAAAATATATCATTCATTGAAGGTGTGCCTTATAACACGGTGCGCCATATAGTGCGGAAAATACGGTAATTATAAAAATATCAACATTAAGCCCAAATCCACAGTGTAATCACTCGAGCACTGGAGATCTAGATGACACATGAAAGAGACATCGGATTTTAATCTCATGCCTTTTCCTTTCAACCACAGCCTTAGTGGCCTATTGTTTGGAATTCAACACACTTGTCGTCGTGATCCGGGATCGACCCTCGGTGCATCCACTGTTAAGCAAATTAAGTCCGCGATATATAGTGCAGTGGTCATGGGATCAAACCTTCTTGTGTGGAGTTTGCATGTTCTCCCCGTGCTTGTGTGTGTTTCCTCCGGGCACTCCGGTTTCCTCCCACATTCGAAAAACATGCATGTCAGGTTAATTGGTCGGTCCAAATTGTCCCTAGGTGTGAATGAGCGAGTGAGATATCTGTCTATTTGTGGCCTGTGACTGTCTGGCAACCAGTTCAGAGTGTCCCCTGCCCACTACCGAAGATGGCTGGGATGTGCTCCAGCAACCCTGTGACCCTACTGAGGATAAGTGGTGCTGATAATAATGGATATTTCAATCAATTATTGCTCAATTAAGGTGATGTACCATATAATGCACATCTAAACTTTTTTGTGGATAGAAAAAAATGCGTCTATACCCGTACCGGTATGGTTTAAGTAAAAACTATGGCAAATATTTTATTTTTCATTGCAACCCAGGACCAAACAACCCACAGCCCGTTACGGTCAGGGACTCTGTGGTTGCTGATCACTTTTCTAAATGCTTTGGAACACATAAGCTACCCTTTATTATCCCCACCTCAGAACGTATATATGATGATCTTAAGGGTCTACTGTATGTGCAAGTCTCAATTCCAATCTTTTTTACTCCACCTCGGTTGTTTCCAGATGACGACAGAACTGGAAGCAGTCGATCGGGAGGACAAGGCAGCATTTTTGTTCCTGATGTCAAATCAAGAACACTGGGATCTGATTCACTTTATGACTTGAGCGAACAAGAGCAAAACTGGGATTTTAAGGGGAATACGTCCAGCGGGGCGACGGGAGGTTGGAACACAGGTCCGACCCAAAGGGGAGGGTCTTCAGGTGCTTCAGGAACCACTCAGAGGACACTGCCGGAGCAGCTAAAGGTATTCAAGGGAGACGACCTGAGCAGCTACAAACCGACATCGCCTAAAAACAGGAGGATGCTATACTCCGGTTCTTCCTACAACAGCAACTCTCGACCTTCCTTCCCGGGAAGTTTCTTTCCGCTGGAGTCATCGCCGAGGCATCAGCGTCGAGCCGTTAACATATCGGAGCCTTTTGCGGTGTCTGTACCACTGCGTGTATCGGCCGTCATCAGCTCAAACAGCACACCGTGCAGAGGGCTCTCCAAAGACCGAATGGCTGCGGCCACTCTGAAACCCTGCAGGGAGACCTTTGAGAAGAGCGGGAGAAACCACAAGGGTCCCGAAGTGGAGCTTGACATGAGAGATGGAACAGAGGAGAACAAATCATCGGAGGTGGCCTCAAGTGTACCGCCAGAGGGTAAGAGCTGCTTCTTTGAAGCCTTTTTTTAAAACTGCCATCTGTTCCTGATCGAATCTTCCAAATTCATTCCTTTTCTTCCTCCTTTCATTACTCTTAACAGATGTATCAGCTTAGTTCCACCAGTGCTATTGCAAAAGATGACATTCAAATATCCAAGTGATAAAATTTTAAGTTTTCAGCTCGACTATTTTGGTGTATAACTATTTTTGATCGTGAAGGATTTAAAAGAGCTGTGAAGAATTTAAAACCTTTTTACTCGCTGTCGCCATCTCTTGGCTTTTGGCATCACGGTATTTGTATTATTACTACATAATACATACTAAAATCCTATTTCATCTTATTTTTTTTCAAGACTTCTTTTTAGGCCTTTATCTCTTATCTTTAAAAGAAATTCACAGTTTTGAAGTCAAAAAGGGTGACGAAAGTTAATTGTATGATCCAATGAGAAAATGTTTTGAAGTGGGGAGAGGAATATTATGATATTTCCTAAAAATCAGTGTAGTTAGCACAGGCAGCAGTACCATGTATATTTGTATATAGCGCGCTTTAGATTATATCTCATTATCACACTATTTTATTATCTATACCAGAAATGCATGTTAGAGAATGGAGAAAACAGAAACTCGCCCTGGACGATATAAATAAACATAAAAAAGCAGGACGAGGGAAATAACTCTTTTGTGCATCTGATGATGAACCAAGGTTTGAAGGACATGAAATAAATACATTCTAAATGTTACGGTATGTTGTTATTATGTTCATAGTTGTCAATAAATCATTTGAATCATGGCCGCGTATATTCAACAACGTATGTCACTTACAATGCTTAGTTTGAGCTAAGAAAGAGTCCGAGATTGTATACCAATTTTTGATAAAAAATGAGAGGTTCTGTACACGAACAAATACAGTATTTCCACCACATCTTTCTCATCTTATCAAGCCCTGACCCATTTTTAAACCTGTCTATTAATTGTTTGTCCTGGAGTGTCATGTCTTATCTCCATGTAAATAACCTTCACTACATTATCAACCAAATACTGTGCTTGCTTGCTCTCGATTCAAAAGTGGGCACCATTGCTGCATCGGGTGTTTGTAAGGTGTGCCCATACATGTTTTTTCAGAAGCATTGACTCACATCTTATATGGATGGATACAATAGTGGCATTTTTGCCTGTGGGCCAGATAATAAAATGGAAATATCCCAGAGGGATAAACCAATACTCGTGAGGCTTTTTTAGCGTGTAAACAGGAGTTTGCGTGTATTATCCGTCTCTGTACTACAAGTGTCACAGTGCTTTAGTGTATAAAATTATGTCTAATAAGGTAAGCTGTGCTTGTGCAGTAATGTGCACAAGTAAACACACCCTTGTGTTGGATTATAGTCCATATTATAGTCCATATATATATATATATATATAATATTAAAGTGAAACAGGTGGAATGTGTGTCAAGGAAGACCCAACTCTAATATAACTTTGCATTTTGTGCATGAATAAAACTAGCATGAACAAACCCTCATCATGGGAAAAGAAAATCTGTCGGCATTATCGTGTGTTTTGGAGTAATTATTTTACACTGTTGGGTTCTATGGATTGTCCTTGATGTAATCAAGCCATATTCGCGGACATTCAAAGAAGTTTAAGACGGCCACGGGACGTAATAGAGTCACCTCGGCTTTATAGTTTTCGGGTATCTTATTTCAGACTGATAGTGATGTTACTTTGATGATTATATTTTGAAATGATCATCATATCCTTAATCCTAAGAGTTTTAGCCTTCCAAACATATGTGGCGGACATATTTCAGTGACTGGTGTTATTGTACGGACACGTATTTTTCTATGAAAAGTTCGGCAGCCCCCTGGCGGGCCGGCTGAACATTAAGGGGTTAAGGTACTGTATATTATTAAAACTCTGTGTACCGTCTTTCTCTGTGAATGTCTCATTTTTCAATTTGGTCACATTGTACATATGTATGTACAAAATGTTTTTTCCTTTAAAAATGTACTGGGTGTGGCTTATAATCAGGTGTGCCTTATATTCCGAATTTTACGATGTTTGTATATATAATCTAGGAAATAGCTTTGACTTTTGTGACACTCTTTGTATACAGCATGCGTGTCAAAAGTGCTGTAAGAGATCAGAAATTAATGACATGCTTTATTCTCAGGTCCACCCTGTGAAGTGATACAGGGAACCAGGGGAGCAGTGGAAGCGATTTCAGTAGAGAGAGAATTAACTTCTACAAGACCTGTCAACAATGAAAGTAATGCCCAACAGGTAAAAAGAAGTTCGGAAGGCTTTGGAACTTGTTTAAGAATTGTCTCCGTTCATTGTGTCAACTTTTTTTGTCCCTTAAACCCAGGATACACAAATCGTAGACGAGCTTTGGCGTGACGTCCGCCAAGAGCTGAAAATAACCGAAAATGAAATTGATTTCTCGGATAAGACTTGCGGTTCCACTTCACCTTGCGAGAACAGGAGGTTAACCATGGATGTTAAGTCGAAAAGAAGTCGCAGCTCCTCGTCGCTTTCCATGTTCTCCAAAGACCAGACTTCAAATAT
This sequence comes from Urocampus carinirostris, assembly GCF_059441175.1. Lineage (NCBI taxonomy): Eukaryota > Metazoa > Chordata > Actinopteri > Syngnathiformes > Syngnathidae > Urocampus > Urocampus carinirostris. The sequence continues at coordinate 8,107,909 of NC_142365.1, forward strand.
TTCTCTCAGTAAGCATAGTAACCCCTCCAGGGCGGACTCTACAAAAAAGCAACCATCAGAGTCAGACATACTATTCACTCTTTATAAAACTGATGTCTGGGTTAATGAGAACAGGAAAACAGTCCGTCCTGATCTGGAAGAAAATAACAAGAAAGCTCAGCAGATACCTCTAGTGAGTCCATCTTTGAACAACGACCTAACACATTTGAAGGAAACCTGTCTTTGTGAAGACCTTATAAGTGACTCTTCAGCAGGTGAAGACCAAAAACAATCTGAAAAACCCAAACGTCCTGAAGGAAACCAGAACGTCTCATCTCATGTGGAGACAATTCCTGAAGCTACTCCCAAGTTTTCTGTATGCTTGATAGAGAGACCCAATTCTCTAGATCTGGTAATTCACGAGGACGATATTTATGCAGGGAATTCTGAAGAACTCGACCTTGTGGAATCATTAGAGGACCTCAGCTCCAGCAAACAGTGGGTCACCAGTCCCCTGCACTCACCCGACATAGAAGAATTGTTTAAACAGCCACTGTTGTTCAAATCACAAGAAGATGAGGAACAGACAGCGTTCCCTTCGAGCACAGAATCCCAAAATGAATATCTGGCTAAGACTTTGCCAGGAACCATTCCTCAAATATCGAACAACAACTGTGAAACCAAAACCTCTTATTTGTCTTCAACACAGACAAGCGTCAACTCCAGCAACGGAACGCAAGCTTCAACTGGGAAATACGGACCAAAGAAACAGAAACATTTTTACAGACAGATGTCTCATGATTCAGCCGATAAAAGAGAAGAAAACCTTTCCAAGCACAGACCATACTCCCTCAATTTGGACTTGGGTTCTCGATCCATCAGGGACATCTCTAATCAGCAAAGTCGTCCTCCATACGAGTTTTCCTCCTGTTCAAGGAGTTTGTCAGCGACTACGAATGACGGGCTTCTTTCAGAGCTAGACCTGTTCCTGAATGATCGCCAGGCACCTTTGCGGCGGAACTCTGCTCCCGTCAGCGTCTCGTCAGTGCGGACCGCTTTCATGATCAAAACTTGCCAGGCTAAGGCTGTGCCTGTCGTACCCCCAAAGGTTCAGTATAGCCAGATCCCTCATTCCAAAAGAGACGGAGACACCGACACAGGAAAGGACCGGAACAAAGAATGTCCACAAACCAACACAGACCACTCTGCATCGTCCCTGAAGGAAGAGTTAGAGAATAAAGAACCTGCTCCTAAACAAAAGCCATACGTAAAGGTTGAAAAAACAGCAGAAAACGCAAGGAATACCCTGACAGAACTCCCGGTCATCACCAGGCGTCACCACCCAAGTCTTGAAGTATTCGTCGATTGTCCCAAACCCAGCAAAGCGAACCTTTTACAAAGACCGTCGTTTCGAAACCGGCAGAGACCTCAGAGTCTCATACTGTTCAGTCCCCCTTTTCCCATCATGGATCACCCTCCATCGGGTGAAGAGGGCAAGTTTCTGTCTTCCATTAAGAGTCTGAACGAGGAGTCCACGGCGAAAGAGACTTCGGGGGAGGGGGTTGCTCTTCAAAGCAAAATGACCATCCCAAAAAGTGGTCAGAGACTGGAAACCTCAACCAGCTGCTTCTACCAGCCGCAAAGGAGATCCATGATATATGATAGCAGGAACCATAGACACATTGAGTAACCAAATTGTAAATAACTCACAGAGAAAAAGAACATTGTAAATCACAGTTTGGTGGTTTGTGTAATTTAAAATTTTCTCACAAAAATCATATAAAGAAGAACTTCTGCAGATTTTACTTTTAAACTTGAACGCCAATGAAGGTTCATTTTACTGGAGATTTTTTTTCTGTATGGAGCAGTCTCGGAAATGCCAGGTTCTGTCACTCACTGGAGAAAAAAAAAGAATGCCCCGCTAAACTGTAACAATTATCATAAAGGAGATTACATATGTATAGTATGCCCCCGGATACAACATCGATCCATTCTGAGATGGGAAATGCCAATTGAAATCGCTATCTCCTGCTAATTGATATAACAGGGGAATCTATATCAATCAGCAGGGGATACGACCCTCTTGCAACACGTTCCGGATCCTCATTACACCATAAATAAATAAATACTATTCATGTGTTAAATACATGTACATGATTAAATAAAAGTATAAATAAATATACAAGTGAAGGAAAACTGAAATTTGATCTATTTTTGACGTGACTTGGGCTGGTCTAGTGGAGTAGCAGGTGGATAAAGAGGGAAGGAAAAGACAGCGACTGAGAATTAAAAAACAGATTTTAAAACTTCCACTTACGAGGATTGCCATGCATTTAGAAGACTCTGTTGCTTCAATCACCTTCTTTTTTTCAATTGTCCTAATCATTTGGTTCTGGCTATGCAACAAGTGTAGCCATTCGTGAGCCTACTTTTGTATTTTTTAATAATCAGAAGCTCTGTTTCCATGGTTACTATGTTTTTGCTATCGCCTTAGCATCATTGCCAGCTTCGAGACCCATATCGTCATAAATTCTACACAAAAACAACTATGACAATACAGTACTACAAAAATACTCTAGCAATTCTAGAAACAATACTACTATAGAAAGAATACAAACATCCTCCTACAGAAATACTACAAAAATACAGAGGTACTACAAAACTAAGTATCAAATTAAGTGATTAAATGGGGGCTTAATATTTTATTTTGCTCTTAGTTTGAAAACCCCCCAAAATACACATATATTACAAAATAAACTACTCGAATACAAAAATACTACAGTAATACTACTGAAACCCAAAAACCTTGGGAAAGGCTTGGCAATTTTTTCAAGGAAAACAGTGAACTTTGGTCACTCTGAGCCTCTAGTTTATATTCTTCCCTGAGCTTTTTAGCACTCATTTTGTGTTGCACGACAAAGTACAGCAAACAATTGTGATCAAATAATTCACACTGTCCCTTTAAGCCAACGACTTGACGGATCCTGGAATTGTTCCACCAGATTTTTGAAGTATCTAAAACACTTTAGACCTACAACATTTTTAACTGAAGTCTAGATGTCATGGATGCATTTTTTATACACGTTGACCATTTGTCAGCACCAGAACGGAAACAGGACCCAATTGCGTAGCGTTTACCACAAGTTTTATTGAATCTGATCTGGTGTTTGCTGGACGCGGGAAGCAAGTCGCTCTCATGCTTGGATTGTGATCTGAACACGGAAGTGAATCTTCCGTAGCGAGTGATGGCGGCATGAGGGACGGAAAAACTGATCGGTAGCCGGGACTGGGAGAGCAAGGGGTGGTAGGGGTTGGAAACTAGTCGTAAGCCAGAGCGGGAGAGTAGACGTAGTCGGGGACAAAAAGAGGTCGTAAGCTGGGACGGGAGACTTGGTCAGGATCAAAACGGGTCGTCGCCGGAGACAGACGGGAGCAAAAACGGGACAGGTGGGAGTCAGGGTCGAAAAAGGCCTGCCTAGTATGCACAGAGGTTCGCAGACGGACTGACAACAGGGGGATGACAGGACTGGGATTAAATGGAGACGGGGAGCCAATCAGAACCCGTGGCGGTTGGCGCCAAATGAGCGGGCACAGGTGAGTCACATCAGTAATCATGACACCATTTTGATGTTAATGTTTTTTTGTTTTGCTTTATGGTCACTCAAAAAAGTTCTGCAATGGTGCAGTTCCGAAAAAAGAAAAAGAAAAAAATGATTTTGAAATGGGAAAGTGACATTTGGGCTGTTTCCACACTCTGCATACGTATGTACAATACTAGCACTGCGTTCATTAAAACGGCTAAATCAGTCAAGCTAACCGATGTTGTTTATTTTCAGGTTAGCTGCTCCTCCAGGCCGCATTGTGCAGTGGAAAGTGTCAGATAAAGGGCTGCACTTAAAGGGAAAAAATATATATGAGGGGCCCCTGAGGACCCTTAGAGAGACCTGATGCACTTCTGCATAAGTGGCTTGTTTGCAGACTAAAAACAACTCTGGGGTGGGATGACTACGGCCACGAATGGGCAAATGTGGACCATGAGGCTTTTTAACCAAACAAAAACTGTAAAAATATAATAATTATCTATACAATGGTATATAAAAATAAAATATATTGTTTTTTAGGATTAAAATGTGCACAGTTTAGCGGGAATCTACATCGAGCATTCATTTGGCAGAAGATCAATCTCTGCCAAATACCAGCTCTTAAATAATTCTGTTTTATACAAAAATGAAAAGTAACAAAACTGTAGAAATACCAATCTTAGGCTTTACAGTGGAGCATCTCATCTCATTAGCTGCACCGCTTATCCTCAGTAGGGTCGCGGGGGTGCTGGAGCCCATCCCAGCAATCATCGGGCGGTGGGCAGGGGACATCCTGAACTGGTTGCCAGCCAATCGCAGGGCACACAGGGACAGACAACTCGCTCGCTCATTCACACCTAGGGACAATTTGGACCATCAATATCACATAATGTCCAAACTTCTACAAAGCTTGGGTCGGAAAAAATATCTTGCTTTGAATGTATTAATGTCCTTCTTACCCTCTACTATTTCCTTCTCTTTGTTCCATGCCAGCAAACTTTTTTCATTCCCATGCTCAATATTTTTGCCAGCCATTTTTTTTTTTGCTTCTTCGTGTAGCACGTTTGTGAAGGTGGACCCAAACGCGGGGAACCGGAATGGATAACAGAAGACCGGATGAAAGGGGGCATGGAAATGGCAACTGCAAAGTCAATATGTAATGTTCAAAATGTCCTTTTAAAGGGTTCTGTGATAATTGGACACACGAGTGCCCAGTTTAAACCCCTTGAAGCCTTCTGGTAGTAGGAAGTGTGTCAGACTCTAACACAATGCCAATAATGGACGCCAGGTTGGGCTTCAGTTCCTGGATTTGGCTTTTGATTGAGGAGATGACTTCTTCAACCTTCTTGGCCTCCTCCAGGTGCTCCACGGTGCAGATTTTTAAATGTCGTAGTTGCTGCTTTTGGCACACAGTCTGGAGCAGGGGTCTCGAACCTTTTTCAAGCTGATACTATTGATACTATGTAGTGCAAAGGGTGCCCAATTTGCTATGCATTTCTTAAAGAACAGCTTGTCATGTTATTACTATGCTATTTACGGTTCACGTATGGGTCGTCAGGGCACCAATGAGGACGCAACTCTGGACAGCCTCCTCCACTGTTGATAGTCCCTGGCCCGTTCTTGGGTCCTGGCACAGTTGGCTCCAGTCCATTACTTAATGTTATCGGCCCAGTTCTTTTTCGTTTTTCCTGTCCTTCTGCCCCCTTGGACTGTGCCCTGGAGAATGATTTTGGTCAGTCCTGATGATCTTGTGATGTGACCATACCACTGAGGTTTTTGCCTGCACAAGGTTGTCAACGGTTGTTGGTAGGGTCCAAAGTGGCCTCTGATGGTGTTGCGCGAAGTAGCTGATGCCTAGAAGTTTGCCGTAGTATCGCATCTCCATGGCCTGGATTATCCTTTTAGGTTTTGCTGCAAGAGTCCATGTCTCGCAAGCATAGAGGAAGATGGAAAAGACCAGCATCTGCATGAGTCTGATCTTGTATTTCACTGCTATGTTTTTGTCCTACCAGATGGGTTCTGTTTCTGATCCCTCATCTAATCTCACAGCTCCATGATATTTAAATTTGGTGACAGGTTCTAGCTCTCTGTGGTTGATGGTGATTTATGTGGTGAAACACATGGGATTGTAAGTCAATTTTGCCGTGCGAATTTTTATTCCATACCGGGTTGATGCTTTGTCCAGGCGACTGACCAGATCTCAGAGTTCCTGTTTGTCGCAAGCCAATGCGGAAAAATCATCAGCAAAACTGAGGTTTGTGATTTTGTGTCCCCCAATACTGACTGTATCTTCATGTTGCTCCAGAGCTTCAGACATGATCTTCTCAAAGTAAATGTTGAATAAAGTTAGAGAGAGAATGTAGCCTTCTCTCACATCGACTGTGGTTCAAAACCACGGTCCAATGGTACCATTGATCAGTATTACATTGTTGGCATTGGCGTACAGTTGTTCAATGGTCAGAACTAGTTTCCCGCCCATGTTGTACTTCTACATGGTTGCCCATAAAGCGGCTTGCCATACTCCGTCAAAGACCTTCTTAAAATCAACAAAAACGTGATAGAAGTTTCCCTGGTGTTGTTGAAACTTCTCGCATGGGATGTGGAGATTAAAAATCTGTTCTGTGGTGCTCCTTCCCACCCTGAAACCTGCCTGTTATTAACCGGTTAATTATTGGAAGTGAGGTTACACAGACTCAGTCAACCACTAAAAGCACAGGTGTCAATCAGGCCCGCTAAGGGATTGAATCCGGCCCGCGAGACAACACTCAGAGAAGCGCAAGAGAAAAACAAGCTTCAGGTTGAAATATGTCAACTTGATGTTGCCAAAGCCAGGTTCCTCGAACAAAGTCACTGTACTTGTATTTCTTTTTCTTTCTTTCTCTCTCTCTTTTCCATCCCTTTCTCCCACTCTCTGTATCTGTCTCTTTCACTCTCTGTGTCTCTCTTTTTCTCTTCCTTTGTTGCTCTTTGTTTCTTTCTCTCTCTGTGTCTTTTTAACTTCTTTTGCTCAAATTTCCCTTTTCCTTTTCTCTCTTTTCTCTTTCTCTCTTCCTACCCTTCGCACTTTCTTTTCTCTTTTCTCTCCTTCTGTCTTTCTATTTCTCTTTGGATTTCTTTCTTCCTCTCCCTTTCTTTTTCCCCTCTCTCACGACTTTTTATCTCTTTTTTTTCTCCCTCTCTCTCTTTTTGCTTTTTTTGTTCTGCCCTCTTTCCTTTTCCCTCCCTCTTTCTCTTATTTCTTTATCTCTCTTTTTCTTTCTCTTTAATCTACTGGTCCGGCCCCCGACAGAATGTTTGTTCTATCGTGTGGCCCCCGAGTTAAAATGAGTTTGACACCCCTGACTAAAAGAATCATTTTACTAGAAAATCACAACGACCAAGCACCGGTGAGCTATTTTTAGAACAGGTCCACGGGCCCCTGGTGGATCATTATAATAATAATAATAATAATAATTTCCTTGTATTGTCATTCTGTGTAACAATGTACACAGAACGAAATGTCGATTGCACCTGACCCGTTGTAGCGAGCCGATGCAGCCGCAGCCAACATGGCCATTACAGCACTGAAACGAAGCTTAAAACAATTGCTAACTTCATATTTGTGGTTTTAGCTCCAAGTACACAACATATTGACTTGTTTGTGTGGGCCTTATTGAGATTTTTTATAAAAATGGCCCCCAAGAAAACAAAATAAACCTTCTGAGCTAGCCTGGTCTCAATTTGAATATTTTCAATGCATATTATCAAGTTATAGCTTATAGGGACATTGTGTAATATTTGAACGCTAAATGTCGATGTAGTCCAAACAAAAACAAGGGATAAAAAGCACAATGACGAATCCAAACTACGAAAACTCAGAGTAACCAAACTCACAGCCTTATGATAGGCTTTTGTAGTTTTTTGGGTGCCCGTAGCAGCAAGATGCCGGACAATCATGTCAGCTCCCTCTAGATGAGGCCTATCCTATGTAAAATAAATGCAAATTTCTCAACCTACAGTGGCTTGTGAAACTATTTGCCCCCCTTGAACTTTTTAGATTTGCAGTGGCGTGATACTCTTTCCATTTCAATATTATTGCTTGCACAGTGCGCCTTGGGATGTTTAAAGCCTGGGAAATCTTTTTGTATCCAAATACAGCTTCAAACCTCTACACAACAGTAACCCGGACCTGCCTGGTGTGTTCCTCGTTCTTCATGAGGCTCTCTGCGCTTTAAACAGACCTCTGAGACTATCACAGTGCAGGTGCATTCATACAGAGACTTGATACAGGTGGATTCCATTTATCGTCGTTAGCCATTTAGATCAACATTGAATCATTCAGAGATCCTCGCTGAACTTCTGGACAGAGTTTGCTGCACTGAAAGTAAAGGGGCTGAATCATTTTGCACACCCACTTTTTCGTTTTTTATTTGTTAAAAAAAGTTTAAAATATCCAATAAAGTGTGTTCCACTTCATGATTCTGTCCAACTTATTGTTGATGCTTCACAAGAAATTACCGTTTTATATCTTTATGTTTGAAGTCTGAAATGTGGCAAAAGGTCACCAAGTTCAAGGGGGGCAAATAGTTTCGCAAGCCACTGTATAAGTAGTCAAAAAGTGCATGCTATTTTTGAAAGGTTCACGTGTTTTTGCTTATTTATTTCAATCTATATATTTTTTTACCACTAGGAGGGGCTTCACTATACATACACACTTTCCCTTTAAAAACAGGGACCCACTCTTTCGCATTCATTCTGGGTGTTTCAAAACCAATTTGATGAAATTATTGTAGTTTAGTTATAAACAAACATAAAATGAAATCTAACACGAATATGTAAATATTTGTAAGGATATTTATTCAAAAATGGAAATAAGAGTACTTGGATAGGCCTATTTTTTCCTTATGTACTGCTGAAGTATTGGATTGGAGATTTTCGGTGGATAGAGACAAATCGATGAAAGCAGTAAATCACTTTTTAAACCTCCTGCACCGACTCCTTGTTTGCCCATGCATGTCCTCAATCGATATGTTGCTCACGTTGTCTTTCCTTGCCAGCAGATGACGCTCATGCGCTAAACTGGCTGCATAGTCCAGCTGCATGCACAACCACAAAAACTCCAGTTTGCATGGTGTGGGTGCGTTTAAGGGGCCCTTAAGTATACCTTAACGCGTACTACATGTTAGAATCCATTGGTGTTAACGAAATATTTAAAGTAATCATCAGTATCTTGGTGCGTAAAAATCCATCATCTATTATCAAGCTTATTAAATCATTTCCAATACAATTTATTTGGGACTTCAAACGCAAAAAAAACTGATTTGTTTTGTTTATTGCCAAAATATATATTAAAAAAAACATTGTTGGCTCCAGTATTTACTTCAAAATTCTAAACCAATCCAAACGCGTAAAAGGAGCCAAGCATAATACACTTGCGCGTCGAAGTCTATCATTTGCCACTTGCAGGGGTCACTTCCATGTCTACGTCAGTTCATTATTTGATGACCCCTGACCCCCCCACAATAAGCAAAGACCAAGTTGAAAAAAAGCGCATTCTGAGCACCCTGGAAAAAAAAGGCGAAGCGAAAAGCGAAGCCCGGTTGCGCGCGTTGAATATTCAATTGAGAAAGGGTTAGGGGGGGGGGGTGTTCTTGGGGGGGGGTCAACGTGAGGGAAAAGTGAAGCTGCGTGCCAGTCCTTCATTTTACATTACTGATTAGCTGTTAAACAGATTATATGCAGCTGAATGGGTTCAAATGTTGCCGAGAAGAATACACTGGAGGAGTTCAAGGCGCCAGTTTCCTTCTCTGACATTTTGGCAGAAACGTGTTCCGTGAGAAAAAAAACGCATATATTTGACGTATGGAACGCAGAAAACAAGAGCAACGTGTTTTCAAACAGTAAAAAATAGATCATTGACTATTTATGAAGCGGAATTAGTTACAAAAACATTTGCTGACTTTTTATGAAGCGCATTTAGCTAAATCAACATTCGCTGTGCTTAAACGACGGCTGTGTTTGTTTTTAATTGAAAAAAATACATCACAAGGTCGGTGGTGTTTTTTAAACAAACACGAAAATAAAATGACAATTTAATACGGCTGCTAATTCGATTTAAATATTCTTTGTGGTTGATTTAAAAACAGGTTGCAAGTTCAGAGCAGCAGCTGCCTTTTTTCCTCGAAACGCAAGGCCAACAAACAAGTTCAATAACTCAAAGAAGGGCGCTAAGAGCTTCATTTGTTTGTTCCTCTTTAGATTATATACCGTCCAAGCACAAGTTGAAAAGTATTCGAGTACGCAGAGTCCCAGCAAGCTTTGCAAGCTCTCATTGAGAAAGCCACGTGTCCGTTTGCAAAGCCTCTCCAACTTAACCACCTCCTTTGTACCACTAACCCACATCGGCAGCGTCCCTCCACATAAAGGGATTTGCAATTTCAAGATATTTCAGCTTAAATGTTTTTGACAGTTCCCCCCTCTTTTACCTCGGCTTGGTTATTTTCACTGTGCCAAATGGGTCACCTTGGGTTGCTGTGTGCGCGCAAAAGGGGGCTTTTGCGCGCATTCAGCCCGATTTTTTTTCTTCTCTCCAACTTTCCTTGACGGGGAAACCAGCTGCTGGTCGTGAAAAGACGGCTTATTAATTGTCCTTTGTCATGCAGAATTGCTTGATTTCTAAAGGGACGTACAAAGGGCTCTTTTTCAGGATTCAAGTATTTTGTTTCGTGCGTATTTTTTCAAACCATCGAATCAGCTGCGAGCGCTGCGCCCGTCTACCAGACTCTCAGGTACTGACTGCCCCGCTCCTTTTGTCCCCTTTTAAATGCTGTTGTAAACCAGGCAGACTGATTTGTTACAAGCCGTTCTTTTAATCTGATAGATAAGAGACATGTCAAAGAAAAGCCGTAAATAAAAAATTAGGCCGGATAAAAGACGAGGGCGAGTCTGCTAGATGGGCGCCTGTTGACTCAAGCGGCTCTCCAGCGTCAGGGAGGGGGGGATAGGGGAGCCCTTCTCGTCAGCCCCCGTTGGGGTTACGTCCACAATCGCCTTTTATTCCACGGTTCTCCTTTTTTTTGCTTCAATGAATTGATCGGCACAAAATTAAGAATAAATAAATTAAGCATTTGGAGCAGCGGGCGCATAAAGCTCCCCCAGGGCGCGTATAGCTATTCAAGGCATAAAAGCTTCTTTGCACAGCACTTTCAAAGCAAAATGGGGCTATATGATGCAATTAACAAAATAGCCTATAATCCCGTCTCTTAACAAATGCAAATATTGAAGTTTTGTTAAGTGGAGCATTAAAGGAAGGTTTAAAAGCGAAACCAAACATCCAAAGGCGAAATCCATAATGAGCACTTTTCAAAATGTTTTCCCCTCTTTAAACTATCTCACAATGTATTTAAAATGCCACAGATACTATTCAAAGTCTATTGAGTGAGACCAAATAAATCCAAGGTCCAGAAAGTAAAGCAGAACCCCTTGAGAACGGTGCGTAAAACGCGCGAAATTCCGACTAGACCAATTGCGCGCGCGGATCTATGTGACAGCAAGGAAACATATACAGATTAAAGCACACGTTAAGGCAAAAAATAATTTGCTAATATTTATTTCGTCATAAATCCCACGATGGGAACAACTCCACACGGCGGGATCCGCACGCAACTCATGCGCACACGCACAACAAGCCGCGCTATCACCACGTCGAATTGAATAGATCGATATCTTAAAGCGTCAGAAGCTCCATTTAATTGATGACGATGAACTCGTGAGGTCACACGAGACTTATGGTTTCATCTCAAGACCACAAATGAATGAGTGAGTGGCGGGGAAATCTGCTTGTCACCGGGAGAAAACCACAAAGAGTGTGAGCGTAAAGACGTCTTTTCATGGTTTATCATAGAGGGTTTAGAAAATTGTTAAAGGACACCTTCCACCCCGGACGCCACTTGTTTTAATTGTTGCCCTCAGGTCGACTATTGAAGAACATCAAGTCTAGAACTAGGAGAATAAAAACAGATTCTACCTTAAGGCAATAATCACCCTTAATGCTGTGAATTGCTTGGACGGGAATGTGCAATTGCGACTATAGGGATGACTCAGTTTGCTTAATTTGTTTATGTTTAACTAATATATTTTATATACTTATTTTAGCTGTGATATTTTATCTGGTATATGTTCTTGCACCATCTTGATGGCATTTTTAATTTCTTTGTGCATTTCACTGGTTACAATGACAATCAATTCTATTATATCATTCTATTCTCTATTATAACGTTTAAAATTCTAGTTTCACGGGGAGGAAAGACCACCAAGACCACCAATGCGGCTTAGAATTTTTTATTCAACATGTTTAAATAAATAAATAAATTTGCAACGCAAAAATACACAGAAGCCGGGCTCGAAAACGGAAGGGAAAATACTATTTTTCATTTGTTTTCAAGGGACAAAAAAAAAACTACAAAACGGAAAACATGTATACAGTATTACACAGTCATTCAGGACAATTCCCTGATTAAATATTCTTTCATATGTACAGAAATAAAACAGTCTTTTTTGGCTCGTTAAAAAAGTCATCAGTATTTTAGGGGGACACGGGCAAGTCCACATCATCCTTCTCAGAGAAGGACGAAGGCGAAACGGGTCCGTCGTCCTCTTCTTCCTCCGAGCATCTGGCGGCTGACGAGCATTTGCAGCCGCCGTTGGAAGCGCGCGGGCCTCCGCTTCCACTCTTTCCTTCCTTTTTATGCTTGACCCTTCGGTTCTGGAACCAGATTTTCACCTGTTTTTCGGACAAGTTGAGGTAGGTGGCGATCTCGATGCGCCTCAGCCTGGACAGGTACATATTGGAGGTGAACTCGCGCTCCAGCTCCAAAAGTTGCGTGCTGGTGAAGGCCGTGCGCATTCGTTTGCTGCTCTGGAGTTTGCTGTTGGTGTTTTCTGGTGATTCAAAAAAGGGGATTTTAGGATTTTTTGTGTGAAGAGGGTGATAAAAAAAAGGACTTACCGATTGAGATGCAGTGGTACTGACGAGGGTCCGGTACTGCGTAAGCGGTTTGGTACATGGTAGCCCCGTGGTTCAGGTTGGAAGGGGCGTGCTGGCGCGCAAACGCTGCGTAATGCGATCCAAAAGCGGGGAAGGACGCCTTGAGGAGCGGCATTGCGGGTGGGGAAGGGTGAAGCTGGGAAGCGGCGACGCAAAGCGGGCAGAAGCAAAGCAGGCCCGCTTTCCTGGAGTGACACGAACCCGGTAGCGCATGCGGGTGCGCGCCGGGCACCGCGTACGGGAAGAGCGGAGGACTACAGGTTTCGTTCCCCTTCTCGTTGGCTTCTCTTAAAATCAACGAATCCACCAAAAAGGATCTCGGCATGGTTGCGGTGGGTGAGGGATAGGGAAGGGGGGAGTTCTCGCGTGCAAAGGGTGGACAGCGAAGTGGTGCTGAAGGCGCGCCGTGGGCTCCTTTAAATAGGCTCCGTGGATGGAGGCGCTCCGGACATGTGACGGTTACGCAGCAAAAGCTGGCCGAGAGTTCTCAATAGGGTTTTGTGCCGCGTGCGTTCCCACTGCACGCTTCCCCATTATTTCACTTGTTAACTAAATGAACTGCATAATGTAGTCTATTCTTGTCGGCCCCACCCACGCCGCGAGAGGCGGCACTGCCCCATTCGACCCTTTTATCGGCACTCTTATTTTATCATAAAACGCAGCTTAAATCGACACATCGGGGGGAAAAACCATTTAAGGATCTATTTAAGATTATTTTTTTGTCAGGGACAGATGCCAATACCAGACATTAAAGGTATCATTCCTTGATAAAAAGACTACTTGTTTTACATTAATACAGATTAAGTTAAAGCTTTGCGAAGCTGATGCTATGATGCTTCTTTTCCCAAAAGGTGACAAGAGTTGGATGGTGATTGGATTTTACTTTATTTTTTAAAAAGTAGAATGTCATGTGTTGTTTATCTGCAGTGTGTAGACATTCCTGAGTGATATTTTTTAGCATGTCTCACTACGGTAAAGTGTTATTAGATGGCTATTTATGTCAGTAGCTTGGGTATTTGCAAGTTAATAATTGATTTAGACACGCGTGTATTTATTTACCCACGTATTTTTAATGAAGCAATTTCATTGAAATATTTTATTATTAAAATAAAAACGGTTTCATTTTTGTATCCAATTATTTATCTGTTTAAATACATACATAACTTGAATCTAGATAGATAAATAATACATTATCAGACAAATAGCTTTGGAGCCTATAATCGCCATAATGTTTGTTTTCCAACAAAAAATTGAAAGCCAGAAGTGATGCAAAGCATACTTTCCAATGTGAACCTCAAAACTTCAGAAAAAAATAGTTTCCCCCCAGACCTAACTGTGGTTAGCACATTCCCCTAACACGTGAAAGGTCCCCAGTTTGAGACCAGATGGAAACATTTGTTGGCCTGGAGAGGGATGTGCACCACTACACTTGCCCAAGACACACCACAGGAAATGGTGCCCTTACGGCATCTCAGATGACGCTTTACACCCAAAACAACGGCGACCAGATGATAAAGGTGCTATATATGAGTTCTCCTGCTACTGGTAACCATGAACCTATCTGTTTCATATGGGGAGCAACCCCAAATACCTTGGAGAAGGATGGACACTGCCAGGCTGTACTTGCCCAAGACACACCACAGTATGTAGTTATGGGATCTGTGAACCATGAACATGCAAGTTGATACCGGTATCTTCTTCTGTCAATCAGAAAACTAAAAAATGGTAGACTTTTAAAAACACATGGGTTAAAAATAACCCAAAATTAGGGTTCAAAACGGACAAAACCATTACTCAGATTAATCTAATCCAACTTTCTGGATTGTCTTGGACAAAATGACTAAATTTTTTGTTTATCAACACACTTATTCCTTTTTATTTTATTTTACAGGAATGTATGTAATTTTGGGGACAATTTAGAATAATCTACATTTTGGAGTATTTCCACACAAAATGACTGCCGCGGTTTGGGGGTTGTTTATTGACAACACAGTACACGTATTCATTTTTATTTTCTGAAATTTATTTTACGAAAATGGTGTAATTTATAAAAAACTCAAACACGACTTTCTTTTTGAATTTTTTTTAAGTTTTCTCGACAAAAATATTTAGTTTTTTGTTGTTGTTGTTTTTTTTTTTTAACAGAAATGTATGTTCATTTTGGGGTATACTTTGTTAATTACTGGCAGCCTGTAAAAAGGAAGAATCTATCTTGGATTGAAAATAAAATAAATTGTGGCGTTTATTGTAAAAAACGTAGTTTATAACAGTAATTGATGTAACTTCTGGGGACACCTGAATGGGGCTAAGAAAAAAATTGTAGAAAAATATAATTATTGAGGTACTTTAAAAAGGAAAAACCTCATTTGAAACTAAATGATCGAGTTCTGGTGGACGTTTTGCACAACAGGACTCTTTTTTTAAACAAAACAATCCAATTGGTGAGTGATTTTCTCTTTTAAAATTGGCCAATTTGGAGTTGCTTTTAGAACAAAAAAATATATAAATTGGTGGGTGATTTCCTTTTAAAGAAATCGACCAATTTGAGGTGGGCTTTATGAAATAAATACATTTTAATATTTTATCATATAAATCCAGAAAACTGTGTTAAGTCAGTGCTTTTCAATCATTTTCTGTCACATCATCCCCCTCAGAAGAAGAAATCCTCTCCCTCATTCCGGTTGATTATTTTTTTTAATGATGTCTGCTTCACTTTATCTACACTTTATACTCAATGCTCATACTCTGCTATATGCACCGCATGGAAGGTAAATGTAAACAAAATACTGCCAATGAGAGTGCTACTGCTCCCTAGTGTAATGGAGCTGCAATTGCACTTTATTCTTTGCAAAGTTGACGAAAAAAATCAAGTTCAAACATGCTGTATAATTGTATCGTATGTGTTATCGGACTATTCAAGCTGTAGTATTGGTCCGAAACATCACTGTATCAAGTATTCCGTTTTTTAGAGCTGAAGGTCGAAGAGACAGTGTGTAATATGTTACCACTAGATGTCACTGTATTGCGCAGTGAAATAAAAAACAAACTGAAGAGACTCAAATGACCCAAATGCACTGTTTTCCTTGTACCCAGCCTTTCATGAATGAGAGAGAAAAAAGAACCAAGGATAAAAAAAAATCATAAAAATGAAATAAACAGGAACAATCCATCTATCTATCTATCTATCTATCTATCTATCTATCTATCTATCTATCTATCTATCTATCTATCTATCTATCTATCTATCTATCTATCTATCTATCTATCTATCTATCTATCTATCTATCTATCTATCTATCTATCTATCTATCTATCTATCTATCTATCTATCTATCTTACCTACCTTGGTCATATCCCTCAAGTGGGGTGACCGACAGCAGGACAAACACATACAATAACAAAGAAAATAAAAGGGAAACAGGAAAAATAGAAAAGAAAAATGGAAAAAGAGAAAGTAAAAAGAGGAGAAAAAGAAGGAAAACGTAAGAAAAACAAAAAAGAACAGAATGTAAAATGAAAGCAAAAACTAAAGAAAGATAAATAAACGGAGATTAAAAAAAACATCAAAGAAAACTGAAGAAAAATTAAAAAAGAGAACAAAAACGAGGGAAACAAGCGAGGGTGAAAATTCTAAAAGAAAGAAGAAGAAAAAAAATAGTAAAAAGAAAGCAGGAAAGGAAAGAAAACAGGAGAAAAACAATTCCAAAAAAGGGGAAAAAACAACAAGAATAAAAAAAAGATAGCTTTTCGTTTTTGTATAGCAGCAGGATATCTAAAAAAACATGCCAGCTGCCTCTATTTTTAAAAAAATGTACATTTATATGTCATTGAATGAATTTTTACTTGTAATTCAAATCAATATTGTTTTCTTTGAAACAACTGATGGTTGTTCTTCTTACCACTAGGAGGCTCTAAATAATACACACTGTCTCTTTAAGCCCATGCAGACAAAACACAGGGTTAATGTGTCATTTTCAAGCCACAAAAAAAGGGACAAGTCATCGCCTGGAGGCAGTTCTGTTAAAGAGCAGTGATTAATTCCTTTGCTCGGGCCCCCATGCGGAGTCGTGGGGGGAGCGTCGAGGGGTCGGTTCAGGGGGAAGAATATGTAAAAATAACCAGGTTTTCACTCGCCGGCCTTTTATTGAATGTCATTGTGGAGCCTTTGAATGAGGGAGAAAGAGAGTCGAATTAAAGTGTGTGACAGCGGCGGATAGACGCAACAAAGGCCGCTCTGTCATGGAGCGGCAGCGGCCTCGCATTGCGCGCTCATTCAATTAACTCATAGGAAAACATTTGCTTTCGCTTTAAGGCGACCCTCAAAGACCACAAACGAAAAAGTCGAGCTTTTGGGAAATCTTTTACGTCAAAAAAAGAAAAAAGCACGGGGAAAGGGAACCCCCCCCCCCCACCCTTGACCCTCAAACGTCCTCCTAAATCCATCCAAACGGTGTCACGTACCTCCAACGGCCCAAAAATTGGACCTGTAATCACAGGTTCGCCATTACGGTGAATTAGGAGCATTTAAACCCATAACACCGCCGGGTTTTTATTTTAAAAGCCGAGGTTTTGATCAATCGCTGTGCGTAAAGCGGCTATTATACGCGTTAATTCCCAAATGGGTTGCCCCCGTGGACAGGGATAGAGCTTCTGCAGGGGTCGCCACGATCCCAATTTGCAAACCCAACTGGAGACTGACAAATAGTTCTGACCCACCAAGTACCCCCAACCCCTGCAGAAGTTCAACGTGTCGTGGAGATTCGCTAACGCTGCTGCGTTACGCGTTACATACAAAAACGGTCGTTTTTACTGGAAAACTTTCGTTACTAAAGCATTCCTGCCAAATAAATACAGCAGCCTATGGTAAATAACTTTACTGCAGAACTGCTTTACATTAAATAACTGTTGAATCCTCAGAAAAACATGTTAATTCCGCACGGCAGTGTCGTGTATAGATAATCAATTTCCTGTGTTTTTTTTTTACATGTTATAGTTTTTCATTCTGCCACTATAAATGAAAACCTTAATAGGGTCATATCAAACAAAAACCGCATTTAAACTTATCCAGCAACAGTAAAACTTTGCATTTGAAGAAGTTTTATGTATGTTATGCATAAAATCTTGTTAGGATCTGGCACGCCTATCCACCAGAGGGCGCCTGATTGGTTTGTAATTGGGACAAATGGTTACAATCACTCCACAACTGTCTCTAATTAGCTTGAAGTTTCATAAAAAACATTTTTGGACAGCACCCCTTGTGGGGTCATTTTCATTTTATATCATCCACTTTCCACCATCAATACCTTTTAGCAGTTCCATCCTGGTTTCTGAGGTTTGTTTTTTATTTCAGGCAGTTTTATTATTATCTTTGACCATTTTTTTGTTACATTATAGATCCTTTTTTTTTTATTAAATGCCAGACTTTTGACCACCTTACAATAATTCCTGCATCTAGGTCCACCACAAATCATAAAAAAACCTACATGCTATATTTTTTCCATTTTCTGCACCGCTTATCCTTACTAGGGTTGCTGGAGCCCATCTCAGGGGACCCCTAAACTGGTTGACAACCAGTTGCAGGGCACACAGAGACAGACAACTCATTTACACCTATGGTGACAATTTGGACCCGCCCATCAACATGCACGCTTTTGGAAAGAAACCAGAATGCCGCAGATGAAACCTTCGCAGTCAGTGGGAGAACATGCAAACTCAGCACAGGGAGGCCGGTAGATGAAATTGAACACTGGACCTCTGCATTGTGAGGCTGAAGCGCTACCCACTCAGCCTTGCTTAATTTTAATGTTAGAATTATCAGGTTTTTATGTAAAATAATGCAAGATTATTTATATCATGCTTACTTACACCAAAACATGCAAAAATAGGAGAATATCACGTTTGAGACCATTTTATTTAACATCATGATTTCAAATCTGCCAACATTATGACTCAACTCTGCCTATTCCAAAATGTTTAGGTCATTCTCAACACAAGAGACTGAAAATATATTAGTATTTGAATGCAAATTCGCAGGTTTTCTAAGATACGGATAGACTTGATAGTGTCACGGTTGCCAGGGCGCCCAATTGGCCCCACCCGTGTGGCTTTTTGTCCATTTAAGCTCAGTGCTCTTATTCTTCCTTTGTCAGTCCGTCAACGAACCTCTGCCCCGCAAGACGTGGGTTTTGATTCAGTCCTGTTTTCTGTTGGTATTTCCTGTCCGGTATTGTTCCCCTTTTATTTTTATCCTGATTAATATCGGTTTCCAGTTTTTCGTTCCCGTTTATTTTTGTTCAGTTTATTATTCTCTTCAGTTTTCGTTCCCGTCTAGTTTGTCCTGTTTATTTTCGATATGCTGTTTCATTATCAATCCTGTCTGTCCTGTCCTGTCCGGTATCAAACCCATCTGTACGATATCTACTCGGGCAATTGGTATCGATTTTGTCGGCCTCTGGCTTCCTATCATTTCACGCTAGACTGCTGCCTAACGTACATGACTCCCCATTTCCCGTAAAACAAAAGGTTTGTGTGAGAAACGTCACGCGTTTGGGTTCTGATCCTGTTCTGGTTCATGACAGATAGATTGCATCGATTAAGATAAAGCATGTTTAGAGGGTAGAACCTCCCTGAGCTTGCACATCCCCCATTATCGTGGAGGGGCACAGTTGGGACAGATAACTTTTAAGGAACTTGCACAAAATAAAGAATAGAACTATAGTTTTTACAGTATTTGCTTGTCAAATTACTTAAATTCCTTTGTTATCAGTAATTGAATTAAATATACGAAAATTTGGTATTGATATTCTCTCATTTCTAATAATAAAAAACAATATTAGTAACGATGCTGAAAAAGGATAACATAAACAACATAACAAAGATGATATAAAATAAATATAAAGATACAGGAAATTGGAACTTGCCCATTCCTGATGAAAAAAATAAATAAGTGTGATAATAATAAAATAAAACAATAATTTTAATTTTAATAATATGACTAAGACAATAAGATAATTAAAATTAAAATTAAAATTAAAATTAAAATTAAAATTAAAATTAAAATTAAAATTAAAATTAAAATTAAAATTAAAATTAAAATTAATTCCTCAATATTGGTTCTTACCCATTCCTAATAATAAACACAAATATCAGTGTAATAATAAAAGAATAAGGATATAAAACAGTAATTTGTAAATCTTATATAACAAAAACAGTAGTGCTAAATATAGTTACATTGAAACAAATTAAAATGAACATATCAATACCTAGTATAGGTACTCACCCGTTTCCAATAATTAAAACAAACACTCGTAATTGACTGCGATTGGCTGGCAACCAGTTCAGGGTGTCCCCTGCCCACTGCCCGGAGATGGCTGGGATGGGCTCCAGCCCCCCCGCGACCCTAATATGGATAAGCGGTACAGCTAATGAGATGAGATGAGACTCGTAATTGAATTGAATCGAATAGTTTTTATCGTCATTGATATCAACGTTGTAAAAACATTGTATGCAAAGAGATTAGACATGCCACTCCAGGGTAAACATGTAATAAAGTATTTAAAGAGAAAATAAAAGACTGTCAGGATAGATAAACAGAAGCTATTTATAACATAGTCCTTAGACTAGAGCAGGGGTGTCAAACTCATTTTACCTCTGGGGCCACAAGATAGAACAAACATTCTCTCGGGGGCCGGACTAGTGTACTAGAGGGAAAGAAAAATAGAGAAAGAAATAAGACAACGCGAAGGAGAGAAAAAGAGAGAGGGTGGGACAATGAAAAAGACAAAGGGAGAAAGAGAGAGAGAGAGAGAGAAGACAGAAAGAAGAGAGAGGGAGAGAGAATTTGAGAAACAAAAAAGATATAAAGACAAATATTGAGAGAGGGGGAAAAAAAGAGAGAGAAAGAATGATATCCAAAGAGAAATAGATACAGGGAAAGAGGGAAGGAGAGAAAAGAGAAGGAGAGAAAGGGAGATTGGGAGAAGGAGAGAAGGGGAAAGCAGGAGAGAGCAAAAGAGAGAAAAGGAAAAATGGAAGAGAGACCAAAAGAAGGTAAAAAGACGCAGATGAGAAAGAGGCAAAGAGAAACTAAGAAAGAGAAAGAGACAGAGAGTGAAAGAGGGAGAGAGAAAAAAAGGAGAGAGAGAGAAAGAGAGAGAGAGATAAAGAGAGAGATAAAGAGAGAGAGGGATAAAGAGAGAGAGAGCAATAAAGAGAAAGAGAGATAAAGAGAGAGATAAAGAAAGAGATAAAGAGAGAGATAAAGAAAGAGAGAGCTACAGAGAGAGATAAAGAAAGAGAGAGATAAAGAAATAAATACAAGTACACCGTCTTTGTGAGAGGCACCTGGCTTTGGCAACATCAAGTGGACGTATTTAGACCTGCAGCTCGTTTTTCTCTTGCGCTTCTCTGAGCGTTGTCTCGCGGGCCGGATTCAAATCCCTTAGCGGGCCTGATCTGGCCCCCGGGCCGCATGTTTGACACCCCTGGACTAGAGACTGGCCTAGGTTAAATAATGCTAGTGCAGTGTTTATGAATCAAAAAGAATAGTGCAATGGAAATAAGTGCAATGACATTTACATCCAGTAACAAAAATAGGAATAAAAAATATATACAATAAAAAACAATATTAACATATTTAATGACATGAAACTCAATTCAACTGTGTAAGGCTACAGAATCCTTCCACAGTCCCAATCCAATTCTGTCCAGCTGCCTATGGAGATCGTCCCAAACGGATTAAAGCGATACAAGTCCTCCAAGGAGTAAATTATTTATAAGATATTAAGCGGGAACAATCGACATCACTCAATAAGCGATCCCCGACGATAATACCGACCGGGCCCCGGCTGATCCGCGGGACCATCTCGAGCTTTTATGCAAGGATAGGCCAAGATCTCGTGCCCGCAGACAAAAAAAGAGCGCAGTCTGTTTATGGAGATGTAGTCAATATCTCCTTTTCTTTTTGGAATGAATTATTCATAGTTTTAAGACCACCCCCCCTTTTTTTGCACTTAATATGTACGTGCACTTAACACCCACACATCTCTAATAGCAATGATGGTTTTAGCTGCGAGTGTAACAGGATTTAAGGTCCCAGTGGGCCGAGGACGGGCGCTGTGACTGGCGACGTGACACATAGGGCCGGCTGGGCCCTACTAATCTCCCCCCGAGGCAAAATGGCCGCCCCGCCGCACCTCTCGGGACGCACAAAAGAGCTGATTATCATTCATACGCTCGACACAAACACCAGCTCGATAGATAACAGATGACACTTAAGTAGCGGCTGAATGGCGCAATATGCCGGGCCTGACGCTGTCTATAGGGACCAATGAATCTTTAAGCGAGGGGGCTTAGGACGGAGCCTTGGGAGATGAAATGGACTCTACAGGTGAACGTTGTTGCATGTGAACTTGTTGAAACGAGGAAAAAGCCAATTGTTCCCCTTAAAAGTGATTGCAATTCCCCTCATTAAGCCATAATACACCTCTTTACTCACAGCAAGACAGATTTTGTAGAGTAAAAACAAAGAGAATACAGCCTCGTAACCAGAAATTGTCGTAAGTAGAGACGTATTTTGAATATAAATGCGCTAATCTGTTCCAGGCCTTGCAAAAGTACCGTCAGATTCTTTAAAATAAATCATAAAAGAGCATCAGAACATGAAACATAAATTGGTTGGTTGGATTCCCTAACCACTAGGGTCGTAGAGGCACCCTTTCCTGTGGTGTGTCTTGGGCAAGTACAGCCTTGTGGCACCCATTATTCTCCGGGCCAACTGAAGCCATACCCCACTAGTGGGAGGTGGTTAGAGTCAAGAACACACTCACATTTACAATTTTACAATTAGATCACCGCACAATAAACATAAAACAAGAGACACATCATGCCAAAAAACCCCCCAAAGAATATTCATTTACTTTTTTGCCCCAAATATCTTGAAAAACTGATCCAATGACGTCTACTTTTGCCGGCTTTTGACAATCCGTCGGAAATGCACCAGGAAGACGTAGCGATAGCCCGACTTGTCAACACCATTTCCGGGTGATTCCTTTCCACAAGTTCTGAGACTTCATGGAATTTTGCCTAATTGTCTTCATGTGGGCTGATTGAATGATGCCTGCACCCTCCTCTGCGCTATCTTCCCTGGACCCCTCCTCTTCCCCGTCTCTGAAATGTGACAGTGACACGAAGAGCATGCTGGGAGCACACATGCGCACTGGTTTCCAGGCAGATTTGAAGCGATAGCCAGTTTGTTTACATTCAGGAAACTCTGGGAGTGGCTAATTGCAGCATGGACTGGACTTCATATCCTGAAACGCCTTTGTAACCAGAGGCAATATTTTCCCGTTCAGGTACTTCGTAACCTGAAACTTTCGTATGTAGACATTCATTGGTAGAGCTACCACTGTATGTTTAGACAAATTTATTTTAGTTACCAAATAAACAACACAATCAATTCTTTCAGTATCTTTTAAATTATTTTTCTAATGTCAAAGTAAATTGCATCATAAACTATTCAGTTTAATTGATATTTTTAAGTATTATTTTTAGGATTTCTAATTATGTTATGATTACTGATGTGAATCAGCTGTGCACGTTCTTTTAGCGCCAACTGCCTCGGACTCTGTTTGGCTCCCTGTCCCTATTTAAAACCACTCCTATCTGTCCCCTTTGGTCAGTCTGTCTGCAAACCTCAGATTACTCTAGGCAAGCCTTTTTCGACCCTGACTCCCACCTGTTTTTGCTCCGGTCTGGGACCCGGCTTTGACCGTTTTTTTTGTTCCTGACAACGTCTACTGTCCTCTCCTGGCTTTGGGGCGGCAGTGGCTCAGAAAGTAGAGCGCTCGTCTTGGGATCAAGAGATCGCAGTTCGAATCCGCTAAATAAATGCAGATCTTTTCATTTCATTTCATTCAACTTGTTTCTGATCCCGACCACTTTTTTTGCTCTCCTGTCCTAGCTACAGACCCGTTTTTTCCGTTCCCATCACCGCCGTCGCTGGCCACGGAAGTCCCTCTTCCGCGTTCAGAGCGACCTGCTTCCCGTGACCAGCGATCACTTGATCGTGGGTGCAAACCTTTCCTTTATTCAAATAAAACCGAGAGAAACGTAACGCAAGTGGGTTCTGTCTCCGTTCTGGTCCTGACAAATTATTATTATGATAATCATATTGCAAATATTTTTCAGACTCCAAATTATTTTACTCACATTTTTTCATGTTTTATTAATTCTTAACCTTTTTTTTTTCAGATATATTTTTTAATCTAATATGTTTTTGTACTTATTTGACCATATTTTATTTATGACTTTATATTTTTCAATAAAAATCACATTTGGAAAAAGTCTTTTAAGGTGTAAACTTGTTCAATTTAACCTAAGTTTGCCCATTTCAAGGCCTTTCAATGATACATGGAAGATGGATGTTAAACCTGAGCGTCTCGCCAACCTAATGAGGCGATTTACATGTAAATGAGAGCCGCGTTATGGGAACTTGCAGGCTCAAGTTGCTTTCTGACATCTCGGACTTGGCTTTGTCATTTATCCCAGGGGTCACCAACCTTTTTCAAGCGGAGCGCTACTTTTTTTCTTACTAATGAGCGCGAAAGGCACCCATTTTGACATGCATTTCTAAAACAACACCTTATGTTGTTACTATGTTATTATCATGTTGTGATAATTAGAAATAGGGTGAAAATAGGCTCAGTCCACCGCTAAATTATCTGCCTTGTTTTAGGGCATTGAGTGATTTACATATATAAATTATAGGGTAATTTAAAAGATAATTTGGGAATCATTGATCTCGTATTTAAAGCTGCAGTTAGAAATCATAAGATTGGTTTATTTTGACTATGATTGATAAGCAACACTGTCACTGTTCTCCATATAACCTCTGTCGATGTTTGGGTTATCTTGACTATTAAAAGCTTGAAAAAAAGATTTCTTTTAATGCCAGGGTTGGTTTATTTTTTACTATTATTGAGAACCTGCGCATTGATTCCATCATTGTCATTGTTCTTCATATGACTAGGGTTGTTTATTTTGATTAGTGAACACTTGCAAAGAAGAGTGCTTATAATGCCAGGGTTGGTTTATTTGGAATATTATTGATAAGCATCATTGTCACTGTTCTTTATTTGACTCATGATTATGTGTGAGTAAATTTTGAACAGTGAACGCTTGCAAAGATGATTGATTATGAAGCCAGGGATGGTTTATATCGACTATTATCGCAAGCTTGTACACTGCATCATTGTCACTATTCGGTTTATAACCCATGACGATACATATACTTTACAGGCTAATTTCAAAAATAATTTTGGAAGAATTGATCATGTATTTAAAGATTCAGTTAGAAATTGAATTTTCCTGGAAATCACTATGACCTGTCACTGTTGAGCTATTTTCAGAACCGATCTGGGGGCTACCTGGTGCCCGCGAGCACCACGTTGAGGACCCCTGGCCCACGTGAACTGAAAAATGTAAAAAGTGTATAGTTATAATTAAATTATTGGCTGACAATCGAAAAATGCCGAATAACAAAATACTTCAAATGTTTATTTTTTTAATTGAAAAAATAGCTTAATATACTTAACATATAATAAAATAAGATAATAACAGCTAAAGTATACATTTAAAATGTAAATAATAACTATTTACATAAAACTTAAAAATATAGCAAAATCATAATACTTAAAAGAACAATTTGAAAATATTTAGAAAAATCATTAATTGTAAAAGAAATATTCAAACAGCCCCAAAATACGGTAAAATTAGAAAATAACGCTCAAAATAGGGATTTAGATTTTTTTTTAAATACAACTGATTATAAAAAAGGCAAAACATGTAACAAAATAAGAAAATAACACTTAAATTAGTACGGAATTAAAAAAATTTTTCAAACCATTAATCATAAAAACAAAACCAAAAAAAAAACAGTAAAGTAAGAAAATAATACTTGAAATGCTACTTAAAAAAAAGATTTTAAACAAATAGTCAATTATAAATACAGATGCTCCCCTACTTAGGACCATTCGACTTAACGGTAGATACGGAAAAAATATTCGGGATGTCGAAAAATATCCGTACATTGCTGTAAGATCGATTTTGTATTGTGTGCACCTTTTTCCGAGTACAGGACAGTACTGTAGTGCTTCTTTCCGCCACTACCGGCGTGTGGTGGCGCTATGAGAGGTCACCATGCCTCCACCCCGAAGAAGAAATCCGGCTTCTACTTCCTAGTTCGTGTGTATACACACTGCACTGTATCTCCAGCACTCTTAAGAACTTTGACAATCTTATTGTCTAATATCTCCTGCATTCGTTCAATAAGGTTGGTGTAAAGTGTAAAGAAGAGGCGAGTCGTTTCTTTTGAAATGAAAGTGTAATAAGAAATCTTGATGCGGTTGAGAAAATGGTTGGATCGTTTTTTTTCGGCCACTTTTTACCACGGAGGAGGAAGTCGCCAAACTCTTGAAGCGCATATTCCAAAACTAAGTTAAACTCAACTTCATTTATCTTTATAGAGCATATTACTTTATGAAATGTTTATTTTTTTAGTGCAAAA
This sequence comes from Urocampus carinirostris, assembly GCF_059441175.1. Lineage (NCBI taxonomy): Eukaryota > Metazoa > Chordata > Actinopteri > Syngnathiformes > Syngnathidae > Urocampus > Urocampus carinirostris. The sequence continues at coordinate 8,134,058 of NC_142365.1, forward strand.
CAATACAGGTTACTTATACAAGCCTTAAACATATCTCACAATTTTGGAATAAATCTATTATACTGGTGACCTCTAAATGTATCCGATCCTTGCGAACCTTTTGATGTGAATCCATTTGTTCTGCCATCGATTGCTTTTCACATAAAAAGCCTCGAATCTCTCTTCAAAGAGTTTGGAAGGTCAGCAGGCGATTACGTACGCCTGCCTCCAGTTGATTTTGTCTTTTTCTCCAAATTGTTCAACTTTTTGGGTCAAACCAATGAATTTAATGAACTCTCTCCTACACAAAAGAAGCGTCTTGCCATTTGAACCCCAGCAAAGGGAGATGGGCAGGTCAGCAAGGCCCCTTCAAGGGCCTCCGTACACGACAGTGATGGAGCGGAGGCGTTTGAGTGCCAATAGCCGCCTCGGTGCCTTCATCTTTTGTAGCCCTTGATTTTTTTCTCCCTGCCGAGCTTCGTGCCGCGAGCCCGAGACATTATTGTGGGCCGGACAAAGACGAGTTATGGCTTCAAGACGACTCTGGACAAACCCTCCCTGGTTTTTGACTTGACTTTGCCGATCCTCCCCTTATTCAGTTGGACGTTTGACTCCATTGTGACTGTTTTTTCTAGACCTCATCGCCGCCACGCCAAATTTTTCCAGGGGACGCCGCCCGGCGTGACGAAAGATCACAGAAACACGGGATGGGAGGACGTTTTTGGGAGAGTGGTCTGGATGCAGCTGCAAAGTCGTTTGGGTGAGAACAAACATCTTTAAGCATATGCTAGTTGTGTGTTGGCTTAATTGAGTCAATTGGGGTCTCATGGGAAACCTCAGAGGGGGGTGAGGGAAAAGGGAGGAGGGGGAGGTCAGGGAGCAAGTGGCAAAACACTGCGGCTCATTCTGTTTTGTTCGTTTTTAGCTTTGTGTTGGAAGGTATCACCACAAACATCACCGTCAAAGTGTCATTAAATTGAAAGATCTTGGAGCTGTCATATACGAAGAGTGTCATGAGTACTGATTCGGGGCACCTGAGGCTGCCCCGATGGCGCCAACAGCCGCGGCCCTGATTGGCTGTTGGACTCTTTTTGAACTTCCGTCTTCCGAAAGGAAGCCGTCAGACTGTCTGCAAACCCATGCTATCAGCTAGGCAAGCTGTTGTACTCTCTGACATTATCCTGCCTTGTTTTCCTGCCTGATACCTGTTTACGACTTTTTTCTGGACCCGTGTCTGCTTCTGCTCCTCCGTCCCGGCCATCGACCTGTTTTGCCCTGTTTCCTGCTTGATACCTGTTGCCGACCTCTTTTCTGGACCCGTTTCTGTTTTGCTCCCCCGTCCTGGCCATCGACCTGTTTTCTCGCTGTCAACGACTACCCTCGCTCGCAGGGTTGGGTAGGGTTACTTTAACTTGATTACTTTTAATTACTTTTGGATTACTCCAATACCAAATATGCTAATAAAAGACAAAAGAAACTAAATATGAATAAAATGATGACTCACAACACGTGGTAAGCTTTCTCTCCTGGCTTTGATCTCTTTGATCTCCGGCAAAACTAACATAAAATGCGACAGAAACAAAATGAAAATAAATCCAAACAGCTTGCCAACACCATTTTTGCCGTTCCATGTTTTCCGTTACTCCCCAAGCCTGCACAAAATTTGGTCATTTTATTCATATTTAGTAATCCGAAAGTAATTGAAAGTAATCAAGTTAAAGTAACCCCACCCAACCCTGCTCGCTCGACGCGGAAGTGCCACTTTCGCGTTCCTGCCAGCTGCTACCGACAATCCGACAATCATCGGATCGTGGATGCAAGCACTGCTCTCTTTCTTAATAAAAACTGAGTAAAATAAACGCTATTGGGTCCTGTCTCCGTGTTACTGGCTTGCGACAAAGAGGGGTGAGAACCAGAAATCATAGCCAGGATAGCTGAAACCACAGCCATACTTGCCAGACTCAAACCCTTCTGGAGGGACAAGAACATCGCAGTGGAATCAAAGATCACACTCATGCAAGCACTGGTGACTTCCATCTTCTACGCTTGCGAGACATGGATTCTCACAGCAAAGCTGGAAGAGAAATCCAGGCCTTGGAGATGCAATGCTACAGGAACCTTAGAGGCATCAGCTACTGAGCCCATGTGACCAACAAAACGGTGCCCAACACCATCAGAGGTCACATTAGACCCTATGAAGAACTGTTGTCAACTGTGAGAAGAAGCAACCTGCAGTGGTATGGTCACATAACAAGATCATCAGGACTAGCCTAGATCTTCTTTATTCTCTTTTATCCTCACTGTTAAATGTGAACCTGGAGTGCCACGTCCAATTTGGTTGTTACAATATGTTCAACCCATTTTGTAACAATGACATTAAAGGTATATTCTGTTCTATTCTATTCTTCTATCATTCTCCAGGGTACAGTCCAAGGGGGCAGAAAGAGAGGAATGGTGCAAATTTTGCCAGGAACCAAACACAGGCCAGGAAAAAAGCTGTCCAGAGTTGTGTCCTCAGTGGTGCCCTGGAGACCTAGGCTTTTGGGGTCGGGAACCTTTTTGAACCAAAGAGCCAAAATAGCAAAATACTTTGATTATTTTCTCAGAGAGAGCCATACCATGTATTTTAAGAAAACATTTATCAAATCCGCCAAACCCGCTCTCCAGATAAAATCTATTTTTTTCAGTGCATTTTGTTTCTCTCTGTGACGTTGGATGATTCGATAACATTTATGAAATATTAATAATTCCAGCGCATGTGTCCCAGATCAACAAGTATTCCACTTTAAACTTGCCTCTCTCCCACAGTTACTTAAGATCATTGAGGCTAATTTTGCCCATCTTTTTTTTAAATTCTGGTTTCAAAACAAGGTGCCAGCAGAGTTCTTCTGTAAATATGTCACTAAAAACTGCAAACAAAAAGTGTACAGATGTATTTGCCTTCAGCGCAGTGGGAGCGTGTAAGAAGGCAGCGAGCTGTGTTGCATAGCTCCGCCTACCCCTACCGCTCACCCAATCATTATGTTCTGTGTGCTTGGCTAACGTTTGTGGGTGATTGCAGTTTGTTGTGTGGGTTTTCATCATTAAGTGTCTTAACAGTGAACATACGTTATTTAATGAGCTTCCATTTAAAGGATGGTTTCGCAATGTACAGCAAAAACAGAGTAGCTTTGTAACCTAAAATAATTTGCAAGTAGGCACGCGTTTTGAATGTGACCAGTTCATATTTACAGTAGCTAAATTCACACCATTGGTAGGCCGTCAGGGCCTGCAAGGCTTTCTTTGCTGGCCTAAAAAATATATGCATCATGTGAGGTAATCAGATTGTGTCCATGGATACATATAAAATAATTCCAAATAGTCTGTCAGCTGGCTTTCATTGTTTTCCCTCTGGTTGCCCTGCTTCCAGACCTGTGTTTTCATATTTAGGCATTTGATTAATCACATTTCAGCTAATACTTGTCTCCAGGCTCTAAAATATGCCCAGAAGCCTTTAGAACAGGGGTCGGGAACCTATGGCTCGCGAGCCAGATGTGGCTCTTTTGATGATAATATATGGCTCGCAAATCTGAGGTTGGGGTTTAAAAAAAATCATCTTTTGTTTAAATCCATCCATCGATTTTCTACTGCTCGTGTCTTGTGCAGAGTTCCGGTTGCATGAGCGATTGTCTATTATTTTAATTGGATGATAATACCCTACGTTGGCCAATACTGGGCCGTTGCTGGGGGCACAGGTACACGCCCCCTTTTGCGTCCCTTGGCACTTGGCTTTTGGTCATTAGCTCAAAGCTAACCCTTCGACAGAGAAGATGGCGAAACGAGAAAAAAGATGATGAATATTGTACATCTCAGGACGACTGGACCGAAGAATTTGCCTTTGTGGAGAGGTATGCCTAATTCGCAACGACAAAATGGTATCGATGAAACGGTTGAATGTAAAGCGGCACTTCGACACGCGCCATGCTGCCTTTGCATCGAAGATGTGGATGAACAAGTTCAAATCCCTGAATGAAGAGTTGGAAAGAATTGCACGACAGAAAGCGGAGTTGGCGAGCAAGCACATGTGGACAGAAATGAACAAACTTCAACCCGAAGACGAGTTGGTCCTCAAAACTTGGAACGCGCTTCCAGTCACATACCACACACTGAGTGTGGTATGTGACTGGAGTATTGGTACTGGAGTATTGTGAGTATTGGTGTATTGACAATGTTTGGATCGACGTATTCATTTGAGCAGTCATTTTCACATCTCAAATACATCAAGTCCAACCTACCATCACGGTTAACGGATGAAGGCCTCAATGCCTGCATGAAGTTTAAATTCACCATGTCCCAACCAAACTACAAAACCATCAGCAAATCCATGCAGCACCAGAGGTCGCATTAATGGTGAGTATTATAACAACATTATTTAAAATAATAAATTAAGACTCTTGTTACGCTCACATTAAATTGAATTCAGTCTTAAAATATATTATATGGCTCTCACTGAAACAAATTTCCAAAAATTGTTCTTTTATGGCTCTCTCAGTCAAAAAGGTTCCCGACCCCTGCTTTAGAAGAGGACTTGCAGGCCTTGAGACATAAGTAAGTGACAAACTGTTGGTTTAGCCAATCAGATTTCGAGTTGGCTGGACCGGAAGATTGCTTATAATTCAAAGGTTTAAACCAGGGGTGTCAAACTCATTTTACCTCGGGGGCCACATGATAGAAGAAACATTCTCTCGGGGGCCGGCCTAGTAGAGAGGAGGAAAAAGAGAAAAAAAAAATAAGACAAAACGAAGGAGAGAAAAAGAGAGAGGGTGGGACGAGAGAGAGAGAGAGAGAGAGAGAGAGAGAGAGAGAGAGAGAAACAAGAGCTAAAGATAATCAATGAGACAGGGGTAGTATGAGAGAGAAAGAAAGATATCCAAAGAGAGAAAGAGAGAATGGAAGAAGGAGAGGATGGGAAACCTAGAGAGAGAGATAATGAGAGAAAAGGAAGATAGAGCAAAAGAAAGTAAAGAGACAAAAAGAGACAAAGAGACGAAGAGAAACAAAGAAAGAGAAAAAGAGAGACGGACACAGAAAGTGAAAGAGAGAGAGGCAGAGAGACAGAGAGAGAGAGAGAGAGAGAGAAAGAAATACAACTACAGTGTCTTTGTGAGAGGCACCTGGCTTTGGCAACATCAAGTGGACCTATTTCAACCTGCAGCTCGTTTTTTCTCTTGCGCTTCTCTGAGCGTCGTCTCGCGGGCCGGATTCAATCCCTTAGCGGGCCTGATCCGGCCCCCGGGCCGCATGTTTGACTACCCTGGTTTAAACTATTTATGAGTGTTTGCACACTGTTAGCATCTTTGCTTTATTCTTAATGTGACTCGTGGCTACGGGTTGATTTAATTTGACTTGTGAAGGATTGCAAAGAAAATTAGTTCTAATACCGGGGTTGGTTTATTTTGACTATTATTGAGCACTTCACATCATTGACACTGTTTGAACAATCATGTTGCTGTTCTTAGATTTCCACACTCTTTAGGGGTCATTTGCATTTTGTAACATAGGAGATTCTAATAAATCTGAAAAAAATGGAAAATTTTAGCAACAAAAAGGGTTTCAAGTTTAAAAGTTGAGAGCAAAAAAAGAAAGAAACAAACAAGCTGTCACCACGTGAGAGTTTATGGTTTTTCTCATGAATGGCCTCCTGCGGTTTGCACTATTTCCTTCCCATTCATCTCACATTAGTTTCTTTTCAGGGGTGGCCTTTGTTTTGGATTTCTTCATTTTTTTTCACCCCCTTCCAAAGTAAAGCTTTTTGACTGCCGCGGCAAACTTTGACTTCTGAAATGCGGACAAAAGCTTTGCAAAAAAAAGTTCTGACTGGATGTTTTAAAGACTGGCAGGGACGGACAATAAACGCGCCGATTGTTGGGAACGCATGAGAAAAATCCAAGTCAAATCAAAACAAAAGAAAGGCCATTTTTGAAGTCAAATTGTTTTGTGCTGCTGGCAGAAAAATTGCCTCATTTTGTAATATTTTTACCCATAATTCATATTATTTAATGAATAATAGTATTTTAAAATAAACAATAAACGTGTCATGATGACTGATGTGACTCAGCTGTGCCCGCGGGTTCTCATTGGCTCCCTGTCAGTATCTGAACCCAGTCCTGTCTGTCCCCTTTTGTCAGTCCGTCTTCAAACCTCAGTGAACACTAGGCAAGCCTTTTTCAACCCTGACTCCCACCTGTCCGTTTTTTTTTGCTCCCATCTGTCTCCGGCTTCGACCCGTTTTGATCCTGACCCCGTCTGCTCTCCCGTCCCAGCTTACGACCTCTTTTCTACTCTCCCGTTCTGGCTTACAACTCGCTTACGACCCCGACCACGCCTTGCTCTTCCAGTCCCGGCTACCGACACGTTTTTCCATCCCTGACACCGCCATCGCTCGCTACGGAGTATCCACCTCCGCGTTCGGAGCACCATCTGAGTACAAGAGCGACTTGCTTCCCGCGTCCAGCGAACACCGGATTGTGGGTGCAGCCCCTTCTCTTTCCTCTTATAAAACTTATGAGAAACGTGACGCAACTGGGTCCTGTTTCCATTCTGGTCCTGACAAAACGATGCAGTTTAAAAAATTATTTTGTCATTTTATGAGAAAAACAATTGTTAGAAATGTCAGAAATATATAAAACTAATTTGCTATTGGGACAAGAATACTTTCCACCAACAGAAAAAGAAAATTTAATTCCAAAATTATCTTACTTATTTTACTACATTTGTGGACTTTTCAGCTAATGCCTGCCAGGGGTCACCAACGTTGTGTTTAGGGGCACCAAGTAGCCCCCTTAAAATCACCTAGTAGCTTGCAGACCGGTTTTGAAAAGAGTTCACCAGAAATGGGTCATTGTAATCTAGGAAATTTGATTTCTAACTAGCATGATGATGTAGTGGTTGACTGAGCCGATTACAACCTTTCCTTTCATAATTACAACCTGCTAATAACATAGTAATAACATAATAATTACCAGTGTTAGGTGTGCTAATGAATAAAAGTAATTAGTTACTGTTACTAGTTCCTTCATTTAAAAGGTAATTTTGTTACCTGCCAAATTACTGACTCACAAAAGTATTGCATTCTGACAGTGATAATCTAGCTACAAGTTAGCATACTTAGCCAAGAGACTCCATATCCATTTTGTCTACAGGCTTCAAATCACTCGAAGATTTCTTCCTCTGTTCCTGAGTACTCTGCAAAATGTTTTATTTTCATCCATGTATGGTGTTCTGCAAAAACAATTTTACAAATAAAACCAACACAATTCAGAACACTTTTACAAAAAATTCTGAGCTGACGTTTTCCCCATTGATTTGGTTTGTTGTTTTTGTACAAGCCACACCTTCTTCACATGCGCTGCCAACCATTGGCTACTGGCAACACACAACCAAACTTGTGCATTTAATTTTATAGTTGTAAATAAGGCTTGGATGCGAGCTTATGATAGAAAAATATACAGTTGCAAATACATATTATACATGGGTTACACATATTTACAAAGAAAGACGCTACACCGAGAGAGTTTTCAAAGCTTTAATAATAATAATAATCTAACTTTCATCCCAAACGGTGCCCGTTAATGGTAGCAACAAGCTAGCAACGCGCTCGCAACACAGCAAACGGGTCTGTTAAAAAAACATACCGTACTTGTAAAAATCACGGTAAACCGTCCTCATCTTCCTCCTTAGAACTGAAGCCATCAAAGTCGTCTTCCTCAGTGTCGGAAAGAAACAGTGTCATATAGACGTCGTCCCACGCTCCTGTAGCCTTACTCTCGCGGTCACTGTCGCTGGTGTGCCCTTCTCTCCGTCACGGCTTTTCGGTACCCGATGGTGATGGTGGATTTTTTGATGCTGCCCCACGCTGTCATGATCCACTGGCAGACTTGCGAAAAAGTTGCCTTTCGCATGCGGCCAGTTTTAGTGAAAGATTTCTCGCCGCTAGTCAAGCCAAGAAGTTGCAGTCTTTTTCGGCGCATATATTCCACCGGTCTGTCCAGCATGGTCGCTGTGGCGACCGGCTGTCCCCGCCCCCTGGGCACGGCTGCAGTAGATCAGCTAATTTGCCCGTGTGCTACTTAAGGGTGGGTTGTGGGTTTTGCGGGTGCTGGCTCATTGCATTTTCTGCTTGCATTTTCTGTCTGCATTTCCCGTTCTGTTTTGCTCTGTCCTGTTTTGTTGAGTCGGAAGAAACCTGTGTTTGCACGTTTTGAGTTAAAACCTGTTTTGTGAGTATTCCCTGGTCTTAGTTCCTGTTTGTCTGTAAGCCTTGTTTCGTTTTGTCCCATGAGTGTTGGACGACTTTTATTTTGCTAAAAAAAAGTGCGGATCGCTAACGCAGATGAGTTCTCCCTTCCTGCCTCCTGCCTCCGTTCTGGTCCGGTCTCTCCGCGTGACACGGTCTAAATCTTACCTTTGGTACTCGAGCGCCGCTGGCGGCCGTTAGAAAAATTACATAAATTGGCCGCATCACTGAATAAGCCACAGTGTTGAAAATTTGGGGAAAAAGTAGCGGCTTATAGTCCGTAATTTACGGTAGTTATCATTTGAATAGAAAATGTTACTGTCGTCTGCAAATATGACTATTTTTGATTTTTGATGATCTGAAAGCCTTTGTGACTGAAAAATATGCAAAAACGTTTGAAATGCATTTAACTGCATGGAGGCAGACTGGGATTTTCACGGCTCCCTCAATTATGACCCAAACGTGTTGAAAAAGAGATTCAAAGTATATAAATGAGCGTCCGTGTGAGAGACGGGTCACTGCCCATCTCACTCTGCAGATGCATTCTATTTGGGGAAGCCGACACGCGGCAGGGCGCTGTTGTGAGGAGCTCACTTTTTGGCCATTACCATAGAAACAGACACACTAGCTCTCCGCTGGTGGAGGCCAGGGGTCCGCCGACTTTCACGGGGTCCGAAATGGATGCCGCCACTCGGAATAATAAGCGTTTATACTCGGCTCGAGGACAAAATGGGCCGCCAGACTGACGCTGGGGGAGGAGTGTCTCCTATTTAGCTATTTGCGATGAACTCAAGATGGAAAACGGGAACAAAATACATGACGGGATCGTTTCTGTATTGGCCTCTCTTGTCAAGGTCTCTTGAGTGGTTTGTCTAACACAGGCGTCAAACAGGCGGCCCGCGGGCCGGATCAGGCCCGCTAAGGTATGGAATCCGGCCAGACAAGACTCAGAGAAGCGCAAGAGAAAAACAAGCTGCAGGTTGATATGTGTCAACTTGATGTGGCCAAAGCCAGGTGCCTCGAACAAAGACACTGTACCGTATTTTCCGCACTATAATCTGTTTTTTTTTTTAAAAGCTGACTATGCGCCTTATAATCCGGTGCACCTTATATATGGATCAATATTGAGCCGCGACAGGTCTCGCAACTTACGGTAAGCAGCCACCAGCTCCATTTTTCGCGTAGAAGAAGAAGTGCGCTGTGGATACAGGGAAATATTAAACAACGATTCTCTTTTATTTGTGCGTTTGTATAATGGCCCTGAAATGGCTCCTATTAAAAGACACGCTTACAACGCAGAGTTTAAACTCAAGGCGATCAGTCACGCAGTAGAACACGGGAATAGAGCAGCAGCAATTCGAACACTGCAGTAGAAGAATTTGAGGGATTCGTAGATGAGGAGCTGATAGAGTGAGCTTTATGTTTTTCTTTTGTGTGTTTACCTTTTACATTTTACAGTTATTATGTTATTGCTTTATTGTTATTGTTTTGCACTTGTTATTGTTTTTGCACATTACGAGTGTCACTATATTGCGATTGCACTAACGTTTAATTTACCAAGAGAGTATCAGATGGTTTTTTGCGTGTTGACTAAATGGAGGAAAAGTAAAATGTTATGCCTTGCTGTTGTTCAAAGATGTTAAAGATGTGTCACGAAAATGCTTTACCTCAGAGAAAATAATAAAAGACTGAATGGAGTTGTGGAAAGCTTGTTTGTTATCTATTATTAAAGTTTGACTGACCTATCGGACTGTTTTGTTGACATTCCCTTTAGCGCGGCACCATCTAATGGTTGCATAACGTAACTACAGCCTCTACTGAAGCGCCTTATAATGCAGTGCGCCTTATGTATGGAAAAAGTTTTAAAATATATCATTCATTGAAGGTGCGCCTTACAACACGGTGCGCCTTATAGTGCGGAAAATACGGTAATTGTATTTATTTCTCTCTCTCTCTCTCTCTCTCTCTCTCTCTCTCTTCCACCCCTTTTCTCCCACTCTCTGTCTCTGTCTCTTTCACTCTCTGTGTCTCTCTTTTTCTCTTCCTTTGTTGCTCTTGGTCTCTTTCTCTCTCTGTGTCTTTTTAACTTCTTTTGCTCTAACTTCATTTTTTGCTTTTCTCTCTTTTCTCTTTCTCTCTTCCTACCCTTTGCGCTTTCTTTTCTCTCCTTCTGTTTTTCTATTTCTCTTTGGATTTCTTTCTTGCTCTCCCTTTCTTTCCCCCTCTCTCATGACTTCTCTTTTTATCTCTTTTGTTTCTCACGCTCTCTCCCTCTATCTCTTTCTTTGTCCCGCCCTCTCTCTTCTTTTCTCTTTCTCTTATTTCTTTATCTCTTTTTTTCTTTCTCTTTAATCTAGTAGTCCGGACCCAGACAGAAGGTTTGTTCTATCGTGTGGCCCCTGAGTTAAAATAGGTTTGACACTCCTGGGGTCGGAAACGTATGGTTTGCGAGCCAGATATGAGTACATCTAGCTTGGAGTTGAAACAGGGACCATAGCAATCTTCTCTGTGTCTTGATAAAGTTATAATATGCAAAAGCGAAGCTCCAGGGTACAGTCCGAATGGGCAAGAGGAGAAGAAAACAAAAACCAACTGGGCTGACAACATCAAGGAATAGACTGGTGCCGACTCTGGAGAAAGCTGTCCAGAGTTGTGTCCTGAGTGTTGCCCGGACAACCCAAGTAGTTAAGGGATCTGTGGACCGTGAATGTTTCTCAGTGGCATTTCAAAGTAAGAATTGGGTTTCAAAGTCAGGTTTAAAGCAATATTAACGTGTCAAAGAAGGGTTTGAAAGCAATTCCAGGGTTTCAAAGTAAGGTTTTAAATACATTCTAGGAGTTCAAAGGAGGACACAAATTCTGGTGTTTTAACAGTAGGGGTTTTCAGCAATGCAGAGGTTTCAATGTTGGGTTTTAAAGCAATTTTAGGGTTTTCAAAGTTTTTGTCATGATTGCCGATTCAAGGCACCTGAGACTGCCCAATTGGCGCCAACAACCCTGAGAGCTGATTGGATAAGAGACTCTGTTTAAACCCCCAGCTTTCAAGAGAACACCATCAGATTGTTGCGAACCGATGCTCCCAGCTAGGCAAGCTCTCACTTTCAGACATTTTCCTCTTCCTGATACCCATTGCCGACCTGTTTCCGATTCTGCCCTGTTCTGCCATCCTGACATCCGACCTGTTTTGCCCCGCTACCTACCTGACACCTGTTGCCGACCTCGTTTCCGAACTCGATACCGCCCTTGCTCTCCCGTCCCGGCTAACGACTAGTATTCCTGCAAACCTACGACCATCCTCGCTCGACACGGAAGTGCCACTTCCGCGTTTCCAGCCACCTGATACCCTTGTCCGTCAACCATCGGATCGTGGAAGCAAGCCCTACTCTCCCTCTTATCAATAAAACTGAGTAAACAAACGCTACTGGGTCCTGTCTCTGTTTCTGGTTCATGACAGTTTTAGGTAGGTCCAAGGCAGTTTCACTTCCCGACCCCCACCTCAGAAAGCATCCATTTTGTATGTGTGGAGTTTACTGTTCTATCTATCTACCTTGGTCATATCCCTCAAGACTGACAGCAAGACACACACATACAATAACAAAAAAAAATAAAAGGGAAATAAATAGCAAAAGAAAACACACAAAATGTTTGGACCATGGCCAACCCAATTGCCCAAACACCCAAACAAGTTAGGCACCTCGGCACCCAAGTTGGTCATGCTTTCGTCCCTCCAGATGAAATGGGACACCAGAAAGCGGCCATGTCACTCGAGTCAGGGTGACACAAAACACTGTTTTGTTCAATAGCTGGGCCCGACAGCTTTCACTGGTTTACCCCTGCCGCATCATACGCGTCCACAATCCCACTATCCTCTCGCAACACCTCTCCACTCCTTTCTATCACCAACCAAGTTTACTGTACTGAAGAAAATACTCGAGTACGGCAACCAAGTAAAAGTCCTCGATTCCTTCCCACCTCTGCCAAACTTGCGCTCGACCTGACTCGACACGGCACGCTAGCGGCGATGGTGAAAGGTGCGAGGTCAGAGTCCACCATCGATCCTGCGGCCCCCTGGCAGGTGCAGCTTACAGGAGTGAGTGGTAGCCCCCCGAGACCCCCACTTCCCCTCTCCCACCTCTTCACGCCGCTCAGCCACAGAAAGGGAGGAGTGTAAATGAGTGCACTCCAGAAAGCCATCACCTGCTCCCTCCGCCCTCAAATCCCCACCGACTCGGCCAGACACAGATATCCGAGCCCCGAAATTTCCGCCATTAACGAGTGGGACGGGTCGGGCAGGGGGGGGGAGGCGCTGACAGATAGAGGGAGGTTTCTGCCGAGGGGGAGGAGAGATGAAATTTTGGTTAACTTTGTCTGTTTTGTTGTTTTGAGTGGGGAGGCAGCAAAACGTACATTTGTCATGCCCATAGAGGCCGGAGAATCGAGCCGGACGGTTCTTTGAGTCGGTTGCCGAGGGTGGGGTCGCGTATTGATGGGCGCCCCTCCCATCTTCTCCCGGATTCCTCCTCTATTGTGACTTTTGAGTGAATGTATCCTCCGGCTAAGGGCAGTGGAATGTGTCTCCTCCAGCCATGTGATGGATGGGGCCTTGTTTTGCACTCCTCCGCCCCTCCCTCTGAATCCCGCCAACCCCCCTTCGCCCGGCCTTTGACGCTTTCACGGCGTCCTTTTTACAGGCCGCCAATAAAAGTCAGCGATTCTTCATCGGATCTGAGGGCGGCCGTTATTTTTCATCGGGAGCGTGTCACACATCACCATTCAGGCGGTCGGTCACACAAATTCGGGCCTGGGCAGGTGGGGGGGAACCCTCAATGAATTATTCAAATCAGGTGCAATTCTTGTCCTTTAAATTTCATTTAAATGCTGGCTTGATGTGCTAGTAGGGGGGTAGCAAGGGAGGATGGCAAATGATTGTTTACTAATGGCATTGAGAAAATAAAATAGACAACACACACAAAACAAACTACAGTGGAACCTCGGTTCTCGACCATAATCGGTTCCAGAACCCTGTTCGAAAACCGATTTGTTCGATCGCCGAAATCATTTTTCCCATTAAAAATAATGTAAATCGTTTTAATCCGTTCCAACACCCTGAATGTTTACCTTGAATGTTTAACGTAAACATAAAGCTAACCCAGGCTAATCGTACGTTTGCGTTAGCGTAATCTAGAGATTACTAATCTAGAGATTACGCTAACATGAACGTGTAAAAATAAAAAAAATCTGGTCGTTTACAAGTCATTTAGCACCCGGGTCTCCGCAACAAGTGGTGAGCGGTTCATTGGAAAGGGGGCTCCGTTCCAACACCCTCAATGTTGGGCTCCGTTCCAACACCCTGAATGTTTAACGTAAACTTAAAGCTAACCCAGGCTAATCGTACGTTCGCGTTATCGTAATCTTATAAATAGGATTTCTTACCTTTGTGGTGGTCAGCAAAAGGCGCTCGCACACCTCCTTCATATTTGGCTGTTATTTCTTTCTTAAATGCAATAGTTGTACGCACTACTTTTCTTATTTTACCTGTGGCAACTTTGCTGCTTGGACTGACTTTCTTCGGAGGCATAATAAGGGGCTAAAACACCCGTACGCCGCTCAGCATGGCACCCTAGCGTACGCAGTCACGCATTACCGACGTTCGAACTCCGGTTTTTTGACCGAACAGCGAAGCAAGAATTCTCGAAATTTTTGGTCGGACTCCGATTTGTTCGAAATGAGAGGCGTTCGAAAACCGAGGTTCCACTGTATTAGGCGTCACTGAATCCGGTCAGGTCAGTTTTGCTCTAGGGCTGCAACAATTAGTCGTCTTTGTCGAGTACAGGACATTACTGTAATGCTTCTTTCCGTCGCTACTGGTGAGAAGAAATCCTCTTCTAAGTTCGTGTGTGTCACGAAGCGGGTCGGGAAGCAGGAAGTTGGAACGCATTTGCGTAGACGATCTGTCACTTTAATTGAGAAAGAAAAGTTGTCCAACACACAAACGGACCAAAAACAAAACAAAGCAGGCTCAAATGCAGGCAAAACTACAGATTAGGCATTCAACGGGATTAAACAGAATTTGCAGGAAACTCTCAGAATGTTACACCAAAGTGCAACAAAGTCCAACATCACAACAAGAATAAACAGGTATCAAACAGGCAAGAACAGGTTTTCAACAAGGGTAAACAACAATCTGGCAAAGGGCAGTTCCAAAAGGCGCGTTATGGTACCCAAAGGAGTAATCAGGAAATGCAGGTCAGCCGGTGTCAAGGGGCGGGGCCAGCTGGGCGCCATGACAACCGTGCAGGACATGACAGTGTGTAACCATTCTATACTGTCTATGTCTTTAAAATCTCCAGCTCGCTAAGAACTTTGACATTTTTGTTTGTTCAATATCTCGTGCATCCATTCAATAGGGTTGGTGTAAAGTGTAAAGAAGAGGCGAGCCGTTTCTTCTGAAATGAAAGTGGAATAAGAAAGCTTGATGCGGTTGAGAAAATGGTCGGAACGCTTTTTTTTCAGCCACTTTTTACCACGGTGTCACAGACCAGAAACAGACACAGGACCCAATAGTGCTCGTTTTCTCAGTTTTTATTAATAAAGAGGGAGAGCAGGGCTTGCTTCCACGATCCGATGGTTGACGGACAAGGGGAGCAGGAGATGCGGAAGTGGCACTTGTCTAGCGAAGAGGGTCGAAGACAGGCAGGAATTACAAGTCGTTAGCCGGGACTGGAGAGCAAGGGCGGTGTCAAGTTCGGAAACGAGGTCGGCACCAGGAGGCAGGCAGGTAGCGGGGCAAAACAGATCGGATAATGGGCAGGCAGAACGGGGCAGAGTCAGGTCCGGAAACAGGCTGGCAATGAGGATCAGGCAGAGAAAAACAGGGCAGGAACAGAGTCTGACGTAAGAGCTTGCCGAGCTGGGAGCAACGGTTCACATAACGATCTGACAGGGATCTCTTGGAAGTCGGGGGTTTAAAAGGAGTACATCAGCCAATTAGCTGTCCGGGCTGTTGGCGCCAATTAAGCGGTCGCAGGTGCTCTGAATCGGCAATCATGACACACGGAGGAGGAAGTTGCCTAACTCTTGAAGCGCATCTCCCAAAAGTAAGTTAAACGCAACTTTATTTATCTTTATAGAGCATATTATTTCATGAAATGTTTATTTTTCTAGCACAAAAGCAAGGTAGTGGGGTTTCAAAGTAAAAAATAAGAGTAATCCCAGGGTTTTGAAGTATGGTTTTAAGGCAAGGCTTGGTCTTCAAAATAAGTTTTTAAAGCAAGGCTAGTATCCAAAGTAGTGTTACGACCAATGGTAAGGCTTCAAAGGAGGGTTTTAAAGGTAGGTCAGTATTTTAAAGCAAGAATAGGTTTTAAAATAATGGTTTTAAACTAAAGATAGGGTTGCAAAGTAGTGTTTTAAATGAAGGCTAATGTTTCTAAATAAGGTTTAAAGCAAGGCGAGGGTTTCAAATCAAGATTTAAAAACAAGCTTAGGTTTTCAAAGTGGCGTTTTAAGATAAGGTAGGATTTTAAAGTAGGTATTAAAAGTAAACATAGGGTTTCTGATGAGGGTTTTAAGGCAAGGATAGAGTTTCAATGTGGGGTTTTAAAGATAGGCAGTGGGGTTTTAAATTAAGAAATAAGAGTAATCCTAGGGTTTTGAAGTATGGTTTTAAGGCAAGGCTTGGTCTTCAAAATAAGTTTTTAAAGCAAGGCTGGGATTCCAAAGTAGGGTTATGACCAGAGGGTAAGGTTTCAAAGTAAGATTTAAAAACAAGCTTAGGTTTTCAAAGTGGGGTTTTAAGACAAGGTAGGATTTAAAAGTAAGCCTACGGTTTCTGGGTAAGGTTTCAAGGCAAGGATAAGGTTTCGAGGCAGGGTCGTAAAGCAAGGCAGGGGTACAAAGTAGGTTTTAAAAGCAAGCCAAAGATTTCAAAGTAGGGTCTTTAAGCCTGGCTAGAGTCTTTTCATATAAGATCAAACCCAAATTAGAACTCTTATCGGTTTTAGGATTAAAACATTTAACATTATATTGGCCAGTGCTCTATTGAGAAGGTGGCTATGATAACAACCTGGTAGTTACATTACTACATAGTAATAACATACCATTAACTTGATAACAGTTGCTATTTCAGAAATGAATCACTCCCGAAGTTTCCATCTTATGAACATCTCTAAAACAAAACCGCACTGTTTACACGTCCTCTTTTAATTTGTTTGTATATTTCCTTCATAGTCAATTAAATTAATTTTCAAGACCAACCAGAAAACTATTCAAAAAACATTATTCAACACATGTTACGTAAGAAACTCCAAACAGAGGATAAATGAATCACCTGCTTGTATGCTAAGCAGTACGAACCCTAACCTCTCACTACTTAAAACGCGCATAAACAAAAGTGTTTCGTGACAAACTTTGAGAGTCACAAATGGGAAGCAAATGCCAAATAAATTTACGCAGTGTTTGATTATGACATGTCGCAAAAAGATGCTAACCGGTCTGCTGAACATTAAAATAAAAATATTTGATCTTGGTTAGCATGTTGCATAGGTCAATATTTGCTAACTGCAATGGTTATTTACAGATTTAGCTAAAAGCTCATTTCTTTTTGAAGTTCCGAGACAGTAAGGTTTCACATAATTGATTTTTTCTAAATTTTAAGGGTAGGGTTTTAAAGGAAGGATAGGTTTTAAAGGTAGGGTGTTCAAATTGGCTTATAGAGCAATTATAGGCTTTCAAAGTAGGGTTTAAAATGAAGGAAGGTGTCAATGAAGAGTTTCAAAGCCTACTAAAGGTTTCAAAGTAGATTTTGAAGCGAAAATGGGGTTTAAAGTAAGGTTTTAAAGCAAGTAGGATCTTAAAGCAGGGGAAGAGTGCCAAAGCAGTTCGATGGTTTAAAATCAGGGTTTTAAAGCAATTTTAGGGCATCAAAGTAATGTAAGGCAAGACAAGATGTCAAAGTAGGGGTTTTAAGTACAATTGGGGTTTTAAGTGAGTTATTAAGGCAAACATTGAGTTTAAAGTAAGGTATTAAAGTATGGTTAGGATTTCGAAGTAGGGGTTTAAAGCAATGCCAGGGTCTTAAAGAAGCGTTTAAAGCAAAGCTAGAGTTCCAAAATAGGGTTTTAAATCAATTCTAGGGTTTGAAATTAGGGTTTGAGGCAATTATATGGTTTCAAAGTATTGTTTTAAAACAAGGCGATGCATGAAAGTATGGCTTTAAAGCACTTGTAGGGTTTCAGAGTAAAGTTTTAAAGCAAGGCAAGGGTTTCAAAGTGGGGTTTTAAAGCAAGGATAAGGTTTGAAAGTAAGGTTTTAAGCATGAAAAATGGGGTTTCAAAGTAGGATTTTAGAGAAATTCACAAATGTATGTGTAGGGATTTGAAGTAATTCCCAAGTTTCAAAGTAGGGCTAGGAGGCAAAGGAATGGTTTCAAAAGGGTTCAAAAGTAATTGTAGGATTTCAAAGTGGAGTTCAAATCTTATTTTAGGGGTTTAAAGCGGGGTCCCAAAGCAAGGCTAGGGTTTCAAAGTAGCATTTTAAAGGAAGGTTAAGGTTCCAAGTCTTGAAGCAATTCTGGAGTTCCAAAAATTTTTTAGTGTGCTCTAAAACATTTTTAGATCTTCAAAGTACCGCAACCTAACTACATCAAAAATATATATGAATTATATCCATTCTTTAAAAATTTGCCTCATCCCCATGTAGTGTCTAGATTTTATATTTAATGATCAACTAAGTGTATAAGAATTATACTGAATTATACTGTATTTTCTTTGTTTTTTTGCTTACATAAACATTATTAAACACAAACAATTTGTCACGTTTGCCATGGCGCCCAATTGGACCCGCCCATGTGGCGCCAGCTGCGGCTCGTTGACAGATTGACTTTCCGTCTATTTCAGCTCAGTGCTCTCAGTCTTCCTTTGTCAGTCCATCAACAAACCTGTGCCACTCAAGACATGGGTTTTAACTCGGTCCTGTTTTCCTGTTGGTATTCCTTTCTGGGATTGTTCCCATTTATTTTTGTCCTGTTTAATATCAGTTTCCAGTTTTGTTCCCGTCTATTTATGTCCTGTTTACTATTCACCCTAGTTTTTGTTCCCGTCTAGTTTGTCCTGTTTATTTTCGATATCCTGTTTCATTATCCATCCTGTCTGTCCCGTCCTGTCCGGTATCCACCCCATCTGTCCAATATCCATCCATCCATCTATTATTATTATCTATTATCTGCACCGCTTATCCTCAGTAGGGTCGCGGGAGTGCTGGAGCCTTCTTCGGGCAGTGGGCAGGGGTCACCCTGAACTGGTTGCCAGCCAGTCGCAGGGCACACAGGGACAGACAATTTTCTCACTCATTCACACCTAGGGACAATTTGGACCGGCCAATTAACCTGACATGCATGTTGGTAGCTGGATTTGAACCCATGACCTCAGAACCACCGCGCCGCCGTGCTCTGTCCAATATCAACTCGGGCAATTGGTATCAATCTCGTCGGTCTCTGGCTTCCTATCATTTACAGCTGCCTAACGTGCATGACTCCCCATTTCCTGTAAAATAAAAGGCTTGTGTGAGTAACGTCACGCATTTGGGTCCTGTTCTGGTTCATGACAAATATTAATATTATTATTATGAAGGTGCTGTATCAGAATCAAATCAGATCAGGAGGATTCTTCTGGACTATCCGTTTCAGATGGGGGGTGCAAACCCCCCCAAAACGGCCTGGAAAGGGGTAAACACCGCCAGGCTGTACTTGCCCAAAACACACCACAGGAAGTGGTTCCCCTATGACCCAGGCGCTTAAGGGATCTACAGACTGTAGGCCAACTTTGTAGGGAAAATGAGATCATAAAATCTGTGATTTTCTTTACCAGACCAAACTTTCCGCGTTTCCATTCTCTTGCCGTCATATCCCGAATCCCAGGAAACCGTCAACGAGCATTACAACGGAGGGGAGTTAAGAATTTAGATGAAAACGGACATTAATGGTATTAACATTACTGGTGTTCCATGAAACAAATTACGGCAAATTGGACAAGCGCGGCAAATTATCTCCTCGTGCCGGCCGGGAGTGTGCTGAAGTCCTCTCCACCTGCCCAGGAAGGACCATTTCTGCTCATTTCTCCGTTTTTAACAATAGGAGCCGGCCATTAAGATAAATTAACGTCATTATCAAGTCTCTATGAATATGACAAATACAGTTTGGGAGCAGCTTTAGAGGCTATCGACAATAATGAAATTGCCTGCGCGGGGACTGAAAAGAAACACTCCAAATAATTATTTTCTAGTAGCTTGTTTGTGCGCCATGCCTTCATTTGCTTTCATCTCAATTATCTGACTCTGTGAGCATGCGGAGGCGCATAGTGCTCGCCGGCTTGCCGAGCGAGGGCCCTAATTGCCCAATTACCGTTCTGTTTCTGGGCTTTTAGCACCGGTGGAGAGCGGAGAGGGGACCACGGAGAACAGCGAGGACCTCGGCTCGCGCGGGGGAAAACTGCACGGCGGCGGGACGATGGAGAAAAACAAGCACGATGCTGTGATGGATGAGGTGTGTTGATGCAAACATGCCATTACACAAGGGTGGGGGGGGGTGATTTTCACTGGTTTTAAAAGGTAAGTCATCCCATGCTAATGTTTTTTAGTTGTTTTTTTTCCCTCGGATATAATATGGTCTGCAAACACTAGGCCACGGCCTGGTATCGGGCCACGCTGATGTCACGGGACCGGACCAGATCGGAGGCAGGAGGCAGGATGAACTCAATCGCGTAACGACCAGTTACCGTATTTTCCGCACTATAAGGCGCACTGGGTTATAGGGCGCACCCCGAAAAAATAATTTTTGGTCCTATTTTTGACATACATAAGACGCACCGGATTATAAGGCGCTACAATGGGAACGTGGACAAAACAGTCAGATAGTTCAGTCCAACTTATTACCCCCTTAACATTCCCAAAGCTTGCAAAGACGCAAATACGTATCGAGAACACGTGCGGATGCGGTGTCCGTACGATGTCACTTAAATGCATCGTTCCACCATTCGGAAGGTTAAAGTCTTGGGATTAAAGAAATGCCAACCATTCCTTAGTTTCTTTTTTCTTTTTCGCTCGCAACTTTACTGTATATATGACAATAAACACTTGGAATTGAGTTTAATTTAAAAATAGACACTCCATTCCATCCATTATCTGCACCGCTTATCACAGAAACATCGAGTTCAGTCTGAAACAAGATACAGGGGTAATATATATAGCCAGAGTAGCTCACCGAAGTCGTTGTGTTCATAATAATGTGCAGCCGTGGTCCTCTTATATCCGTGAGTTTATTAAATCCAGGAGAATAAAATATTTATAAATACAAAATAGTAAAAAAATGCTTTCTGTATGCCGTCAGCCACGTGCTATACGCATTCATCTTTTTCGGCCAATTGCAGGCTTTGTTTTGCCGTTTAAGCCAATGCCAGCCTGTAAATGATAAAAAGGATCCGCCCCTTGACCTCCGAATAACTTTAGCCAATAGTGATCGATTCAAATGATGATTGACACATTGGTTAGCCAATGAAACGCCGGTAAATATATCCCAGCATACGCCGCGTACTACTTGGCGTTCGGGGGAAAATCAAGTCGGCGGCTGCAAGTTAGTTGGAAATCTTTGCAATTTTAAAATTGATCCATAAATAAGGCGCACTGTATTATAAGGCGCATGGTCAGCTTTTGAAAAAAATAAAGGCTTTTAGGTGCGCCTTATAGTGCGGAAAATACGGTACTTTTATTTAGCAAAATAAAAGTTGTCCAACACTCAAGGACAAAACAAAACAAAAACAGGCTACAGGCAAACAGGAACTCAGACTAGGAATACTCACAAAACAGGCTTTTGCTCAAAACGGGCAAACACAGGTTTCCTCAAGTCAAACAGAACAGATTAAGGCAGAACAGAAAACGCAACGAACCAGCAACCGGCAATCCCCCCAACCCGCCTTTAAGAAGCACACACGCAAATTAGAAGATCTGCTACAGGCGGTGCCCAGGGGGCGAGACCAGCCGGTCGCCACGGCGACCATGCTGGACATGACAGCTGAAAGAAAATAACTGTGGCTAATGGTTCTGCTTATACAGTATTTATCGTGTATACATGCATTCTTTTCACCCCAAAAATCTCAAAATTTGGGTGCACGTTACTCCCGCATTTTAAGGTAATCAAGCAACGATTGTGTCAAGACCAAAATGGAGACAGGCAATGTTCCCTGTAATTTTGCAGGGGTCTGAGCGTTCAGACAAAGGTGAGCAACGCTTGAAACAACAGTGAGCAACAGCAACCCCAAGTGTGGCAACTAAGTCATTATCAAACATGGCCAAAACTTGACATCAAGTTTCCCGCAATGCAAAATTATTTTTCTCTTTTAAATGAATTGACTCATGTACGATTGCAAAGGTGGTTCGACCTACAAACGTCATTTGTTTTTACAATTCTTTCACAAGATATCCATTTCTTTTTTTTCCCTGATATATTTTGTCGCATAATACTAACATTTTTGGGGGCTTATTTAGTCGGTTGCACAATACAGAACTGTATTTAATCACAATTTTTAGTGGAAGTACAATGTTGGCAACAAGATTGACTTGGTATAATTGGAAATTATTTGAATGCAACACAAACTTTTTCTTCTTTTTCCCTGTTTTTTCTACTTTTTTAAAAGAACTCATTTAAAAAAATCTCATTGTGATTTTTTCCCTAGCTGTTACTTTTTCCTTTTTGTTCTCTATTTACTTTTTTCCTTTGTTTCTTTCTTTTCGTTTTTTTCTGGCTTTTTTCTAAAATTTTCCTTCTTTTTTTCTCAGCTTTTCATTTTTTCATTTTGGTATTTTTTTCTTTTTAGTTCTATTCCCTCCTTCCTTTAAGTCATTTTTTTGCATAACTTTACATAATATTTGGTCATGTTGGGATTAAAGAAGCAAAAACAACCTGAAGAGCCGTTCAGAACCCGAAAGAGCCGGTTCCTTGAGTGAACTGAGCCGAAGAAGCCGGTTCTCGAAAAACCCTACTGACTACTCAACTTCGTTCTACTTGGATCTTGACTTAAAAAAAACGCATTTAGAACACAGCGCCAGGGGAACCCGTGTATTTTCACCTTCATGCACTGTAACTTTGACTTAATTCGCCTCTTAATTAGCAATTTTGAGCCCTGATTTTTGTGCGCTAGCTAGATTTTCTTGTGCGCTGAGAATGTGCGGGCAGTGCGCGATTGCGCATGCACGCAGCTTAGAGGGAACATTGGAGACAGGACCCCCTTGCGTTTCGTTTCTCCGTTTTATTGGAAGAAAGGGAAAGGGTTGCACCCACGATCTGGTGATCGCTGGACGCGGGAAGCAGGTTGCTCTGAATGCGGAAGTGGGACTTCCGTGGCGAGCGATGGCGGTTTCAGGAGCGTAAAAACGGGTCAGTAGCTGGGACAGGAGAGCAAAAACGTGGTCGGGATCGGAGACGAGTCGTAAGCCAGGAGAGGAGAGTAGACGTGGTCAGGATCAAAAACGGGTCGAAGGGCACAGACGGGAGCAAGAAACAGGTGGGAGTCAGGGTCGAAAAAGCCTTGCCTAGTGTTAACTGAGGTTAGCAGACGGACTGACAAAAGGGGACAGACAGGAGTGGGTTTAAGTAGGGACAGGGAGCCAGTTAGAGTAAGAGGCAGTTGGCGCCAGAGGAGCGAGCACAGGTGATGCATTTCGGTAATCATGATATATTGATCAGTTGACACTTTTGTTTCTTTATTAAGTAGGTGTTAACAATGTCTTACTGCGGGGGCATCTCAACTTTTCGGAAAGCTGGTCAAATCTGCTAAGCTGTGCAAGGGCCGACTTCAGCCCGGAATTCTTTGAACAGTCTTCAATAAACTCACCCTCTGTGAAAGGTTTGTTCGTTTTGGCGATCAGCGTCGCAACCTCGTAGCTCACCTTTGTAGCATTTTCATTTGACCTGCAGGGTCTCATGAAAAAAAGCGCTGCTGTGCCGTTAAGACAGTTTCCAGTTGTTTCACCTTTTCACAGCGTTTGTTTACAGTTAGCTTTTTGTAGTCGGCATGTTTGGTCTGGCAGCGCCTCTTGATATTCTTCAAAAACAGCCTCGGTATCTTGGCAATTTAGGCAAACGCAGTTGTTTTTGGATTTTGGTGTGAAAATACTCTAAATTCCATAAGCCCTTGAAACGGCGGCCCTCACAATCAACCTTCATTTTTTTATTTACAGTCGCCATGTTGGAAATGGGGCAGCACGGCGGCACAGTGGTTAGCGCATGTGCGGCACAGTTCTAAGGTCTCGGGAACCTCCTGTGTGGGTTCAAATCCAGCTACCGGACTTACTGTGCGGAGTTTGTATGTTCTCCCCGTGCTTGCGTGGGTTTCTCCGGGCACTCCGGTTTCCTCCCACATTCCAAAGACATGCATTTCAGGTGGATTGGCCGGTCAAAATTGTCCCTAGGTGTGAATGAGCGAGAGAGTTGTCTGTGCCTGTGTGCCCTGCCATTGGCTGGAAATCAGTTCAGGGTGTCCCCTGCCCACTGCCCGATGATGGCTAGGATGGGCTCCAGCACCCCCGCAACCCTACTGAGGATAAGCGGTGCAGCTAATGAGATGAGATGTTGGAAATGTGGTGGTGGTAAATTTGTTTTACACTGCGGTCAACCCTTATGGCGTAACACGTATTATTAATTTAATGGGAGAGGTCGCGGGCCAGTAAAAATTTGATCACGGGCCATAACTGGCCCCTGGGCCGGACTTTGGACATGTCTGTCTGACTGAGTTTAAAGAGCCTTTATATTTTTTTACAACTGCACCTATCTGCTTGTATCATACTTTTGGCACCACTGTTCCGAGACTCGCAACACACTAGGGAAAAGGAAGGGGGGCTGGGGTGGTGGAGAGGTATTTCATGCTCGTTAGTTGTTGGAATTATATACATATATTTATCCTACAGTTGACATTAATATGTTAGAAGTGTTCTCAGCCCTTTTTGTATAGTTTTCAGCCGTAAGCTGTTCTTCAAGGCCATGAGTTGTTTTTTTGTTTCTGTCTCTTTCACATTCCAGTGGTCGCACCCTGACCTGTGCATACCATAACTCAAGTTGTTTTTCTCCAAGAACCTTAATATTAGAAGGGAGGGTTTGGGGACTTGTTCAGAGTGAGGAGGAGATTTGTAACAGCCTGGTCTCCGCCGCTCTCATGATAATGATTAATAAAATAACCAATTCTCAATGACCGATTCTCTATGTCTTCTTTTATTTCAGAGCGTTTTATTAAAAATGTTGGGGACTTAAACCTAACATTAGTGTAGTTTAGAAATAGTAAAACGAAGAAAAGGCCTGACTCAAATACAGTCCCCATTTGCTCTGCAACAGGAATGGAACCCAAAATCAAATGCCTTTTCCTATGTAATTTATATATCTGGTGTCTGGTGTTCATGAGGTGGATTTGGACTTATTATTGTTATTATTACTAATAATATTATTGGCCAGGCCACGAGAATTTAGTCGGACTTTGAATTGGTCCGTGATACAGAAAATTTTGCCAACCAACTGCATTGCGGCATTAAATGGGTGGATGAAAATTGAAACACTGCAATAAAAAAAATACAATTCTTGTCTGACTAAAATCATGTTTAAAGTATCCCAAAAAAATGTGGCTGTTCAATATTAGGGAAACAGCCATCCATTGGGAGAATGATTCATCTATTTTTGCATCGTCAAAAATATAACAGAAGCAGCAGCTCATTTGGAAAGCCTGCATCTACAAGTTGTCCCCCAAGTTGCAGAGCATTCCACAGCACCAGGGCCCGGATGGAGAGCGATCTTGAGCCTGCAGGTTTCTTCTTGGCTCTTGGAGTCAAAAGTATACCCGCATTTTCCGAGTGGAGGCTCCATGCAGGGACATAGCGTGAGATCAAATAATAATAATAATTTCCTTTGTATTGTCATTCTTTGTAACAATGTACACAGAACGAAATGTCGATACACCTGACCCGTTGTAGCGAGCCGATGCAGCCGCAGCCAACAGAGGGCGCCGCCATTTTACCAATTAGGTATGACTCGGCCGAGGCGCGAACCAGCGTCGGCGAGAGAAGACGGGGCAAGTCCATGCAAACATTTTTGTATGTTAGTAAGAGAACCTTGTCTTTCAAATGCAGTTGGTCACCTTAACGCTGGAGAACCCAAGAAGCTGTCACAGTTGCCATGGCGCCCAATTGGCCCCGCCCGTGTGGCGCCAGCTGCGGCTCATTGACTGATTGGCTTTCCGTCTTTTTAAGCTCAGTGCTCTCATTTTTCCTTTGTCAGTCCGTCAACGAACGACGTGGGTTTTGACTCAGTCCTGTTTCCTGTTGGCATTTCCTGTCCTGAATTGTTCCCATTTATTTTTTTCCTGTTTAATATTGGCTTCCAGTTTCGTTCCTGTCTAATTCTCTCCGGGGCAGCACGGCGATGCGGTGGTTAGCGCGTGTGCGGCACAGTTCTGAGGTCATGGGTTCAAATCCAGCTACCAACCTTCCTGTGCAGAGTTGGCATGTTCTCCCCGTGCTTGCGTGGGTTTCCTCCGGGCACTCCGGTTTCCTCCCACATTCCAAAAACATGCATGTCAGGTTAATTGGCCGGTCCAAATTGTCCCTAGGTGTGAATAAGCGAGCGAATTGTCTGTCTCTGTGTGCCCCGCGACTGGCTGGCAACCAGTTCAGGGTGTCTCATGCCCACTGCCCAAAGATGGCTGGGATGGGCTCCAGCACCCCCGCGACCCTACTGAGGATAAGTGGTGCAGTTGATGGATGGATCGATATTATTCTCTCCAGTTTTGGTCCCGATCTAGATTGTCCTGTTTATTTTCAATATCCTGTTTCATTATCTATCCTGTCTGTCCCGTCCTGTCCGGTATCGACCCCATCCGTCCGATATCAACTCAAGCAATTGGTATCGATCTCGTCGGCCTCTGGCTTTCAAGCCAGACTGCTGCCTAACGTGCATGACTGCCCATTTCCGGTAAAATAAAAGGCTTATGTGAGTAACGTCACGCATTTGGGTCCTGATTCTGGTTCATGACAGAAGCCTTTTCTTCTTTGGAAAATGATGACCCTTGGGATCTCTAGGGTTAAATATAACGTTCTTATCCGACTAAAATCCTCACTATTAGGGAAACGACCATCCATTGAGAGAATGATTCATCTATTTTTTGCATCGTTAAAAATAAAACAGAAGCAGCAGCTCAGTTGGAAAGCCTGCATCTACAAGTTGTCCCCCCAGTTTTTCTCCCCCTCACTCATTTTCACATGTTTCCTCCCCCTCACTTTCACATTCCGCGGATCATGCGCTAATTAAAGCCTCTTCGGGATCATTTTCCTCGCACAAGTGGCTGCAGTGCAGCAGCCATTAGGCAGAAAGCTCCCTTAGGTGAATTTGCAAAACGGAACTCAACATTTATTAAAGCGAAATTCATGCAGTAATTGGCCGCCTCGGCATGCTCCGTGTCTCCCTCTTAGCTCCGAGGCCACCTGCACGACTATTTACCGGCATGACGCGGGGGGGAATTACACCTTTGCCCCCGACCATTAAGAGGCGGGTAATTACTATAATAAAAAAATTAACAGCGCCAACATGAGGATCATTATGTAAAAATGGCCTATAATGAAGCATGAGTGTTGATTTGATGCAGATTAAAAACAGACGTGGGTTTCCGAATCGATTATTTGTTTAACTAGATCATATAAATCCTTTGCAAAGTCCATCTCATCATGCTGGAATCTCTTCTTTTAATTTTTATGATAAATTATAACAACAAATATATACATTTCTCAAACATTTTTTAACAATCTTTGTCAAAGACTAAGCCGAGTTATCTGACTCTTTACTGACACTCTCTGGCCAAATGAAGAATTGCAGATCTTCTGGAAAATCAAACTTCGTTTGGAAGTTCGAATAAATGCGTAAATAAAAACAATTCTATCCACATTTGTTAATTATTAGGTAAAAAATCAATAAAAATACACCACTAAAAACTTGATAAATAACAAATGGTTGTTTTCAATGTAATTGCTTTTCCGGCAAAATAGCGACAACATTAAATACTGTCATTATTACATTTAGAATTGAACAGATTAATAAATAAAGAAGTAAATATACATATATATACAGTTTATTAAAAGGTTTTATTTGATAATTAATAGCTAAATTTAAAAAAAGCAAAACAATATTTTATCTGCGGTTTAGATGAAATAATTAATAGCAGCAAATGGTTGCATACAATCAAAATTGAATAGATAATAAACAAACAAATACAATAAAATTTTGTCTTACATTATTAGATCATTGTAAATTAATCAACTACTTTTTAAATTTAAACAACTGGAAATGAATACATAAAATTGTTTGATTGCCAAAAAAATCATATCAATTCAATTCATAGAAGTGGGTCTTAAGTCTATATTTTAATAATTCAATTAATTTACACAATTAAAAATACATAAGTGTATTGGTCATTTCTAATTGCACAATTTATACGTAATTTATAATTGTTATAATAAGTGAAAATTGAATGAATAAATAAGTAAATAAATTCGTTGCCATCATCAATCTTCAAGACAATTATTAGTAAGGTCGCCAAAATATTAATTAATTTACACATTTTAATTGAATTATTAAATTAATATAAACAAAAAATCATGTATTAGAGGTAGAGGTACATGATATACGTAGTGATGATTAGTCAAGACTTCAGTATTGGTTTGGAAAAATTGGTATTAAAAAACCTTAGTATCCGGTAATGGTATGCTCGGGATTTGGCCTTAAAAAATAATCGTGATCAAAACCTTTGTCAGTGTCTGAAATAAAGTCTTTCATTTTTTTCTTTTTTAACTAATAAAAAGTTTTATTCCGATTTCGAAATCTTGGTTTGTTTTGGAAATTTCGGAATTTCGGTTCATTTGGCAATTTGCATACTCGGCAGCCAATCAGAAGCCTGGATCGAATAACTTCGTGCTTCCGGACTTTCC
Organism: Urocampus carinirostris; assembly: GCF_059441175.1. Lineage (NCBI taxonomy): Eukaryota > Metazoa > Chordata > Actinopteri > Syngnathiformes > Syngnathidae > Urocampus > Urocampus carinirostris. The sequence goes on from NC_142365.1 coordinate 8,162,318, forward strand.
TAAACGTTATAAGGTCATGCATTTGCATATCATTTAGACGCACAGAGAACACAAGAAAAATGGCTAAGTGGTTAGGAATCAAGCCAAAACCTCAAACCCAGAAGAAAGATTCAAAAGAAGCTAACAAAATTGATGACGCTACAAAACGTAAAGGTACATTAAAAGCATCGTGGAAAGAGGAGTTCACGTGGCTTGTAGCAGACAACACAACGCAAACATTCCATGAATGAAGATGAGTAAATACAGGTACATACTGATGGCAGATGGAAAACAGCGATGTCAAATACATGCAATAAATGTTATAAGTAGATTTATAATAAAATTCATTTTAAAGTGTTGTTCTGTTGTATATTGTGATTATCAATCCTTAATACTTTGCAACAATGTTTTTTTTGCGATTATTCGTCTCTGTGTTTCAAGTTGTGAAAAAATGGGGCAGGCAACTGTATGGTGTCCGGTAACTATTTTGTCACGAGTTTCAGACACTGAAAGACTTTATGAATGCAATTGTTTCTTATACACAAGTTTCAATAAGTCTATCGGTTTTCGAATGACTCTCAGTTCGAACAAATCGGTGTTCGACCAAAAATTTCGAGAAATTCTTGCTTCGCTGTTCGGTCAAAAATTCGGAGTTTGAACGCCGGTAATGCGTGAGTGCTTACGCTAGGGTGCGATGCTGAGCGGCGTACGGGCGTAGATCGTGTAGATCGCCTCCACCCCTCGTGACCAACTGTTATCACATGCGTACTTGCCTCTTTTTGCTTTCGCTTTTAATATCGGTGAACGGAGTGTTTTAGCCCTAACTAAGAAAAGTTGTTCGTACAACTATTGCCTTTAAGAAAGACATAATAGCTAAATATGAAAGAGGTGTGCGAGTTTCCGATGTTGCTAGTGGGAAATACAGCATGCGCCTTCTGCTGACCACCACAAAGGTAAGAAATCCTATTCATAATTCTTTTCTTTATCTTTTTTTTTTTTACACGTTCGTGTTAGCGTAATCTTTCGTACGGAAGATTACGATAACGCGAACGTACGATTAGCCTGGGTTAGCTTTATGATTCCAGGTAAACATTCAGGGTGTTGGAACTGAGCCCAAAATTCAGGGTGTTGGAACGGAGCCCCCTTTCCAATAAAGCGCTAGCCACTTGTGGTACTAAATGACTTGTAAACGACCTGACTTTTTTATTTTTACACATTCGTGTTGGCGTCATCTTTCGTACGGAAGATTACGATAACGCAAACGTACGATTAGCCTGGGTTAGCTTCATGTTTACGTTAAACATTCAGGGTAAACATTCAGGGTGTTGGAACGGATTAAAACGATTGACATTATTTTTAATGGGAAAAACGATTTCGGTGATTGAACAGGGTTCTGGAACGGATTATGGTCTAGAACCGAGGTTCCACTGTTACAAAAAGCAACTCTGAGCTTCAAAATAAACAAATAAAAATGTGAAATAATTGAAAATACGTCCCGATAAACCGAAATTCTTAAATGAAAGTGACATCGTGGGCAGAACTCCTCGTCATTGTGGAGAATTCGTGAAAAGCCTAATTTGTCTCATGTGCCCTTTCACAGCCGTGGACATTTTCAGGACGCTTTCACTGACGGACGTCCTTTGAGCTCCGAATGGCGTCAAAGCCTGTCAACAATCGGCACATGGCCCACTGGAGATAGAACCGCATCAAGGAAAAGCAAAGGTTTTTTTCAAAACTCGGCGGTGCGATCATCTGCACGTAACTCGGCCCGACACCGTTTGACCTCGCCTGGCACCCTTCAGCCTCGGCCTTTTTTGTTTTTCCGGCTCCCTGAGGAACGCCACTTAAGACTAGCCCGATACAATCCTATCAAATGTGTTCTAAGCTCTCATTTCTCAACATTTGCTTTTCTATTATTTCTTGTCTTTTCACCGAGGGGCCCTTTGTAGGCCATCGGGAGTACGGACGGGGGTTGTCGAACTCATCAAAGGCCGAAGCGTCTTTTAAATCCAGACGCTATTGTGACTCGATTTTAGATGTTTTCGGAATACGTTGCCAAATTGTTTGGTGGTTTCTTGTTTGCATATAGAAAAAGGAAAAAGGTGGACTGGTTGCTCTTTAGAATCAGCGTTTCCAAAGATTTCACAGTCAGATGATTAGCTAAAGGTAAATATGGCTAATGCTATTCAACACATGGAAGAGCTAATCTTTTGCTTTTCTTTTCTGGCTCTATCTCGGGCTTCAAGTCAAGCGTTAGTGAAGTGTTTTAAACAACTATTTTGGAAAGCACGCATCGCTCGTCACCCTTTCTCGCGTTGTTATTGAATTTTGAATGCAGGTGGCGAATGGGAGACGAGTTAGCTTGTGCTAAAGTCAGACATCTTATTTTCTCTTGTGGCTTGATGCGATTTAGATCCCCGGTTGCCTAAATGGTCTGACATCCCACAATTTAGAATAGAATAGAATAGAATAGAATATACCTTTATTGTCATTGTTACAAATGGGTTAACATATTGTGACAACGAAAATGGGCATGACACTCCAGTTTCACACATTCACAGTGAGGTAAAAAACCCAAGAAAATAAAGGAACAGAGAAGATAAGGTTATAAAACAAAGAGGATAAGGTTATAGTTATAATTTACACAAAATTTACGCAAGAAATGTCGGCATGTAGGATGTTACATACGGTTTGGTATCGTAAGGGTTTGTGCAATATGCATTTGGTGCAAAAATAGGCATTATAGTGCAAAAAGATAGTCAACATTGTCCAAGGTGAGCAGTAAACATAGTGCAGTCAACATGTGCAAGAAACATAGACATGAGTACCATTTACGTTCGTATAAGGTAGTGTTTTTGCAAGAGTTTTTCAGTTTTTTGTGCGGTGTCTGTTTAGGGTGGTAATGGCTCTGGGGAAGAAACTGTCTCTGAGTCTGTTTGTTTTTGTTTTGTGTGACCTGTAGCGCTTGCCGGAAGGCAGCAGGTCGAAGAGGTGGTAATAAAAGTCCTTGATGATGTTTTCTGCTCTGCTGAGGTAGCGAGAGCAGGCAATGTCCTCCAGACTGGGCAGAGAGCAACCGACGATTTTCTGGGCTGTTTTGATGACGCTCTGGAGCGTTTTCCTGTCTGCTGCCGTGCACCCAGCATACCACACCGTAATGCAGTATGTTAGAATGCTCTCCACTGTGGCTTTGTAAAAGGACACCTGCAGCTGCTGTTTTAGATGTTTTTTCCTGAGCACTCTCAGGAAATGCAGTCGCTGCTGGGCCTTCCCTACCACCGTTCTGGTGTTTGCAGACCAGGAGAGGTCGTCGGAGATGTGCACACCCAGAAATTTGAAGGAGTGGACTCTCTCTACACAGTCTCCTTTTATGATGAGTGGTGCTGGATTCCTGCCATTCATTCTGAAGTCCAGTATCAGTTCTTTTGTTTTTGTGGTGTTCAGTATGAGGTGGTTTTCCGAACACCACGTTGACAGTGACTGCACCTCATCCCTGTACGCCGCCTCGTCTCCTTCAGAGATGAGGCCGATCAAGGTGGTATCGTCGGCGGACTTAATGATTGTGTTTGTGTGGTGGGTCGGTGAGCAGTCGGAGGTGTAGAGTGTAAAAAGCAGGGGGCCCAGTGCACAATTTCACCCTAATTGCAAGCCAAGAACCAAAAAAGGAAAAAATATTTCCATATTTTATTTTTGAAAACATCTAAATGGCAGAACCAGGACAGGAAACAGGACCCACTCGCGTAACGTTACTCACAGTTTTTGTCAGAAGGACCAGAACAGAACAGGAAACCCCAGAGCGTTCGTTACAACTCTTTATTTAGGGAAGCGTACAGGGTTAGCGGGAGACGCGATGGCCGTCGGACGTCAGCAGCAAAACCGTGAAAACAGCTTCGGAACATGTAGCCACTCGGAGTGCGGAAGTCTAGCAGGTCAAGTTTACCGGGACTGAAGAGAAGATCGTAGCGTGGGACGGAAGCAGGTCGGATCGGAGGCAGGCAGAATCAGGTAAACAGATCAAGACGGAACAGGTAATCAGGAGAGTCATACAGGGTACTCACGTAATCCTCAGACGAAGAGGTCTCGGCGTAGCGTGCTTAAAAAGGGAACATAAACCAATCAGAGGGCGTCTACGTGATAGCTCCAGGTGACTCTAGTTAGCAATCACGACAGTTTTATTGGGAAGAAGGAAAAATATTGCACACACGATCTGGTGATCGCTGGTCGCGGGGAGTAGGTTGCTCAGACGCGTAATTGGGACTTTCGTGGCGAGCGAAGGCAGTGTCGGGAACGGAAAAAAGTCGAAAACCAGGAGAGGAGAGTAGACGTGGTCGAGATCAAAACAGATCATTATTCGGGGCGGGAGAACAGATGCAGTCGAGATCAAAACAGGTCGTAGCGGGAGAAAAACAAGAGCAAAAACACAGGACAGGCGAAAAAGGGCATGCCGTGTAAAAACGGAGATTCGCAGACAGACCGACAAAAGGGGACTGACAGGACAGAGTTTAAATACTGACGGGGAGCCAATCTGTCAACAAGCTCCAGCTGGTGCCACCCGGGAGGGGCCAATTGGGCGCCATGGCAACCGTGACACTAAATGACCAACAGATCCAAAACAACTTCAAAAACCGTATTTACTTGCCTATAAGCCTACACCCGATACAGGCGACGCCCTAAAACTGCTTTAAAAAAGCCACATACTAAAAGAAATTCTAAATGTCAAAGGTGGAGTGCGTAGTTTGAGGTGTCCTTCAAATATTTTCTCTATTAAGTATGTGTTAACAATGCACATCTGAGTTCAAAGAGCCTTGATATATTTCTTTTATCATCCGTGTTTAGGCCACAAAACACATTAAGCTGAAGGGAGGGGACAGAGTGATATTGTGGTCGTGGTTCTCATTTATTCCAGGATGAAAATGGTGAAAATAAGAAAAGGACTGTTTGAAATACAGTCCAAATAACAACACAAACCTCATAGAGACCCTAACAAAATCAGCATAATTGAGCCATTATTGATGAGTCAACAAATATTGCTGAGCTGATTTACTCAGCATTGGATGCAATGGGATTCAAACCCTGACCACTATGTTTTTAGGTTTGTAGATGACAAAGGAAAAGGCATTACATTTTATCTCTGATGCGGCGTTGAAAAACGCGGTAATGGAACAGTTTGCAGAAGATTTTAGTCAAAACAAAGTGGCACATCGTGGTACAATAGAATATTCTGATGATAAGATCAAATCCAATTCCTTTTCCTATGTTATCTAGATCCATAGTCGTCCGTGGTACAGAAAATATTTCCGACCACTGGTTTAGATAAGTTCGACTTGCTTTGGAAACTGCGTTAAAAAACTCTATATTTCAAATATATTTCAATAAGTACCATAGTTTGGAAAACTATAAGGCCCACCTTCAGAATATCCTTCCTTTGATTGTTTTTCACATATATAGGGCGCACTGGACTAAAAGCCTCACAAAATTACAATTACAGTAAGAGCAAGCCTTAAAAAACGTCATAAAATTTAAAAAAAAAAACGTATTTCACAGAACAAATGTTATTTAATTGAATTAATTTAATTATTATAACAACTAAAATGAATTTGATTCATTTACAAAAGAATACAGTATGTATAAGGATTCCATTGTTACTGTATGTGTTATGGATTTTATTTTCTATTATTTATTTGAGATAAACAAAGCACACTTAATATTAGGTCGCACGTTCAGATTTCCTTAGAGTACAGAAAATACGGTAAATATTTTTACGTATAAAATACTGATGGCAAATTAGGTATAATTTGCATATGTTGCGTATTTTACTTTGAAAAAAATAGCTTCGAAATGAGCGAAGTGATCTTCTCATAACTGCGCTAATTTTCTTAGTGTGTTTTTCTTATGTTGCCCCAAAATGTCCTTTTGAGTACTGAACACCCTAAAAAATAATAACATTTTTTTTAATTAACTGACAGTTTTACTTATTTCTACAAATAAATATTTTCCTTATAAAATACAACAAATTGAAAATACGTTTTTAGGTAAATAAAGCCCCTTGAAAAAAAAATAGAACAATTATTTTTAAGATTAGCAATATTATAGCCTAGATGGTAGTGTGCCCGCTTTGAGACTGGGAGGTCGCTGGTTCGCGCCTCGGCCGAGACATACCTAATTGGTATAATGGCGGCGCCCTCTGTTGGCTGCGGCTGCATCGACTCGCTACAACGGGTCAGGTGTATCGACATTTCGTTCTGTGTACATTGTTACAAAGAATGACAATACAAAGGAAATTATTATTATTATTATTATTATCTCCAGATTAAAACATATATACATTCCAGAAATCGTGAATAAAGAAATGTATGAATTTATTTCACCAACAGGGAAAAATTTGAATAGAATATTTTAACAAACTCATGAACAGGTTTGGGTAGGGTTACTTTAACTGGATTACTTTCAATGACTTTTGGATTACTCCAATACCGAATATGCCAATAAAAGACAAAAGAAACTAAATATGAATCAAATGATGACTCACAACACGTGGTAAGCTTTCTCTCCTGGGTTTGATCTCTTTGATCTCCGGCAAAACTAATATAAAATGCGATAGAAACAAAATTAAAATAAACCCAAACAGCTTGCCAACATCATTTTTGCCGTTCCGTGTATTCCGTTACTCCCCAAGCCTGCACATAATTGAGTCATTTTATTCATATTTAGTTTCTTTTGTCTTTTATTAGCATATTTGGTATTGGAGTAATCCAAAAGTCAGTGAAAGTAATCAAGTTAAAGTAACCCTACCCAACCCTGCTCATGAATCAAGTAACGTTTTCAATTTATTACCACACTAGCAAGTGGCTCAGTTCAAATATTCTACCAGCTCGATATCCCTCTTGTGGCGACTAATGAGTACTACACCAATACTCGGATCATTTGATACACTGCAAAAAAAATACTTTTTCTGTTTGCAAATAAGTTTGCAATTGAAAAATAATAACCTTTTTATCAAAAACACATTCAAAGAATAAAATGGGGTAGTAGAATGAGGAAAAATATTAAAATTAGTTATTTGCTGGCAGAACACCAGATTTTTTTTCTATTTTTCTTTTACTCTTCCCCCTTTTTACTTGAGTTTAAGAACGTTAGTGTTTATATGTTAAATTACTTTAATCTCAAATCAAAGAAAAGATAAAGTTTACAAATATGTAAGCGTTATAATAAGGTTCTTTTTTCAATATATATTTTTAACATTATTTCCACATGAATAATAGAATGAAGAACCATTTTGTCAGGTTCCGGGAACACAAAAAAAGATTTTGAAAAGCCTTTGTTTAAAGTAGGGTAATCCGTATCAGATTGTGTACAGAAACTGAACAAAATGATTTACTAGGAGCTTTAGAATTAAAAACCATCAAAACTACCAAATCTCTGACTAAATCTAACTGAACAAAACATGAAATTTAGGAGAGCCAGTATATGGTTAAATGCAGACTGGTTGTTAAAATACGAAACCGGAAAGAGGGAGGATGCAGGAAATATAATCAACAATATTGTTCCAACACCAACTGATGAAGATAAGACCAATTTGTTGAAGAAGATATGTCGAGAAATCGTCTCATACGTGTTCAAAGAATGCAGGAATCGAATGACGTCAGAGGGAGCTCTTTTTAATTGATACAACAATTTCAACAAGAAAACTCAGCGAATCTCAGATATGCATGGGTCTTTATAGTTTCAACACAGTGTAGCCCCGCCCCTTTCACGCTACACCCTTTCACGTGTACATGCCCAGGGTTCCGTAATCATCCATTCTTGGAAATGTTTGGGTCAGTTTGCCCTTTGCCGTTATCTGTTGTCCTCCCTTAAGGAGGATTGTTTATACTAATTCGTCATTCGTCAAATTCTTCAACATTTTGGTTGTTAAAAAATGAAACAGGAAAGAGGGAGGATGCAGGAAATATAATCAACAATATTGTTCCAACACCAACCAGTTTCCACAGAACAAAACATGAAAGGAAGGGCATCGCAAGAAACAATGCGTGTCCCATGACGACAAGACCATAACATACAATGCAGACACACTAAGTAGCTGTAATCGAAGAAAAAACTGAAAGACAATGTTGGAACACTGACTCGCATTAACTGATCAGAACATGAAAGGAAGAAGAAGCTGGGTTTGGTAAATTACTACCTGGTTCTAGGAGAACATAACACGAAAGAAGAATGCGCAGAGAACATGGCTAAAACAACTACAGAACATGCTACACCAACTAGCTCTAACGCAGGGGTGTCAATCTCATTTTAACTAGGGGGCCACACGATAGGACAAACATTCTGTCGGGGGCCGGACTAGTAGATTAAAGAGAAAGAAAAAGAGATAAAGAAATAAGAGAAAGAGGGAGGGATAAGGAGAGAGGGCGGGACAAAGAAAGAAAAAGAGAGAGGGAGAGAAAGTGAGAAACAAAATATAAAAAGTCGTGAGAGAGGGGGAAAAGAAAGGGAGGGGAAGAAAGAAATCCAAAGAGAAATATAAAGACAGAAAGAGAGAAAAGAGAAAAGAAAGCGCAAAGGGTATGAAGAGAGAAAGAGAGAAAAGACAGAAAAGGAAAAAGGAAGTTAGAGCTAAAGAGGTTAAAAGACACAGCGAGAGAAAGAGACAAAGAGCAACAAAGAGAGAGAAAAAGAGAAACACAGAGAGTGAAAGAGACAGAGTGGGAGAAACAGGATGGAATAGAAAGAGAGAGAGAGAGAGAGAGAGAGAGAGTGGTAGAAAAGGGGTGGGAGAGAGAGAGAGAGAGAGAGAGAGAGAGAGAGAGAGAGAGAGAGAGAGAGAGAGAGAGAGAGAGAGAAATACAAATACAGTGTCTTTGTGAGAGGCACCTTTTTTTGGCAACATCAAGTTGACATATTTCAACCTGCAGCTTGTTTTTCTCTTGCGCTTCTCTGAGTGTTGTCTGGCGGGCCGGATTCGATCTCTTAGCGGGCCTGATCTGGCCCGCGGGCCGCCTGCTTGACACCTATGCTCTAACGGAACAAACCATTAAAGGAAGACAACACAAGAAACATTTCCAAACAGGGACAGGACTACCACAAGAGTACTCCTGGCAATGAACTCGAGGAAGACCCCGGGCCCTGATGATCTACCTGGGAAGGTGCTCCGAGTATGTTCTAGTTGTCCGGATCTCCAACCTTTCCCTGGCTTAAGCAGTCATCCCCACCTACCTAAAGTCTGCCACATCCCCCCAAAAATCACCTTCACCCATCCTTAGGGACTATCATCCTGTCATCCTCACACCCATCATCTTGAAGTGCTTCAAGAGACTGGTTCTTCAGCCCTGGTTCTCCTCATTGGACTCGACCTGCACCAATTCGCATACAAGTCCAACAGATCCACAGAGGAGGCCATTGCAATAGACCTGCACACAGTTCTAAGACACCTGGAATGATAGACAGCTATGCCAGGATGCTCTATGTGGATTATAGTTTGTCTTTCAATATAATCATCCCAGACTTACTGATCACAAAACTGGACACTCTAGGCCTCCACAACCTCATATGCAGCTGGACCATCAGGCCCAAGATTGTGAGACTCTGCCCGCACCTTACCTCTTCCTGGACCACAGAGCTGCCTACTATGGCCTTTCCTGTACTGCCTCTACACCTACGACTGCAGTCTTGTCCATGAGGATAACCTCATAGTCAAGTTCGCAGATGACACCACAGTGGTCCAGCTGATCTCACAATGTGATAAGCTGGCCTACAGAGAGGAGGTCCAGAGGCTGAAGACCCGGTGTTCTGAAAACAACCTAGACCTGAACACAAAAAACGAATGAGAAGAACAGGAGTGACCTGAACTCCTTCTACATCAACGGTGAGTGTGTGGAAATGGTCTACACATTCATTCATGATCACTGCTGGAGAGCAAACACCACAAACATCATCAAGAAGGTCCAGCAGCGTCTACACATCCTGAGAGACCTCAGGGGTTAGAACTGCTGGCCTTCTACCACTCATCCATCGAGAGCCTGCTGAGGTTCTGCATTTCTTTTTGGTACGGGAGCTGCACTGAGCCGTACAGAGGGAGGCTGCAGAGGACAGTGAACACAGCACAGCGTATCATTTTCTGCCCTCTCTTTTCCATGATAGACATTTACTCCACTCAGTGCCCTAGCAGAGCCCAAAACATCATCAAAGACCGGTTACATCCGGGTGATGGTTGATTGACCTGCTGCCTTCGGGAAGGCGCTACAGGTGCATCAGAATGAGGAACAGTTTCTTCCCAAGAGCTTTTACCACCATAACTCTCATCTACAGTGACTAGGACCGCAATCTACTGTCACGGTTGCCATGGCGCCTAATTGGCCCTGCCGATGTGGCACTAGCTTAGGCTCATTGACAGATTGGCTTTCTGGCTATCTAAGCTCAGTGCTCTTATTTTTCCTTTGGTCAGTCCGTCAACGAACTTCTGCCCGCAAGACGTGGGTTTCGACTCGGCCCTGTTCTTGTTGGTATTTCCTGTCCGGTATTGTTCCTGTTTATTTTTGTCCTGCTTAATATCGGTTTCCTGTTTTGTTCCCGTCTATTTTTGTCCTGTTTATTATTTTTTCCAGTTTTCGTTCCCGTCTAGTTTGTCCTGTTTATTTTTGATATCCTGTTTCATTATCTATCCTGTCTATCCCGTCCTGTCCGGTATCAACCCAATCTGTCCAATATCAACTCATGCAATTGGTATCGATCTCGTCGGTCTCTCGCTTCCTGTCTTTCCACGCCAAACTGCTGTCTAACGTGACACCAAAAAGAGATAAAGAAATAAGAGAAAGAGGGAGGGGAAAATAAGAGAGGGCGGGACAAAGAAAGAAAAAGAGAGAGAGGGAGAGAAAGTGGGAAACAAAAGATAAAAAGTCATGAGAGAGGGGGAAAAGAAAGGGAGAGGAAGAAAGAAATCCAAAAGGAAATATAAAGACAGAAAAGGAGAAAAGAGAAAAGACAAGGTGGCCTACAGAGAGGAGATCCAGAGGCTGAAGACCCAGTGCTCTGAAAACAACCTAGACCTGAACACAAAAAACGAAGGAGAAGAACAGGAGTGACCGTTCTCATCTAGTTTGTCCTGTTTATTTTCAATATCCTGTTTAATTATCTATCCTGTCTATCCCGTCCTGTCTGGTATCGACCCCATCTGTCCGATATCAACTTGGGCGATTGGTATCGATCTCGTCGGTGTCACGGTCGCCATGGCTACCAGTCTGCCGCGCCCCCGAACTCAGCTGCAGCAGATCAGCTGATTGCTGGTCTGCTATTTAAGGCTGGATTTTGGGTTTGGCGGGCGCTGGCTCATTACACATTTTCCGTCTGTTATGCCTTGTCCTGTTGAGTTCGTGCCGGAGGAACTCTGTACCGTTCTGTTCTGATTGTAAGAATATTTTTGTTTGTCTTGTCCCTGACTTTTGGACAACTTTTATTTTGTTAAATAAAACTTATGGATCGTCACGCAATTGAGTTCTCCCTTCCTGCCTCCTGCCTCCGTTCTGGTCCGATCACTCCTTCGACCCCACCACGCCCCGTGACAGTCGGTCTCTCGCTTCCTATCTTTCCACTCCAAACCGCTGTCTAACGTGCATGACTCCCCATTTCCCGTAAAATAAAAGGCTTGTGTGACCAACGTCACGCGTTTGGGTCCTGATCCTGTTCCGGTTTTTGACATTTACTGTACAACTGCCACATATTCATTATATTTAATTAATGTATATATTTTTCAACATTATTTAGATTTTGCACATGATTACCTTTTTGATTTGTTTCACTCGCACAGAAAAGATTCTGTTATACTATGACAATTAAGACCATTCATTTTCGACTCCATAATAGCTCAAAAGTCAAGTAGAACCGCTCACTTGATTTTTTTCGCCTTTATATCTCCATTATCCCCGGAATAATTCCACTCGCGTGCCTCTCGGGAACGCCACTGACGGCGGCTCGGCCATTTGTTGTTTTTTTTTCACCGTCGACGCTCATTTTTTTTCAAACTACAAAATAAAAGACACGGTGCTTTCTTTCTGCCGGCAACCGACGCACACGATGCGATTCCTGAGCGCACGCAGTGGCAGCGCTTTTAGACACTCATTAGCTCCCGCTAATACAATAAGTGTCAGCTTCCATTACATGGTAGCGGCCCAGATATCAGGATTGGAAAGCCAGCAAATCTCCACACAAGAGGTGGCGCTCTCTCATGCCCGCCATTGTCTTTCCAGCCACAATGTCCGATTGTTCTCGCCGCCTCCTTGAGCATTGCTTTAAATGGAAACATATACATCCAAACACCAGTTTTCTCAACCCCCGATTTAATGGAGCATTCCTTCATGGTCGGGGATCTCCGTGTTAACTTAGCCAAGGGGGCAGCTGTTTAAGGGGTCCCCCCCCCCGAACCCCAAGTCCAACCCGTGGTCTGGCATATGATCGGCACATGCGGAGTTGTCCCAAAATCTTAATTAAGACTCCTAATTCTCCATGCTGTCGCCTGAGCTATGCATTGTGCTCACGTGAAGGGCTGTCTAGGTCATTGTGGGGTTTCGGTTTTTTGTTCTTAATCCTGGTTTGCATCTGATTTATGACAAAAAATGAACCTCTGAAAACTGTGGAACGCGTGAATATGAATCCGGGTTCATGTTGACAATATCTGTGTATTATTTTATTAATTATTAATTATTAATATTAATTATGATATTTATATTAGCGTGTGACGTCATCCACTCTGCTGTTGCTAAACTACAACACAGCACCCTGAGGCCATCCCTTTAATTTGTTAATAAACAACAAGGTAGACTGCTGGAAATGTGAATTTTCCCTGCGGGGATGAATAAAGTATCTATCCATTTATCCATCTATCTATTATTATTCCAGCCTTGAGTTTTCCCTTGCCCTCATGTAGGTTTTAGATCAGGGCATTGTGTTATAATAGTCTGTAGTTTGCAATAATCTGCAGACCTTTAAGACTCCTCGTGATTAAGGGCTGTACTTGACTCGACTTAAATGGTTTATTTTTTTCTAGCTCTTGATGATCTGCATTACATCTTTCTTGAGTTTGATCGTATAAACCCTGGATTAAAACATTAAACTCGGAGTTGAAGCTTTAACCTCCGAATTCATTTGAAACTCTGAGTTGAAGATTTAAACTGAGTTGACACAGTAAACTATGGTTGTAAACTTTAAGTTGAAGCTTTAAAGTCCGAGATAAAACCTAATACTCAGAGTCGAAGCTTTCGACTCCACATGAGAACTTTTACTTAGTTTAAAGCGTTATGCTTTAAACTCGGAGTTGAAGCCATAAACTCCGAGTTAATTTGAAAATCCGAGTTGAAGCTTTAAACTTTGACACGTTAAACTGTGGTTATAAACTTTGAGTTAAATATTTAAAGTCCAAGATAAAACTTAAAACTCCAAGTTGAAACTTTCGACCCCAAATGAAAAGGTTTACTCTGAGTTGAAGCCTTAAACTCCAAGTTAATTTGAAACTCCGAGTTAAAGTTTTAAACTGGGTTGGCACAGTAAACTATAGTCCGAGATAAAACCTAAACTCCGAGTTAATTTGAAACTCCGAGCTGAAGCTTTAAACTGGGTTGACACAGTAAACTATGGTTATAAACTTTGAGTTTAAGCTTTCAAGTCCGGGCTAAAACTTAAAACCCCAAGTTGAAGCTTTCGACTCCACATGAAAACTTTCCCTCTGAGTTGAAGCCTTCAACTCCGAGTTAATTTGAAATTCTGAAGTGAAGTTAAACTGGGTTGACACAGTAAACTATGGTTATAAACTTTGAGTTAAAGCTTTCAAGTCCTCGATAAAACTTAAAACTCCAAGTTGAAGCTTTCGACTCCACATGAAAACTTTTACTTAGTTTAAAGCGTTATGTTTTGAACTCGGAGTTGAAGCCACAGACTCCGAATTAATTTGAAGCTCCTAGTTGAAGCGTTAAACTGAGTTGACCCGTTAAACTATGGTTATAAACCTTTAGTTAAAGCTTTAAAGTCTTTAGATAAAATCTAAAACTGCAAGTTAAAGCTTTCAACTCCAAATGAAAACTTTCACTCTGAGTTGAAGCCCTCAACTCCGAGTTAATTTGAAACTCTGAATTGAAGTTAAACTGGGTTTATAACTATGGTTATAAACTTTGAGTTAAAGCTTTAAAGTCCAAGATAAAACCTAAACTCAGAGTTAATTTGAAACTCCTAGTTGAAGCTTTAAATTGAGTTGACACAGTAAACTTTGGTTATAAACTTCGAGTTAAAGCTTTAAAGTCTGAGATAAAACCTAAATCTCTAAGTTGAAGCTTTCGACTCCAAATGAAAACTTTTACTAAGTTTAAAGCGTAATGCTTTAAACTCGGAGTTGAAGCCATAGACTCCGAATTAATTTGAAACTCCTAGTTGAAGCTTTAAACGGAGTTGACGCGTTAAACTATGGTTATTAACATTTAGTCAAAGCTTTAAAGTCCAAGATAAAACTTAAAACTCCAAGTGTAAGCTTTCAACTCCAAATCAAAACTTTTACTCTGGGTTGAAGCCTTAAACTCCGAGTCAATTTGAAACTCAGAGTTAATTTGAAACTCTGAGTTGAAGTTTTAAACTGGGATGACTCAGTAAACGTTGGTTAGAAAATTTGAGTTAAAGCTTTAAAGTCCGAGATAAAACCTAAAACTCCAAATTGAAGCTTTCGACTCCAAATCAAAACTTTTACTCTGAGTTGAAGCCTTAAACTCTGAATTTATTTGAAACTCTGATTTGAAGATTTAAACTGAGTTAACACAGTAAACTATGGTTATGAACTTTGAGTTGAAGCTTTAAAGTCCGAGATAAAACCTAAAACGCAGAGTCGAAGCTGTTGACTCCACATGAAAACTTTTACTTAGTTTAAAGCGTTATGCTTTAAACTCGGAGTTGAAGCCATAAACTCCGAGTTAATTTGAAAATCCGAGTTGAAACTTTAAACTTTGAAACGTTAAACTATGATTATAAAATTTGAGTTAAAGCGTTAAAGTCCAAGATAAAACTTAAAACACCAAGTTGAAGCTTTCGACTCCAAATCAAAACTTTTACTCTGAATTCAAGCCTCAAACTCAGAGTTAATTTGAAACTCCGAGTTGAAGTTTTAAACTGGGATGACACAGTAAACTATGGTTATAAACTTTGAGTTAAAGCTTTAAAGTCCAAGATAAAACCTAAAACTCCAAGTTGAAGCTTTCGACTCCAAATGAAAACTTTGACTCAGTTCAAAGCGTTGGGCTTTAAACTCTGAGTTAAAACTTTAAACACCTAGTTAAACATTTAAACCTGTGTTAAAGATAAAAATTCAGAGTTGAAGCTTTAAACTTTGAGTTAAAGTAGAATATTTTCTGGTTTCTCTCTCCTGATGATATGAGAAAATGTAGCGGTGGCAAAGGGCACGCGTGTTCCAAGCGTGACGCGTGTCAAGCGGCGTCGATGTCGAGCGGACTTCCATGAAGGATCTAGATTGGACTTGAAATTTAAAGTCAAGTCAAGTCAAGTCATTTTTATTTGTATAGCCCTTAATCACAATTAGTCTCTAAGGGCTTCACAAGTTATTACATATAAGATTAGGTTACTCGTATGCTATAGAGTAGAAGTGAGTTTTAAGCCTAGATTTAAACATTTCCACCGAGGTTGCAGATCGGATCTCAGGGGGAAGAGCATTCCACAACACCGGTGCCCGGATGGAGAACGCTCTCGAACCAGCGGAACACTTCTTGGCTCTTGGGATCACCAGGAGACCGGCGCTCTCGGAACGAAGGCTTCGGGCCGGGACATAGGGGGAGATCAGATCTGAAAGATATGAGGGGGAAAGTCCATGTATGATTTTGTATACTAGTAGGAGAACCTTAAATTCGCATCTTAGGCTAACAGGGAGCCAATGCAGGTTAGCCAAAATTGGGGTGATGTGATCGTACTTTTTTGTCCTTGTTAAAAGCCTCGCTGCAGCATTTTGTACCAGCTGAAGACTCTTGAGTCTGGTCATCGGAAGACCGGAAAGTAGTGCATTACAGTAGTCGAGACGGGAGGTAACAAACGCATGAATTATGATTTCCGCATCCGACTGAGAAAGTATAGGACGAATTTTAGCAATGTTACGGAGATGGAAGAAAGCGGTTCTAGTAATTTTCTTCACATGTGTTTGAAAGGACAGATCAGGGTCGAAAATGACACCTAAATTTTTAAGTGAGTCACTCTGTGTGATGTGGCAATTGTCCAAGTTCACTGCGGTTTTAGAGAATAAGTCACGGGACTTAGAAGGACCAATCACTAGCATTTCAGTCTTTTCAGGGTTAAGACGCAGGAAATTGAGTGACATCCACTCTCTTATCTCAGTGAGGCAGGCCTCCAAAGTTCCACAGTTTAGTGTGGCAGATTCCTCCATCGGGAGATAGAGTTGAGTGTCATCTGCGTAGCAATGGAAACTGATATTATACTTACGAATAATATCACCTAGTGGAAGCATATAAATGCTGAAGAGAAGGGGGCCAAGCACTGAACCCTGCGGAACACCACAAGTAACACTAAATGGCTCAGATGTCAATTCGCCATATTTA
Organism: Urocampus carinirostris; assembly: GCF_059441175.1. Lineage (NCBI taxonomy): Eukaryota > Metazoa > Chordata > Actinopteri > Syngnathiformes > Syngnathidae > Urocampus > Urocampus carinirostris. Next base: position 8,178,883 of record NC_142365.1, read on the forward strand.
ACGCAGTGTGTCCTATCTGAGAGGTAGGATCTGAACCATAATAGGACGCTTCCTGAGAGACCAATCCATTTTTCCAACCGTTCTAGCAAGATAATATGGTCCACTGTGTCAAATGCAGCACTAAGGTCCAGCAGCAGCAAAAGTGATGATGCGCCCGAGTCCATTGCCCGTGGGAGATCATTGGTTACCTTAATCAGAGCTGTCTCAGTAGAGTGGTTAGCCCTGAATCCTGATTGCATTGATTCAAAGAGATTGTTCTCGGACATGAAATCATTCAGCTGCTGTGCCACTACTTTTTCAAGTATTTTAGAAAGAAACGGTAGGTTTGACACAGGTCTATAATTACATAAGTTTTCTGGATCTAGGTTGGGTCGTTTCAGTGTGGGTTTAATGACAGCGGACTTAAAAGCAGCTGGAACTACACCTGAGGCGAGTGATATGTTTAAAATATTTAGAACTGAAGGTGCAAGAACGCCAAAGAGACCTTTGATAAGTGAACCTGGAAGTGGGTCGAACTGGCAAGTCGTCGGTTTGGCCGTATTCACCATCTGTTTAAGAAATCAAATTTTTGATGTCCAACAAGAAGAAAACACTACATTGACCTTGGTGCCAAGGACACAAGATGGGCATGGCGCGTCCCCCAACCCATTCACCCAAACCCACCACCACAACTCCCCTTTCGAACCATTTGGACCACAGGGAACGGGTTAATCACATTAGTGATGGGAATTCCGGCTCTTTTTAGAGAAACAACTCTTTCGGCCGGTCTCATTACAGACAGTTTTTCACATTTGTTTAGTTTTTAATCTTATATTACCAATAATAATGGAACATTGAGAACCAAAATAATTTATTTTAAGAATGTGTTATGCTATCATATTAAACTACCATTTATTGTTTCAATATAAAGTGAACTCTTATCTTATGTAAACTCTCAAATTGTTTATCCTAAGCAAACAACATAGAAAAAGAGAGTGAGAGAAAGAAAGAGAGAGAAATAGGGAGAGAAAAAGAGAGGGGGAAAAGGAGGTAAAGAAAGAGAGGGAAAAAGAGAAAAAAAAGAGCAAGAAAGAGAGAGAGCAATACAGAGAGAGTAAGAGAGCAGAGCAGGGAAAGAGAGAAAGAGAGTAAGAGAAAGGTAGAAAGAGAGAAGGACATAGAAAGGGAGAAGGACAGAGAGTCACAGGGGCAGATAAAGAAAAAGAGAGCTATAGAGGGAGAGAGAACATGGAGAGAACAGAGAGGGAGAGAGAAAGAGAGGGAGAGATAATGAGCAAGGGGGGAAGGGAGACAGAGAAAGATAGAAATAGAGAACAAGAGAGAGGGACAAAGAGAAAAGAAAAGGAGGTGGGGAAAGAGAGAGTGGGAGAGTGAGAGAGAGAGAGAGAGAGAGAGAGAGAGGGAGAGATAATGAGCAAGGGAGAAAGAGAGACAGAGAAAGATAGAAAGAAAGAAAAAGAAAAACGAACAAAGAGAAAAGAAAAGGAGGTAGAGAAAGTGAGAGTGAGTGAGAGAGAGGAAGAGAGAAAGAGAGAGAGAGAGAGGGAGGGGGGCTGGGGTAAAGGGAGAGGGACAAAGAGCGAGAGAAAGAAAGAGGAAGGAAGAGAGGGAAGGGTGGGAAATGAGAAAAAGAGAGAGTGACAAAGAAAGAAAGAGAGAGAGAAAAAGAAAGAGAGAGACAGAAAATGGGAAGGAGTGACAGTGAGACAGAGAAATAGAGAGAAAGAGGATGAGAGAAACAGCGGGAGAGAGAGAGAGAAAGAGAAAGTGTAAGATAGAGGGAGAAAGAGTGAGAGAAAACGTGAAAGAGAGAGAGACAGAGAGTAGGAGGGAAAAAATAGGAAGAGACAGAGAAGCAGAATAAAAGAAAAAGAGAAAAAGAGAGAAATAGCGAAAGCAAGAAAGAGAGAGAGTGAGAATGAGAGTGAGTGTGTGTGTGAGAGAGAGAGAGAGAGAGAGAGAGAGAGAGAGAGAGAGAGAGAGAGAGAGAGAGAGAGAGAGAGAGAGACCGAGAAAGAAAGAAAGAGCGTTTCTCAAGGAGACAGCTCCTGATTGATAGGGAGCCACCTCCTGTCTTGACTTCAAAGAGCTGGCTCACGTAGCCGTTTCGTTCCCGAACGACACATGGCTAAATCCCATTAGAGGCCCCGGAGAGAGATGGGAAGTAGACAGTACCGTGACTGGCGGGCTAGCGCTGGCACAACTAATCCCGTTAGAGCGAGGAAAAAGGGGGACGCCATCGCGCCGACAAGGCTGGGAAAGAGAAAAACATTTTCCCAGGCGGCCATCGCTTCACCTGTATGGTAACTGGGGAATACTTGGCCTGTTGACGCCTATTAGCTGAAACAATGGCACTTGGCACATCCAAACGGCTTTTTTTCCCCTATCCCTTCATGCTGGGCATCACTTTGTTTGTGCAGACAGTGGCATTCACTGGCATTGCCAAAACAACTCCTTTCAAATCAGGGGAAGGGCTGGCCAAAGAAAGACAGGCTTTACTCCATCTAGCATTGTAAACGCACCCGAGTTCAACTTTCATAAAACCGGGATTTGAAAAGGATGCTCTCCGGAGAAAATCCGGCAGATGGCGGCGGGAACGGGGAAAGTCCGACCGGTCGGGTCCCCTGCCCTGGGAGATACCGAACCCGGGTTCCCGTGTCCCCTTTGGGCGGGGCCGGGAGCCCGAGCCGTCACTTCGGATCCGTCAAGTTTCTTCTTAATCTCGCCGGCCATTTTTTTTTTCCTCCTCCGTTTTGTCGCGGGGATTAAGTGTAGTGGTAAAACTGTGATTTAATGATCTTTCCATGGCGTTGCGCGGCACTTTAACACGGGGACAAACAAGCCGAGCCCCCGTCTTGCCAGCGCTTAAGGAGCTGAGAAAAGCTTTTCATACGGCATTAAGTGACGTCTGGTTTCTTTTTCCTTTTACTGTGTGATGCACCGCAATGGAAAAATGGAAAAATGAAATGATCTGCATTTATATAGCGCTTTCCAAGTCAATGACTTCCCAAAGCGCTTTACAGTGTGCTTCACATTTCCCAATAGCGGCCGTGCAGCCATGTAAGGCGCTAACCTGCTTATTGGGGGAATTAGGGGTTCAGTGTCTTACCCAAGGGCACTTCGACATGTAGCACGGACGAGCCGGGATTCGAACTGGGATCCCAAGACGAGCGCTCTACCTCCTGAGCTACTGTCAGTATTGGTAATGACAATGAACATAAAGAGCTAAAGCGGCGCAGTGGTTAGCGCATGTGCGGCACAGTTCATGTCTTGGGAACCTCCTGCGTGGGTTCAAATCCAGCTCCAGACTTCCTGTGCGGAGTTTGTATGTTCTCCCCGTGCTTGCGTGGATTTCCTCTGGGCACTCCGGTTTCCTCCCACATTCCAAAAACATGCATTTCAGGTGAATTGTCCCCTGCCCACTGCCCGATGATTGCTGGGATGGGCTCCAGCACCCCCGCAACCCTACTGAGGATAAGCGGTGTAGCTTATGAGATGATGAGATAAAGAGCTTAATTGTTAGATTTTATTTATCATAGATGAAAAAAATGCCTATACATCGTTAACAAAGACCCCTTTTCAAATGTAGGTTGTTTGCGCTGAAGTGGCACTGTATTTTATTTCTTTTAAACTTGTGATTGATTCGTGTGGCCTCTTAATCGTCAGCACCCAAATACATGGTGGAGTTTTAAAATAAACACTCTGCTAAGAGGAATAATTATAAAAGATAAAGCAACAATAACTGTCCAAACCAACTTGACTATTGCTAAACAAGTTTGTCTTGTTTTCCACAGACATCCCTGAAAAACAGCTCTGTCCTGTTGAAATATTTAGCGTCAAAGAAGAGTCACTGTCAGAGGCCTTTCACGTCAAACATATGATAGATAGAAAAGAGATAGATGTCTAGATAGATGTCTAGATCAGGGGTGCCAAACATACGGCCCGGGGGCCAGATCAGGCCCGCTAAGGGATTGAATCCGGCCCGCGAGATAATGCTCAGAGAAGCGCAAGAGAAAAACGGGCTGCAGGTCTAAATATGTCCACTTGATGTTGCCGAAGCCAGCTGCCTCTCACAAAGACGGTGTACTTGTATTTCTTTATTTCTCTCTCTCTCTCTCTCTCTCTCTCTCTCTCTCTCTCTATCTCTCTCTCTTATCCCCCTCTCTCTCTCTTCCTCCCTTTTTCTCCCACTCTCTGTCTCTCTCTCTTTCACTTCCTGTATCTCTTTCTTTGTTTATATTTGTCTCTTTCTCTCTCTGTGTCTTTTTACCTTCTTTTGCTCTCTCTTCCATTTTTCATTTACTCTCTTTTGCTCTCTCCTGCTTTCCCCCTTCTCTCCTTCTCCCATTTTCTCCTTCTCTTTTCTCTCCTTCCCCCTTTCTCTCTTTCTATTTCTATTTGGATATCATTCTTTCTCTCTTTATTTCCCTCTCTCTCACTATTTGTCTTTATATCTTTTTTGTTTCTCACATTCTCTCTCCCTCTCTCTTCTCTCTCTCTCTTTCTCCCTTTCTCTCTTTCATTGTCCCACCCTCTCTCTTTTTCTCTCCTTCGCTTCGTCTTATTTCTTTCTCTCGTTTTCTTTCTCTTTAATACACTGGCCCCCGAGAGAATGTTTGTTCTATCGTGCGGCCCCCGAGGTAAAATGAGTTCGACACGCCTGGTCTAGATAGATGTCTAGAGAGAGAGAGAGAAAGAGAGAGAAAGAAAGAGAGACAGATACTCGGGTTCGGAATCTCCCAGGGCAGACTTTCCCCGATGCCATCTGCCAGATTTTCTCCGGAGAGCATCCTTTCCAAATCCCGATTTTATTCAAGTAGCATTTTGTGTTTCATTACATCATAAAAACTGTCACGAACTAGGAACAGAGACAGGACCCAATTGCGTTCGTTTTACTCAGCTTTATTTAGAATGAGGAATGGGCCAGCACCCACGATCCGGTGATCGTCAGTCACGGGTAGCAGATCGCCGGATGTGGCACTTCTGTGTCGAGCGAAGGCGAAGTCAAGAGCGAGAAAAAAAACAGGTCGATGGCCGAGACGGAGGAGAAAAAACGTAAACGGGTTCAGAAAAAGGTCGGCAACAGGAATCAGACTGAGAACAGGGCTGAGTAGAGTCAGGAGTCACAAAAGTTTGACTAGCGCAGGGGTGTCAAACTCATTTTAGCTCAGGGGCCACACCATAGAGCAAACATTCTGTCGGGGGCCGGACTAGTAGACTAGAGAGAAAGAAAAAGAGAAATAAAGAAATAAGAGAAAGAGGGAGGGAAAAGGAGAGAGGGCGGGACAAAAAAAGAAAAAGAGAGAGGAGAGAGAAAGACAGAGAAAAAGGGAGGAAAAGAGTGAGAGAGAGAGAGAGAGAGAGAGAGGGAGAAAAAGAGAGACAGACAGACAGACAGAGAGAGAGAGAGAGGAAAAGAGAGAGCGAGAGGAAAAGGGAGAGCAAAAGAGCGAGAGAGTGAGAAAGCGAGAGAGCAAGAGAGCGACAGAGTGAGAGAGCGAGAGAGAGAGAGAGAGAGAGAGAGAGGAAAAGGTAGAGCGAGAGAGTGAGAGTGCGAGAGAGACAGGAACAGGGAGGAAAAGGGAGAGAGAGAGAGAGAGAGAGAGAGAGAGAGAGAGAGGGGAAAAGGGGAAAAAGAGAGAGAGAGAGAGAGGAAAAGGGAGGAAAAGAGAGATAGATAGAGAGAGAGAGAGAGAGAGAGAGAGAGAGAGAGAGAGAGAGAGAGGAAAAGGGAGGAAAAGAGAGAGACAGAGATGGAGAGAGAAAGAGAGGAAAAGGGAGGAAAAGAGAGAGAGAGAGAGGGGGGGGGAAGGGAAGAAAAGAGAGAGAGAGAGAGGTGTTACCAGGTTTGAAATAACATATAACAGTGTTTCTGTAGTGCAGAGACTGGGTGGAAACATATGTTGGCCTGGACATGAATGGGTGCCACCAGGCTGTCCTTGCCCAAGATACACCACAGGTAGTGGTGCCCATACGACCCCTAGTGGTGAGGGTATCCAACCAAACAACTGTAATAAAAAAACATAGCAGTGAAATCAAAGATCAGACTCATGCAAGTGTTGGTTACTTCCATCTTCCTCTACGCTTGCGAGATATGGACTGTCACAGCAAAACTGGAAAGGAAAATCCAGGCTATGGAGATGCGATGCTACTAGAAACTTCTAGGCATCTGATACTTAGCCCACCTGACAAATGAAATGCTGCAAAACACCATCATAGGGGACATTGGACCCTACCAAGAACTGTTGTCAACTGTGCGCAGACGGAAACAGCAGTGGTAGGGTCATGTCTGAATATCATGAGGACTGGCCAAGATGATTCTCCAGGGCAGAGTCCAAGGGGGCAGGAGGAGAGGAAGAAAGAACTGGACTGACAACATTAAGGAATGGACTGGTGCCAACATAGCCACAACACAAAAACAGGCCATGAACCGTAAACACCATCAGAGGACCCTACCAAGAACTGTTGTCAACTGTGTGGACGGAAGCTTCAGTGATACGATCACATCACAAAATCACGAGGACTGGTCAAGATGGTTCTCCAGGACCCAGTCCAAGAGGGCAGAAAGAGAGTGGAGCTGCCAATTTTGCCAGTACCCAACCATGGGCCAGGAACTGTCGATAGTGAAAAAACCTGTCCAGAGTTGCGTCCTCAGTGGTGCCCGACGACTAAGGCCAGGGGTCGGGAACCTATTGACCCAAAGAGCCACAATAGCAAGATAATTCTGCAGGGCACAGTCCAAGAGGGCAGGAGGAGAGGAAGAAAGAACTGGGCTGACAACATGAAGGAATGGACTGGTGCCAAAATTGCCATGGACCATAAACTGGCCAGGAACCGTAAACACTATCAGAGGGCACATTGGACTCGACCAAGAACTGGTGTCAATTTTGCGTGTATGGTCCCATCACAAGATCTCTATAAAGACATGTATTTTCCCTGCGTCCTCTTACTTTCGCGTTTTGTTGATTTAGAACTAATTGGTACTTCTCCATTTCCTGTTTTTCCTCCTTTCATGTTTTGTTACTGGCTAGTTAGTGTTCCAGGATTACATTTGAAGGACTCATTGTCATAGCACTGTTGTAGTGGTTCTGTCCTGTAAATGTTTCTGTGTTGCATTTCATGTTTTGTTCATTGAAAAGCTATTTTCAGATTGAAGATTTTTTAATCTTGTGTTTTTAAAAGTGCTTTGTATAACTGCAAAATAATGTCACCAGCTCCCTTTCCAGCTGAATATCTAATAAAGAGTTAAATGTATAATCCAAATGATTGTACATATTATTCGTACATTCTGTTGGGGTCTGACATTCCTCCTATCACCAGAGTGCCCCAACCGGGGTTTGAACTGGATATAAGTGTGTCCAATTATTACACACCTGTCCCCAATTATCCAGAACCCTCTAAAAGGACTTACCGAACATTAGACACTGTTCTGCCATTGTCATCCTGGTTTTCATTGTCATTCCATTCCATGTTTCTTTGTTTCTTTGCTCATTGCAGTTTCCATTTCCAGTTTTGGTCTCGCTGGTTGGACTTGGTCACGTTGGATTTTGCTCAGATATGTCATTTGCTTTGTTCCTCAGTTGTTACTGTCATGCTTACTCATGACACTCACCTGTGGCCGCTCGTTTCGCGCCAGCTGCTGCTGGTAAGCTCAGTCCTTTCACTCGCCTGTTGTCAGTCCGTCAGCGAACCTCTGTTTACACAAGGCAATAATTTTTTTGACTCTTACTCCCGTCGGGCCCGCTCCTGATTTCCCCGTTGGTCTCCTGCTACGACCTGTTATTTGACCACGACCACGTTCTGATCTCCCGTCCCGGCTAACGACCCGTTTTTTGACCCTGACCATGTTCTGATCTCCCGTCCCGGCTAACGACCTGTTTTTTCCATCCAACCACGCTATGATCTCCCGCTCCGGAAGATCCACTTCCGCATTCAGAACACACTCCGATCCCGAGAGCGGCTGGCTTCCGCGTTCAGGGAGCACCGGATCGCTGGCGCTGACTTTCCTCTATATTTCAATAAACTTGTGAGTAACGTTACGCATCTGGGTCCTCCTTCTGTTCCTATCTTGACAGTTACTTTGGTCCTAGCTTTGTCATTAAATGCAATCCCTTGCTTTGAGCTCCCTTGCCTTTGGTTTCGGCCTGCCTCACATGGTTTTCGTCTATCATCAAACCTTAACACAATTGGTTCCTGAAATAGATGCAGGAAAACAATCTGCTCATTCACATGCAGTGCCCACAAAAGCCAGCAGGGGACTTAAATAAAAGAGGAAAAACCAACTACTGTACAGTAGTACTAAGTAGGTTTTACCACTCAGCAATAAATAATGCACGCTGTCCCTTTAAGTCTTCATACTTGAACAGATCAATAATAATAAGAAGTCACAATAACAATACACAAGCACGTTTCTATTGGGGTTAATACGGCTGATCTAGAGATTATTGCAAAATGAGACTCCTGAGTGACGTGTTATAAAAACAATCTCCAAGAAACAAAAGAGCTTAGGAGGATTTGAAATGTGATGCTATTGTTTATCAAAATCCTTTAGCGGGTACGGATTTTGAGAAATAATTTGCAGAATAATAAGAAACCTTAACATATTGAAACATTTACTGGAACTTGGCTCACACCAAATAATTAATGGTTATAGTATAGGTGCATTTCTCTTGGTTTACTACTAAATGTCTGTAATGATGACTCACTGTCTCTTTAAATTTATAAAACTATAAAATAGTGTTTATTGTCATTGCAAACAACATAGTGAACCATTTTTACAACCAGATGATACGTGGCAGTCAAGAATAAACATTTAAAAAAATACTTTCAAGATAAAAAATGAAGGCAATGTCCTCCAGACTGGGCATACAGCAACTGATGATTTTTTATGCTGTGTTGATGACTCTGTGCTTTCTTACAGTGAAGAATTTGGTTCTGATTAACCTATTGAACACCTGTAAATTGAAACTGAAAATGCTTACCTTTTCAGTAAGGAATGCTTCTATATTTAGTTATTAATAAGACATTATATGCTTGCAATGAAGAATGCTTTTATTTTTAATTATTAAACGCTATCAATAAAAAAATGTTTATCATAAAAAGGTTATTTAATGTTTATTCAAAATAAATGTGACATTCGTTTTTATTCAGCTTGCTTACAATACAAAATGTGGTTGCATTTTGGGTATTAAACACCTGCAAAGAAGAATGCTTAGACTTTCGATACGAAATGCTTCTATTCTTAGTTAATAATAGCTATTACACGCTTGCAATAAAGAATACTTCTATTTCTAGTTATCAAATGCTTTGTCACAATTGCCCATTGCCCTCACCTGTGCCCCTCGTTTGGCGCCAGCTGCTGCTCGTTGCCTAATTGGCTCCCCTCCTATTTAAACTCAGTGCTCTCATTCACTTCTGGTCAGTCCGTCAACAAACCTCTGCACTTGCAAGGCATGCATTTTGACTCTGTCCAGTATCCTGCTCGTCTATCCAGTATCCGGTATCGATCCCATCAGTCCCGTCCTGTCCGGTATTTTGCTCGTGTACCCAGTTTTCAGTATCTCTCCTGTCTGTCCCGTCCTGTCCGGTATCTTGCTGTTTGTATCCAGTATCCGGTATCGATCCCGTCCGTCCTGTCCTGTCTGGTATCCTGCTCGTTTATCCAGTATCCGGTATCGATCCGGTCCTGTCCGGTATCTTGCTCGTGCATCTTTTATCCGGTATCGGCCCCGTTCTGTCCGGTATGTTGCTCGTGCACCCTGTATCTGGTATCGATCCCGTCTGTCTGGTATCTTGCTCATGTATCCTATATCCGGTATCGATCCCGTCCGTCTGGTATCCTGTTTTGGTAAAAAAAAAAAAAAGGGCGAAATGATGAGGAAATAATAGTCTATTTATTCCAAATTAGTGTTACTTTTGTTTTTATCATGCTTTTTTACAATAAAGAAAGCGGTTCTATTCTGCAAAGAAGATTGCTTTTATCGCCAGGGTTGGGTTATTTTGACTCTGATTGCACACTGTTGCTCTTTATTTTGACTATTATTGAGCGCTTGTCCTCCTTGTAAACTCCCAAATGCATTGATGTCTTCTCTCCTTATTTGGCGCATCTGTAAAACTATAAACTAACATGGCAAAGACAGAAGACACTTCTAAATTGTTTTAAATCATTGTTGTGCACATGAACACCCGATGTTTCCTGGCTTATAGCAACTTCCCGCTAATATCAACACACTACAGCCTAAAAACAAGGTAAATCTCCACAAACATCCTTGACATGGGATTAAACAATGTATTTATGATATAGAGCGACTCCCGATTGTCGGTTTAAGAATCTGACAGTGTGCTACTGAAGATTTAAGCCTCCATATCTGGGTTAGTGCACTCCCTCCCGCAATCCTGATGATGCCATCTGTGATAAAGGAGCTAAATGTGTGCATGCACATGAATCTGTGCGTGACGCTTTCAAATCGAATGCTGACCTTTTACTATTAATCCATCCAGGGGAGCTACAGCGAGCGGGACTACGCTTGTGTTTGTAGTCACGATTTTCTGGTATTCACTCGATTTTTAATATTTATTCATCAATCCATAGTCAAGTCAAGTCAAGTCATTTTTATTTGTATAGCCCTTAAGTCTCAAAGGGATGTACAGACCACAGATTATTGCAAACTACAGACTATTATTACAACATGCCAGCAATATTTGCCAACGGATCACCTTGCTCAAAGAAAATCTTGTGTTAACACTTACCCAAACGATCATGTTTTTTGGGGGTAGTAAAAAGTGTGTACATACGAATAAATATGGTACAAACCAAAAAAAATTGGGCATATTATTTTTCATCCTGTGTGGCCCGGTAACAAACGACCCACGGCTGGTACCGGTCCGCGCCCCTGGGGTTGCTGACCGTTGTTTCAAAATATCTGATATATTGGTTTGATTTGCTTGATGGTGGTTCTAGTTTGAATATTGACCCCCTGCAATGAAGAATGCTTACACTTGCAATGGGGAATCTTCTTATATTTGTTTTGTAAATCTACAACATGGATTTCTATTCTTAATTTTTACACTATTTTTATGATGGAAATGGGGCAGATGGAGAAAAAAAAACATAAAAACATGAGACGGAAGTCCAAGGGAATGTGAGATTTCAATGAAAAAACAATAAGCATTCTGGTTAATATGATCTAAAATTACAGTTAAATATGTTTCTTTTTTCAGGAAAATATTGTAAATATACTAAATGTTTTAGTTATTTTAAATATATGTTAATTATTATCTTTTTAAATAAATATTCAAAATGAGCTTAATATAGCAAACAGGTTTTCATTCCATTAAGGGTATTTTAGTTATTATTTATATAGTTTTACTCTATTATTCATTACAAAATAGATTTCATATACAAACTATAAAAGGTAAAATACATTAAAACTAAAAAATATGAATGTACTTAGAATTAAAATCACAAATTCGACATTAGTTAAACTAAAACATGAAAAGTCATTTTTTTAGATGAGCAAGCTAGCTATAGATAGATAGATAGATAGATAGATAGATAGATAGATAGATAGATAGATAGATAGATAGATAGATAGATAGATAGATAGATAGATAGATAGATAGATAGATAGATAGATAGATAGATAGATAGATAGATAGATAGATAGATAGATAGATAGATAGATAGATAGATAGATAGATAGATAGATAGATAGATAGATAGATAGATAGATAGATAGATAGATAGATAGATAGATAGATGGATAGAACATTCATCATTATTTTAACTAACAGTAAAAAAAATGCTTAAATTATTCCACCTATTTCCTATTTCCAGTCTGTTTTCTATTTTGCTTAAATGATATAGCTTAATATTACAGTTAGTTACTGAATATTCTGCAACAGATCATTTTTAACAGAAGGTTGGTGGTTTATTTTAACTTGATAATGATTATTATTTGTTAATTTATTTAAAATACGTATCTTTTTGTTAAAACTTTTTTTTCTTTATTCGTAAAACAATAAATACACATAGATAATAATCCTTCCCATCTTACAATTGAGAAATTGATAAAACTGCTACATTTTGTCCAAAATCGAATAATATACAATTGAAAAGAAATAATAATAATACAGGACGTCAGAGGTCTTGCACGGCGCAAGGGATTGGTGAAGCCAGTAAATCTGCTGACTAAATCCCCTCATGTTGTGATTTAGCCCGGGAGGTCAGGTTGCCACACCACAAATGCCACCAACAGCTAAACCTGCTGCATGACATGTAAGATAACTTCATTTCATTTAAATGTATTTAAAATAAAATAAAGAGGAATCTACTGCTCCGCCCGGTGGGTTTGCACTGACTCTTTATCGAACGTACCCGCTTTTGACAACAACGGAGGTGAGTTTTTTTCTGTGAATAAATAATAATAATAATTTTCATCACATTTGTGATATTATGTTTCGTAAAAAGTTTTAGAAATCGTGTTGTTAAATTTTAAATGTCGTCGTGAGTTTTGCCGTTGTCGCCTAGGTACATAGTGATTGGCTAGCAAGCACGAAACCACGCTGTCCCGCGCAATGAATTGTGGGTTAAACTAAAAATAAATTTAAATTCTTTTTTAAAAGATGAATGTAAAGTAATTATTTTGGAATACTGTTGTGTTATTAAAATATTTCACTAAGTACTTTGTCACCATAACATGAGTTTTCCAACCATAGTAAGTTTATTGATTGATGATCGCATTGTTCGTTTAGTTGTTGTAAGATGCGCGTCATGTTTATCCACGTATTTCAGTGAAGTGTTTACTAGCTGTATCCTTTCTTATCAATACTTTCCCACCAATGGTCTTCTGCCCCTGTCGAGGGTTGGGTAGGGTTACTTTAACTGGATTACTTTCAATGACTTTTGGATTACTCCAATACCAAATATGCTAATAAAAGACAAAATAAACTAAATATGAATACAATTATGACTCACAACACGTGGTAAGATTTCTCTCCTGGCTTTGATCTCCGGCAAAACTAACATAAAATGCCACAGAAACAAAATGAAACTTAGTAATAAATGTCCTCATCTGCATTGCTTGTCTCCAGCTATATTTTTTCAAAGTCCGAATACCTGGTCTGGTCCCGGAAGATGACATGCGGCGAGACTTCAGAAATGTTTTTGGCCCTCAGTACCTTGGAATGAACATCTCCTGGATGCAACCTGGATGCACCAGAAGTGATGTATCCTGGGTTCATTGAGTGTTTCGGATGCTTTCGCCCAGGTGACCCAGCCGAGGTTGATCGTACCTGGTATTGCATCCCAATACCAGCCTACGGGTCTGCCCCTTTTGAGCCATAGCCCCCTAGGTGCTTTCTCTGTAGCTTCGTTTGTTGATTTATTGGCTTTCTTCTTGGCCGTCCCTGCCACACCCAAACATCAGAGGACTTTGCGGTAGCATCGTCCCGCAAAACCTCTGCAGCTGACCTCTATTGGCTTTTAAAAATGTTCTGGCCCCTGCCCAGCTCCTGGTACTCCACATGTTTTCTAATCAGTTCTGGTCGGAAAGATGTTTCTCCAATGTGCTGGGGTAACTTGAGTTGTTTACCCAAGTCGACGTGCAACTCCTAATCAGGTCCTGTCGTTGTTTGTGGACATGCCTGGGGTCTATCTCCTGCTTTGATGAAAGGGACTGCATCGCTCAAAGTTTGATGGTGTTTACCCGTGCTGATTACCAGAACAATGCTCTCAGGAACTGCTTTCAGTACCTCATCATGGCGCCAGCGATGGCAAACATCATCCAGGAACTTTCTAAGGAGCCTCTTCGAAACCAAAGTTGACAGGAGGGTGTCTCGCTCTTCCCCAACCCATGAAGGTTTGCAGGACTCAGGAGGGGGGGGGAGGGATTTTTTAAGGGTTATTGTTCTGTCTTCTTTATTCATTATCCATTATCCGTTATCGGTCAGTTCATAATGCGCTGCAAAGCCTAGGAGCCGGGACTCTTACTCTCAGCCAAAAGGCCAAGCTAAGGTCCTAGCCTTAAAGCCTTGCTGCGATCATTGCGAATGCACCGTTCCCGGAGGTACTGCAATACCGGGCCGATGCGTGGAGTGGACAGAGCAAGCTCTTATTCCATCTCCAGTCCAACAACCACAGCCGGCGCGTCCGTCATGTACTCAGTTCAACAACCACAGCTGGCCAGAAGAGCGACACCTTCATGATCATGGTATCTCCTCTGCCAGGTAGGCGTTGTAAACTGCCTACACAACAAACCGGACACAAAATCTGCCTGCCCATGTTTCTCTTTTTAATGCACGGATCAGGACACTTAGTTATGGGGGATCCTGCAGCTTGGGGGCGGCCCCCTTCTAGCAGCAGGTTCAAAGATGTTTTGTATGATGGTCAACACAAACGCCAAAACAATTAGTTGTCACTGTGAGCAACAATGATAATTATTGGTATTGTAATAGTCTTATTATATAGTATGCTGAAAATATATGAAAAATGCAATGATGGTGATGATGACGGTGGTGGTGGTGCTGATAGTGATGATGACGTAACAGTGCATCCACAGAACCTGTGTAAAAATGTATGCCCTTGAGGTGTGTCCTACATGTAAATACACAGGAGATCTAGCTGTAAGATACAATTGTTAAGGAAGTCGTAGGCGTAAAATTAAATAAGCGTATACCTCTTCTTATTTCTTTTCGGACTTGTTACTTTAACATTGTTTTAGTGTTTTGACTTTGAAGGATTTTATACATTTGACTGCAAAGGATTTTGTACGATCAAATACAAATCACATTTAAATGAAAAAGATATTCACTGGCTGAGCTGTGGGGCGAGGTCAATGCAACCTGGTGAAGAATGATGTTTACAGGAAAAGCGGGGAACTGGGACAAAGGGCTGATAAGATAATCAGCACTTCTCGACGCAGAGGGGCCCGGTGACGTAGAAATGCTTGGGGATGTTTTGACCATTTCAGATATCGGGGCGAGGGGGCTTTCCTGGCACGCTCATGGGAGGAGCCGGCACACCAGCTTGTAGAAAAAACATGGGCGGGGAGAAGAAAGGCAGAAGATCGAGGGAGGAGGCTTGACGGAGACTCCAGGGACACTAATTCGGCTAATTCGGCTAATTCGATGGACTTCACTTAGTTAAATTATTTAAGAAATTAAATCTGCCCCTGTGTGAAAATGTCGGCTATTTCTGTCCATCTTTTCCCATCATGAAACGAGCGGGCATCGTTAGGAGAATGCAGTTTGTGTGTGGTTAATGGAGTCAGATAACTAATTCGAACAACGGTACATTTTTAAATTTAATTCCTAACAATTTGTTTTGTTTTATTTTTGTTCAAATAAGTTTCACTCATCCATTCATATGATATCTATTTCGTATAGCATTTTGTTTTTACAAAATTTGCAGATTAAGAGGCCGGGATGCCGTTGGTCAGGAGGAGCGTGGAGCCTCGACACTTATGCCAAGCGCCCCTGCCACACGGGATCGATAGCGAACTGGAATGCGTCAACAACAACACTCTATCGGCCATCATCCGTCAGCTTAGTAGTCTCAGTAAGAGTTTTAAGCATCCTTTTTTTGTTATTTTTCTAAAAGATAAACAAGATAAAATTCAATGATATCAGTAGGTGGCAGCAGTTAAGTATTTGTTTTCTTTGTATGTACTTATTTGCCCGTGAAGTGGTACAGTATATTTAATAGCTTATTCTGTTTGCTGTTTACTATTTCACAACACAAAAATAATAGAATTAATCAAATAAACTAAAATCTTGCACAGAATTTCGCTGATTTTATTATTATCATTATTTTAATTATTCTTAATATTTAAAAAAATTCTTGGGTCATTTATCTTCTGGATAAAATAGGAGATTTAAAAAAATAACAAGTTATTTATATTGCACATTTGCTGATTTTAATTATATATAATATATATATATATATATATATATATATTTTTTACTACCCCAAAAAAGAACAGAGACAGGTTTTATTGGAAGAAAGAGAAAGGGTTGCACCCACGATCGGGAAGCAGGTCGCTCTGAACGCGGAAGTGGATCATCCGTGGCGAGCGATGGCGGTGTCGGGAACGAAAAAACGGGTCAGTAGCCGGGACAGGAGAGCAAAAATGTGGTCGGAAGCGATTCGTAAGCCAGGAAAGGAGAGTAGACGTAGTCAGGGACAAAAGAGGTCGAAAGCCGGGACAGGAGAGTAGACGTGGTCAGGATCAAAAACGGGTCGAAGCCGGGGAACAGACGGGAGCAAAAACAAAAACAGAAATTAAGATTTCACTGCAAAAAAGGAATAAAGTCAATGCCATGAGACAAAAATCCTTAATTTTTTATTATATTGAAAAAAATACCTTAAAAATTTAAGAAATAGTAAAATAAATTACACTGCCAGTTCATTTTTGCTAATAACAATAAGTTTTTTTGTCATTTATCTAGAAAAACAAAAAAACATTCATCAGTATTAGTAAGTGGCAGAAGATAACTATATTTTTCTTTTTATATAACGTACTTATTATTTGCACGAGAGGTAGTACAGCATATTTAATAACATTTTTGGTTTGATGAAGCTGCTAAAAAATCCAATAAAGTAAAAATCTTGCATATAATTTTGCTGATATTAATCAATTTTCTTTATTCCTTGTTTTTATTTTTATTTTTTAATCTACCTCTGGTCAGTTTGGCGCGTTTTACGACTTATTTATATTATTTTCTGGATAATGTTTTATGTTTAATTGCGAAAAATATCAAAATGAATTAGAGTATATACCTTACATTTGCTGATTTTAATTGTGAATTTCTTATTTAATTGCCAAAAACTGAAAGAGGAAAAATATAGTGAAAACAGAAAAACGACTGTTTTTTTTTTGCTCGTTTTAAGTATTGTTTTTGTAATTTTCTATTTTTTTCTTTATATATGCTAATTATAAGCACGAGGCAGGACAGGAGTATTTGGTAACTTACTTTGTTTGATTAAGCTGTTTAAGATTTTAATGAAAACATATACAGTACAAGTAAATCAAAACAAGTAAAATTCTTTAACATAATTTTAATGTTATTATGATTTAATATGTAAACCATGTACACAATGTCATCCTCAATAACATCAAAGACAATTCAATTTCCTTTGTAAACTAAAAAAAAAACCTGTCACGATTTGCAGTAGGACCCAAATGCAGGGAAAACAATGCAGTAAGCAGGAGAAAAAATGACAGGCTATTTTTGTCATCAAATTCACTCTGGGGCATCTGGCTTGATGGGATTTAGTGAAGTTACAACGGTTTGGAGCTTACCATCGGGCCGGAAAGATGAAGAATGAGTGGGCGGAGCCTTTAGCCAGTCTTAATATTCGCTTAGGAACCAATCACGAGGCTCTCCCGTAATCCAGACGGATTAATTGGATTAAGAAAAGTGCACAAACACTGGTTCAGGTGCCTAGTCGCTATACCATTGATGAGGATTGTACGCTAGTGAGGAATAGAAAAAAATGGATCACTTAAACAATGGTACCTCTACTTACGAACTTAATTTGTTCTGGGAGTAGCTTTGTAACCTAAAACCTTTGTAAGGAGGGACGCGTTTTGAATGTAAATGCGCTAATCCGTTCCAAACCCCGCAGAGATATAATATTTTTTTACTAAATCATAAAAGAGCTTTAGAAAATGTAACAAATACATAGTAAGATTAGACTACCACACAATTAAAACATAAAACGAGAGGCACACAACCTAAAAACAGAAACAACAATAAAGTAAATTGAAAAATATTGATCTACCTTTTGACTGGCCTTTTTTGTTTACTAGTATTCAGCATTGTTTTTTGCCTGGCGTTTCTTGAAAAACTGATCCAATGACGTCTGCCTTTGCCGGCTTTTGACAATCTGTCAGAGATACTCGAGGCAGACGTCATCATAACAAGCGATAGGCAGACATGTTGACACTTTTTCTGGGTGATTTCGTTTCACAAATACTAAGACTTCATGGAATTTTGCCAAAATCTCTTTAATTTTGGGCTGATGGAATGATGTTGTCTCAGAACATACCTTTCTATTGGGCTGCCTACACACTTCAATTGCTGCATACAGGAAGCAAGACTAAGAAGTGGGGGGTCCCTCGATATGAGGACAAAGATCTGATCAAAGCCACTCCTGTCAACCAATGGTGATTTTTCAAACTGAAAACATTCCTGGAGGCTTGATACTTTCTGATGAGCTGCGCCAAACTCTTTATAATAGTAAAAAAAAAAAAAAAACTGCTTTGAGTGTTTGTGAATGGGTAAGTGTGAAGCACATTGTAAAGCGCGTTGGGGGGGTCTTCATTGACTTGAAAAGCGCTATATAAATGCAGACCATTTACCATTTATTATCTCTTATTTGTTTCGATGGACAGAAAAAGTATCTTCTTCTTTTTTCCTTGTCCACCTTTCTGCATGTCTGTCATGGGGTCCATTCTGAATAATAACTCTTCATAGCGGTACCATACAGTAGACTGTTTACAGAGCGGAAAGGGGACACGTAGAGCATGCCAGGATTTACCTATGTGCACCGAGCTACCAGGGAGCGCGTGCTCTACTTTATTTTTGACTTTGTATCCTGAAACGCCTTTGTTACTAGAGGCAATATTTTCTGTTTAAGGTACTTTGTAACCAGAAACTTTCGTATGTAGAGACATTTGTAAGGAGAGGTATCACTGTACTTGTTTGGCACGGTAGTAGATTATACGGTTGACTAAAGCAAGAAGGTTTTATCATACTATTCTTATCGAGCTGACCTGCACTCATGTGCAACCCCTTCTCAAGGTTTCTTAACGTATGCTTGAGAACCAATCAGGAGGCTCTCTGGTAATCCCGACAGATTAAATGGATTTAGAGAGGCACACAAACACTGGTTTAGGTGCCAGGTCACTATACCATTGATCTCAATTTACTTGGGGCCCGTCAAAGCTAGGGTCCTGGTGAGGTTGGGCCACATCGGGTTTTCCCGATTTTCTTTTTCCCTCTTCTAAACAACATACAATTCAAGAATGAAAAAATAAAATAATAATAATTTGAAGAAAAATAAAACAATCTATTAGTAATAATTAAGTGAAATAATAATACAGATTACAACAAAGACTTGAAAAAAACAAAGTGACTCATGTGCTATCTATTTATCTCCGATTCTCTCTCTCTCTCTCCCTCTCTCTATCTAGCTCTTTATTTTTCAATCACTTTCTGTAATTTTATCTATCTATCTATCTATCTATCTATCTATCTATCTATCTATCTATCTATCTATCTATCTATCTATCTATCTATCTATCTATCTATCTATCTATCTATCTATCTATCTATCTATTGATCTATCTATCTGTCTATCTATCTATCTATTTATCTATTGATCTATCTATCGATCTATCTATCTATCTATCTATCTATCTATCTATCTATCTATCTATCTATCTATCTATCTATCTATCTATCTATCTATCTATCTATCTATCTATCTATCTATCTATCTATCTATCTATCTATCTATCTATCTATCTATCTATCTATCTATCTATCTATCTATCTATCTATCTATCTATCTATCTATCTTTCTGTCTGGCTGTCTGTCTGTCCATAATATTCTCTCTCACATTCTCTCTCTATCTACCTTTTGTTCTCTCTCTCACATACTCGATTTAGCTCTCTCTCTCTCTCTCTCTCTCTCTTTCTCTCTCTCTCTCTCTCTCACACACACATTATCTCTCTATTGTTCTTTCTCACTATCACATTCTCTCTCTATTGCTCCCTCTCTCTTTCTCCCTCTCTCTCTAACATTCTCTATCTATTCCTCTCTCTCATACATTCTCTCTCTATCGTTCACTCTCTCACATTCTCCATCTACCAATTGTTATTTCTCTCACATTCTCTATCTATGTATCTTTCTCTCTCTTTTTTTCCTCTCTCTCTGTCTGTCTCTCTGTTTGTCCGTCTGTCTGTCTGTCTGTCTTTAGTATTCTCTCTCACATTCTCTCTCTCACATGCTCTATCTATTTATCTTCTCTCTCTTTTTCTTCCTCTTCCTCTCTCTCTCTCTCACACACACACACACACACATTCTCTCTATTGTTCTTTCTCTTTATCACATTCTCTCTCTGTTGTTCCGTCTCTCTTTCTCCCTTTCTCTCCAACATTCTCTATCTATTCTTCTCTCTCACACAATCTCTCTCTATGTATTGTTCTCTCTCTTACACATTCTCTATCATTCTTTCTCTCTCACATTCTCTCTCTATCGTTCACTCTCTCACATTCTCCATTTACCAATTGTTATTTCTCTCACATTCTCTATCTATGTATCTTTCTCTCTCTTTTTTTCCTCTCTCTCTGTCTGTCTCTCTGTTTGTCCGTCTGTCTGTCTGTCTGTCTGTCTGTCTGTCTGTCTTTAGTATTCTCTCTCACATTCTCTCTCTCACATGCTCTATCTATTTATCTTCTCTCTCTTTTTCTTCCTCTTCCTCTCTCTCTCTCTCACACACACACACACACACACACATTCTCTCTATTGTTCTTTCTCTTTATCACATTCTCTCTCTGTTGTTCCGTCTCTCTTTCTCCCTCTCTCTCCAACATTCTCTATCTATTCTTCTCTCTCACACAATCTCTCTCTATGTATTGTTCTCTCTCTTACACATTCTCTATCATTCTTTCTCTCTCACATTCTCTCTCTATCTACCTATCGTTGTCTCGCTCACATTCTATCTATTTATCTTTCTCTCTCCCTCTCTCTCTCTCTCTCTCTCTCTCTCTCTCTCTCTCGTTCTATCTCTATTGCTCTCTTTCTGCGCATTTTAGTCTACCATTGTAAATATTGTTCTGGTTGCAGGTAAACACGCAGAAAACGTATTTGGTGACCTGTTCAATGAAGCCAACACGTTTTACGTGCGTGCAAACTCCCTCCAAGATCGCATTGACCGCTTGGCCATCAAGGTCACCCAGTTGGACTCCAGTGTGGAAGAAGGTCAGTAACACCAACAAAAAACTAGGTTTTTATTCCCTGAGGCATGCTAACCTCTTCAACATTTTTGCAGTTTCTCTTCAGGCCATCAACTTAAGAAAGGCTTTCAAAAGCTCAACTGGTCAGGACCAGCAGGTGCTGTCCAAAGGCAGTACTCCGAGTTCCGTGACGGACATGTACGAGGGCAGCGACCGACCGCCTCCTCTTAAAGATCTCACATCTTACCGGTAATGTCAAAGACATTCGATTCAAAATTTTACATTGATATTAGTGTACATTATTCGCAATGAGATTAGACGTGGCACCCAGGATGAACATGTAATATAAGACTTCAAATAATACAAAAACATTGGGATTGTCATGATTACCGATATGCATCACCTGTGCCTCGGACTCTGATTGGCCCTCTGTCTCTATTTAAACCCACTCCTATCTGTCCCCCTTTGTCAGTCCGTCTGCGAACCTCAGTTAACACTAGGCAAGCCTTTTCCGACCCTAACTCCCACCTGATTTTTGCTCCCGTTTGTCCCCGGGCTTCGACCCATTTTTGATCCTGACCACGGCTACTCTCCCATCCCGGCTTTCGGCCTCTTTTTATCCCCGACCACGTCTATGAAATGAAATGAAATGATCTGCATTCATATAGCGCTTTTCAAGTCAATGACTTCCCAAAGCGCTTTACAATGTGCTCCACATTTCCCAATAGCGGCCCTGCAGCCATGTAAGGCGCTACCCTGCTTATTGGGGGTTTTAGGGGTTCAGTGTCTTACCCAAGGACACTTCGACATGTAACACGGACGAGCCGGGATTCGAACTGGGATCCCTTGATCCCAAGACGAGCGCTCTACATCTTGAGCTACTGCCGTCTACTCTCCTTTCCTGGCTTACGACTCGCTTACGACCCCAGCCAGTTTTTTTTTCTCTTCTGTCCCGGCTACTGACCCGTTTTTCGTTCCCGACACCGCCATCATTTGTCACGGAAGATCCACATCCGCGATCAGAGCGACCTGCTTCCCGCATCCACCAACCACCGGATCGTGGGCGCAACCTTTTCTCTTTCTTCCGATAAAACTTGTGAGAAACGTTTTGGAGCAGACCTTATTGCCTTGCCCCAAAACATAAAAACAAGATGCAGGTAGATCTTGGCGGGAGAGGGAGAGCCATTTATTTATCTTCGTCAGAGTTCAAAACGGAAATCTCCTTCGTCTAAGAGACAATCAACTTTTTATATCCTCAGACAACATCTCATGTTACTTAGCACGTCCCGCTTGCGATGACGCACTTGTTTTTCCCTCAATGTGCATGCTTTTCGGGAATTGGCAATGTTTTTTCAAAATGTTTTCGTCCCCTTTCGATTTTCCAAAGTTACACAATTTCCAAGAAACTCGTTGGGGTTGGCCTGACATCTAAACTCCTATCAGCTTGCCAGGGGAATGTTGTTATTTCGCGAGCTAATCCAAACCAAACGAGTGTTATTGATAACACTCGCTGACATTTAAACTCGGGAGAAACAAGCCTGGAATTTCCTGTTTTAAACTAATGTGTTCTCCTTATGTCAAGCTAGACTCCAATAAACCACAACAAACGCAACGCAAGTGGGTCCTGTCTCTGTTCTGGTCCTGACAGGGATAGTCAACATTGACTGCAATTTCATCTAGACTGGGAGGTAGTGAACAACTGGAACCAAAAAAATGTTCTTTCTTTTTTGATACAGAGAGGACGGCACCGACGCCATGAGGTTTTATTCCGATCCCTCGTACTTTTTTGACTTGTGGAAAGAGAAAATGCTGCAGGACACAGAGGACAAGAGAAAAGAGAGGAGGAGGCAAAGGGTGAGAACATGCATACTTGAGTTTATTTCCCTATTATAATTTGAAGAACTTTGTGTGTTTGTGTGGGTTTTAACAGACAATTTCTGCAAACATCCATAACCAGACAGGCATATTCTTTATCTTCTGCAAAACACTTTTGTTTTCCTTGTCACTCTTAGTGTAGTGGTGCCTGTGCCATTTGAGGAATTTGAGGGTTGGGAGTAGTACTTTAGCTGTTTGTAGGACTTTGCTCTCCTGGACTGAGGCTTCAGTTGATGTTATTGGGATCTGTTGGAGCCACTTTTCCAGTTTGGGGATTAATGCCCCAAGTGCCCCCACTACCACGCTGGCTTTGACCTTTCAGGTCATTTCTAGCTCCTCTTTCAACCCTTGGTACTCCCCTAGTTTTTCGTGTTCCTGCTTCCTGATACTGGCGTCAGATGGGATTGCAGCATCTATTACCCCAACCCTCTTCTGCTCTTTGTCCACCACCACTATGTCCGGTTGGGTAGAAATCTTAAAACCTTACAGTAGCCAAGAGCTGCTTGTAGGTCTGGAAGTGGAGGTGCAACAGGACCTTGGCCTTGGTGTAGCCCACCCGGATTCTGGTACTTTACTATACTGGTTGCAGAAGTTCCTGTATACCAGGGGTGGCTAACCCAGTCTTGGAGAGCCGCACGTCCTGCATGTTCTGGAGGTTTCTCTGCTCAAACACACGTGACGCCAATTTTCAGCTTGTTAGCAGGCCTTGTGAGAGCTTGATAACGATCCAGGTGATTGGAATCACCCATATTGGAGCAGAGAAACCTTCAAAACATCCAGGACATGCGGCTCTCCAGAACCGGGTTGGCGCCCCCTGCTGTATACTATGCCAGCTAGTACCATGTACAATGATCCAGTAGCATCTTGCACTCTGCCATGAAGTGCTGTACGGTTTTAAGGGTCTCTGCACAATCTGCATCTTGGGTCTGATCTACCCTGGTAGACCCAGGTCTCTATGACTCTTGTGCTTATGGTCTGTTTTTGTTCTGTCTGTCAGAACTGCATTTTCCAGTCACTGGTAGGATTTCTTGATGTCAGCCCCCTCATTTATCTCACAGTGTTACATGTAAAGGCTTGTCCCTTCAGGATGTCCTCCTCTTCTACACTCCTATCTAGGTTCTGCTACCTGAGACATTCACTCAGAGGGTCAACTTTAGAGGCCCTTTTGATGTACTTTTGGATTTTTGAACATTTCATCCTGGACCGAGGCATTGATGCTCACTAGCCATCGGCCTCCCTATTTCCACTTAGCGTATAGTCTTCAGGATGATGGACTGAGGTTGGAATTCTCCACGCATGGTTAGGAGTTTTCTTGTCTTCATTTCAGTGGCTTCTCTTTTGTCCAGCGTACATGTTGATGTGCCAGACCTTCTCATCTCATCTCATTAGCCGTACCGCTTATCCTCATTAGGGTCACGGGGGGGCTGGAGCCCATCCCAGCCATCTCCGGGCAGTGGGCAGGGGACACCCTGAACTGGTTGCCAGCCAATCGCAGGGCACACAGGGACAGACAGCTCATTCACACCTAGGGACAATTTGGACCGGCCAATTCACCTGAAATGCATTTTTTTGGAACGTGGGAGGAAACCGGAGTGCCCGGAGGAATCCCATGCAAGCACGGGGAGAACATACAAACTCCGCCGTGCTGCCCCGGCCAGACCTTGTTTCTACCATTTAGCCTACAGGACCTGTCTTACACATTTTTAATTATGTATTCTATTCTATGGTTTAAAAAATACAAATATTATAGTTTGTTCATATTTTTTCTAATTTTTATAATACAAATATGTAAATTCATTCAGCATTTATTTGCCCGAACTATTTCAGGAACAAAAGCGATGTGTGGAAAGCAACACCCTCCAGCGGCAGGCCAAGAAGGTGAGAAAAGCTCGAAACCGCAGACAAGAATGGAACGTCATGGCTTTCGACAAAGAGTTGCGACCGGACCATCGCCATCCTCAAACTCTTCGGCGAGGAGCGTCTTCTGAGGGATCGCTGTCCCCTGAGGGCAGGTATCTGTCATTTTATTCGCATGTTATTTGCCAAAACATACATATTTGGTGTTTTTGATGGGTTTATTCAAAGAAAAAGCAAAATAAAATATCTGAAATTTCGCGTGATCTTTTAACGATTTTAAAAGTTTTTGAAATAGTTCAAGGCGGCACAGTTCATGTCATGGGAACCTCCTGCGTGGGTTCAAATCCAGCTACAGACTTCCTGTGCGGAGTTTGTATGTTCTCCCCGTGCTTGCGTGGGTTTCCTCCGGGCACTCCGGTTTCCTCCCACATTCCAAAAACATGCATGTCAGGTGAATTGGCCGGTCCAAATGGTCCCTAGGTGCGAATGAGCGAGTGAGTTGTCTGTCCCCGTGTGCCCTGCGATTGGCTGGCAACCAGTTCAGGGTGTCCCCTGCCCACTGCCCGATGATTGCTGGGATGGGCTCCAGCACCCCCGCGACCCTACTGAGGATAAGCGGTGCAGCTAATGAGATGAGATGAGAAGTGTAAATAACAATGATTTTCGGCACATTAACAAGTCATGTTTATTTGTGACGCCCTTAATCACAAAGAGTCTCAAAGGGCTGCACAGACGGCAGTTTTTTGCAAACCACAGACTATTATGATGCCATCCCCTGATCTGAAACCGACATGAGGGCAAGGAAAAACTCAAAACCTCAACATAAGGTAAATGAAGTATGCACATGAGGTAATCCCCCTTCCAGGATGACCAGGTTGCAATGGATGTTGCAATAACAAATAATACACAGATATTGTCAAGGTGAAATATAGGTCATTCATGAGCTATAGAATAGAAGTGTGTTTTAAGCATGGATTTAAACAGAACAACCATCCTTAATTTGTCTTCTTTATCATCTGTAAACTTGACGTAAATCATACAATTGACAAAAGTTAACTGCACTCATGCGGCCGCAATCCATTATCCCCTGCCGCATATTGCTGTGAGCGGGAGCCAGCAAAGGGCACTTTTGTCGGCAAGCATGGCATTTTGACCATTTTGATCCATTATCCCTGACAGCAGGGGGCAGAGCTTTTAAAAATCTGCTTGGGACGCTGAAGTGTGCCCATCTAAAATAAACTGCACTGTTTTGGCTGTGATCCATTATCCCTGTTTTTTTTAGAGTGCCACATTATATATTTTATATAATTTCAACAAAACTGTCAAACCCACTCACCAGACAAAAGCTAATATTTTAATTTACTGTGTGACGATTGATGATTTGATAAAACCTATGAAATAATAATAATAATAATGCCAGAGCCTAAGTACCATACCAACAAATATTCCAACTAAAATTCATCTCCCTCCCGCGGTTTCTTAAGATCATTGAGGCTCATTTTGGCCATCTTTTTTTTTACGGAAATAATGGTTTCAAAACAAGGTGCAAACAGAGCTCTTTTGTAAAAATATCACAAAATACTACAGATGAGAAGGATACAAATGTATTTACCTTTGGCGCAGAGAGCGCTGGGCGAGAGAGGGAGTGGAGGGCGCTATTTGTGCAGAGATTAACCCACCCCTACTTCTTACCCAATGAAATTGCTCTGGGTGCCTCGCTGGTGTTTCTGGGTGTTTACAGCTTATTCTGTGGGTTTTTATCATAAAGTCTCTCAACAGTGAACACACATTGTTTAATCAGATTTTATATACAGGATTCTGTAGAGACATACAGCCAAAATGGGGTCGTTTGTTTTACAATGTGACGGGAAACTTTGCCCATATATTTTGGACCAAATTTATTCTCTACTGCATCACTTTGGTTTTGCATTTACTACAACTGGAATAAATCAGCGGAGATAACAATGGCACTTCATATCAAAGTCAAGTCAAGTCACATTTATTTATATAGCCTTTATCACAAAAAATGTCTCAAAGGACTGCACAGGATTACAATTACAAAACTGCACAATTACCTGATCTTAAACCAGCATGCGGGCAAGGAACAACTCAAAAACCTCAGTGTGAGGAGAAAAGGGAAACCTTGAGAAAGGACCTCACACGTGGTAATCCCCCTTCCAGGATTGACCAGGGTGAATCACAATTAGCATTATTGTACACAGAATAGTAAACACTAGGTAAGATGTTGAAAATGTCCGGAAAGAGCATAACACCAACGACGCCCCCAGCCTGTAAACTAGTCCAGAAAGTCTATGACGGCCACGACGCAGCTTCCCATCTCTGCAAGCTGGTAAATGCAGGGGTTGACATGCTTCAGGTCAGACGTTGGTCCGCTGACTCATCTCAAATCGTCCTTCTCCTTCGTATCAGCCAGGCAGGCAGTCGGAAAAAGACAGGACAATACAGAATATATATAATCATAAGCTTTGGAATAGAAGTGTGTCTTAAGCTTCGATTTAAAAACTTCCGTTGAGGTTGCAGACCTTATCTCCAGAGGCAAGGCGTTCCATAACACCGGGGCCCGGATGGAGAACGCTCTCGAGCCTGCAGACTTCTTGGCTCTCGGAGTCACAAGTAGACCGGCATTTTCCGAGCGCAGACTCCGTGCAGGAACATAGGGGGAAATCAAATCAGAGAGATAAGAGGGTGCAAGGCCCATGCAAACATTTATATGTTAATAAGAGAACCTTAAAGTCACATCTTTAGTGGACTGGGAGCCAGTGCAAGTTGGCCAATACAGGAGTAATAAATGCTCAAACTTTTTGGTCTTAGTCAAAAGTCTAGATGCCGCATTCTGAACCAGCTGCAAACTTTTAATGCTAGACATCGGGAGACCAGAAAGCAATACATTACAGTAATCAAGCCGAGAAGTAATAAACGCATGAATTAAAACCTCTGCATCTGATTGGGACAGCATCGAACGAATCTTTGCAATATTACGGAGGTGGTAGAAAGCTATTCTAGTAATATTTTTCTCCCTCACAATCTCTGAGTTCTTGAGCCGGATGTACTCATGAAAAGAGCCATACCTGGCTGGCGACCCATACGTCCCCGAACCCTGGATTACAGTATTACACATAGAAAATCCTGTCTTAATTCTTCTAGGCCTGACCTACCTGAGTTTCCGACCCCGCCCATACCCGCCCACAGTGCTTCCAACTTCATCAGGTCGCACGGGAACGCGCAATCCTCGCCACCGACTGAGCACGAATACCACAGCATCGATGTCAACTTTAACGCGAAAACGGCGGGAGCGCAAACCGGGGAAAAGACAAACACTATGTGAGGACCGTAACTGCTTTGTAACTACAATCATAAGATATTTCAAGAAAAATGATATAATTTTTTTTCTTCCATCAGTCGTGCCCACCCTGCACCCGCCCCCTCATCTTCTCAAAATGGAGCCCCCCAGCATACCAGCCAAGGTTACCCTCTCCCGCTTCCTCCTGGACCTTGCGTTGCTCCTCCCCCGGGTCCGCCTCCGCCCCCCGTTACGCCCCCAGTCGCCCCATCACACCTCCCAGGGAACAAACCAGTGAGGGATGCCAGGAGTAACCTGCTGGCCGCAATCCGCATGGGTGAGCACTAATCTAACTCCCTTAACACAAATCTGCTTTCCTCCGTAAACAAATAAGCTATTCAATATTGCTTTTGGATTTCCCAATCAGGGTTGGGTAGGGTTACTTTAACTGGATTACTTTCAATTGCTTTTGGATTACTCCAATACCAAATATGCTGATAAAAGACGAAAGAAACTAAATATGAATACAATTATGACTCACAACACATGGTAAGCTTTCTCTCCTGGCTTTGACCTCCTTTAAAACTAACATAAAACGCGACAGAAACAAAATGAAAATAAATCCAAACAGCTTGCCAACATTATTTTTGCCGTTCCATGTGTTCCGTTACTCCCCAAGCCTGCACAAAATTTAGTCATTGTGTTTATTTTTTTCCAAGCTGTTACTTTTTTCCTTTTTGTTCTCTATTTACTTTCCTTTGTTTCTTTCTTTTCTTTTTTCCTGTCTTTTTTCTAAATTTTTCCTTATTTTTTTCTTTTCCTTTTGTTTTTTTTCTCAGCTTTTCACTACTTTTTCATTTTGGTATTTTTTTCTTTTTTGTTCTATTCCCCCTTCCTTTAAGTCATTTTGTGCACAATTTTACATAATTTTTGGTCATGTTGGGATTAAAGAAGCAAAAACAACCCGAAGAGCCGTTTAGGACCTGAAAGAGCCGGTTCCTTTTAGTGAGCCGAGCCGAAGAAGCCGGTTCTCGAAAAACTCTACTGACTTTACTCAACTTCGTTCTACTTCGACCTTGACTTCAAAATACCACATTTAGAACACAGCGTCAGGGGAACCCGTGTATTTTTACCTTCATGCACTGTAACTTTTGCTTCTTAATTAGCAATTTTGATCCCTCATTTTTGTAAACTGGCTAGATTTTGCGCTTACGCGCATCTTAGAGGGAACATTGCTTGCAAGGGTTCTTTGCTAATTTGGATTATATGCTATTTATATGGGATCTCCAGCTAATATCATGGCTAAAAATCACTCTGAGAATCTCTTTAACCTTTTCTACTTTTTGAAACTGAAGACGAAGGACATTCAGATGTCTCGCCACGTGTTCTTTTCCAGGATCCGAATTTGAAAAAAATAGAGCTGGAGGGAAGTAATTCAGTTGAGGACATTGATTACAATGTTTCAAAATAAAGGTAAAATCAGAGTGCACTCTGAACCAATTGATGGAGACGCATTTCGGCCAATCTTTTATTGTGAAAATGTGTCAGGACCAGAACAGGAAACAGGACCCACTCGCGTAACATTATTGGGGAGAAGGGAGAGGAGCGCACACTCGATCCGTAGATCGGTGGTCGCGGGGAGTACGTTGCTCAGCCGCGGAAGTGGGACTTCTGTGGCGAGCGATGGCGGTGTTGGGAACGGATTAAAATCGAAAACCAGGAGAGGAGCCGTGGTCGAGATCAAACAGTTCGTAGCGGGAGAAAAACAAGAGCAAAAACACAGGAAAGGCGAAAAAAGGGCTTGCAGTGTAAAAACGGAGAGTAGCAGACGGACCAACAAAAGGGGACTGACATGACAGAGTTTAAATACTGACAGGGAGACAATCCGTCATCAAGCTGCAGCTGGCGCCCATGGGCGGGGCCAATTGGGCGCCATGGCAACCGTGACAAAATGTTACTTAATGCAGCATTACAGACACTCACATACCAAGCAAAAAACAGGAACTCACCGTCCAAGATTAGTACTGCACGTTGCTGAGTCTTCGAGGTTATGTGATAAGGCCATTGCTTGAAAATACACTGATTAACAAGTAAATACTTCACTAAAATATGTGGATAAATATGATGTGCAGTTACGACAACTAAAATAATGATTGTGATTATAGAAGTAATGATGTGACGATTAAATAATGAACTTAATATAGATAGAAAACTCATGTAATAGTGACAACATTCTTAGTGACCCTTTTTCATAATCTAACAATGCATTTAATGATAGTGTCATGGACCAGGGCAGGAAACAGAAATTAGAACCCACTCGCGTAACGTACTCACAATTTATTAGGGAGAGGAGGAATGCGTGCACACTCGATCCGGGGATCGATGGTCACAGAAGTGGATTGAAATCCAAACAAAAGAGTGGTAAAAATCAAACAAATCAGGCCAGAAAACAAAACAGGATCAAACGCAGGCAAACTCACAGAGTAGGCATCTCACAGAGTTTAACAGGAGTCTTGTAGAAGTGTCACAGAAGTATCACAGACGCTCAGACAACTAACACCTCAAAAGACCGCGTTTAAGTACTCCCAAGGAGTGTTCATGGGCGGCGCCAATTGGGCGCTGTGGCAACCGCGACCGAATCCGGGGCCAACAGGCTGGGACCAACTGGACACCATGGCAACCGTGACAGATAGTTATTTTTTACCAAACTATTCTTTTACTTTGTCAAGTTCTTCAGTAATATCTGCCTGCAGTTCTTGTACATTTGTACCACAGAACAAATGCCGTCAGAAAATAGAATATATTTTGATTTCAACGATACATAACATAAGTCATTTATATACAATAAAAAGAATAATGGTCCTAACACAGACCCCTGAGGGACTCCCCAACTAATGCTCATAAGACTTGAATTGTTGTTAACGATCTGTGCGTCATGAGATCTATTTGAGGGATGTGACATTATCCAGTGATGAGCGATTCCTCGTACTAAGTATTGCCGTAGCTTCCGAAGTAGTATACCGTGATTTATTGTGTCGATTTCCTTAATTCTATTAAAAGACCGACGGAATATATCTTGTTTCTTTTGTGCGTTTTATCAATTCATGCCAGAGCCATAGAATGTTTTTCTTTCAAGGCATACTGAATATCATTTATTCATTTATACGTGTTAATGAAGCCTTTCGAATAAATAACTTCTTGATATTGTCTGATCATTTTTAAATATCGGAATGATCTTTGTCCATGATGACGTTTCTGCTTCCGGTTCTCAGGCATCCAGCTTAAAAAAGTGCAAGAACAGCAGGAGTTACAGAGCAAGCGTGACCCGGTCGGGAACGACGTGGCCACCATCTTGTCTCGGCGCATTGCAGTGGAGTACACCGACTCGGATGAGGACTCGGAGCTGGATGACAAAGATTGGTCCGACTGAAAGCAGTCGGATATTTTCTTGGAGGATATTTCTGATCACGCATCCGTTTTCCAAAACTTCACGGCTTTTTATCAAAACTTATGGCAAAGAAGATGTGAGTTGGAACAGGGGTCACCAACACGGTATAATACCATTTTAATTTGTGTATGACTCGCACCCCTAATTTTTCATTCAAAATCAGTACTGTGTAAACTTTTGTTTTCTCAGCTCAACGTAAGAAGCCATGGTCTGTTGACAACGTTAACTTTGAACACAGTATGAAATGAAATGATCTGCTTTTCAAGTCAATGACTTCCCAAAGCGCTTTACAATGTGCTCCACATTTCCCAATAGCGTCCTTGCAGCCATGTAAGGCGCCAACCTGCTTATTGGGGGTAAAAGGGGTTCAGTGTCTTACCCAAGGACACTTCGACATGTAACACGGACAAGACGGGATTCGGACTGGTATCCCTTGATCCCAAGACGAGCGCTTTACCTCCTGAGCTACGATACCCAGATGAAATTTACAATATTTATTTATTGTTAAAAGTACAATTCATCAGAAGGTACATCAAAGATTTGTTTCCCTCGTCATGATTTTAAGTTTTCAAGTAAAAAAAATGCAAGTTATACATGAATATATACGGTTATTCAGAAGGCTGATTTCAAATAGAGTCATATGAATGAGTAAAAGGTGAGGTATGTAGTTTGAGGTGTCTTAAGAAACTTTGAAATTAAATATTTTCTGTATTAAGTAATTTATGTGTTAAGAATGACCAAATGAGTTCAAAGAGCCTTTATATACAGTATTTGTTTCCACTGGGTCTATCTGCTTTAATCTTACTTTTTCCCACCGGGGTTCCGGCCACAAATCGCATTAAGGAAGAGGGGGGTTTTGTTAGGGTGTTGCTAGGACAGAGTGATATCACCCGCATGGTTGCGGTTTTCTTTTATTCCCGGATGAAAATGGTGAAAGTAAGAAAAGGACTGTTTCAAATACATTTCAAATGCCAACCCAAACCCACCGAAAGAGGAAAAAGGAAGTGTTCATTCAAGCGCATAAACGAATTTCCCACAAAAGGAGCTGCAAGGATGATTTCAGCCACAAGATGGCGTGACTAAGTAGAATATTTTTGAAATCAGAGACCAGAACGTGGTAGGTGGACAGAAACAAGTCGGGCAGCCGGGACGAGAGATCGGAGCGTGGTCAAAGGAAGGAATCGAGTCAGGTAGCCGGAACGGGAGATCGGAGCGTGGTGGGAGGAATGAATCAAGTCAGGTAGCCGGAGACGGGAGATCGTGGCGTGGTCGGTGGACGGAAACAAGTCGGGCAGCCGGGACGGGAGATCGGGGCGTCGTCGGAGGAAGGAATCAAGTCGGGTAACCGGAGACGATTGGGAAGCCAGGGACAGATGAGTAGGATACAGGGTAGGACGGGACAGACGGGAGCCAAAGTAAAAAAAAAATGCTTGCCTTGCATGTGTGGAGGTTCACTGACGGACTGAGAAGGAGTGAATGAGAGTGTTGAGTTTAAATAGGAGAGGAACCTATCAGGAAACAAGCAGCATCTGGAGCCAAACGTGCAGGCACAGGTGAGGGCAAGGGGCAAATCATGACAGTATAATAGTGAGATACACAGAAAAATTAAATCCAGCAGTTTGCCAGAAATAATTTTGATAGTTATATTACTTATTTTATATAATAAATTGTAAATATTAATTACTATTGAGATTTTTTTTAATCTGCTCCCTTCTTTGGCAAGAAAAACCCGAACAAATGGTGTGTATTATTTTATTATATATTTTTTTTCCTGTCATGAACCGGAACAGGAGGAGAACCCAAATGCGTGACGTTTCACACACAAGCTTTTATTTTACGGGAAATGGGGCAGTCTAGCACGTTAACCCGAACAACTGTGATTCGGCGATCGTTGGGCGGAAGACGTAAGGTAGCACTCTGGCGTGGAATGACAGGAAGCCAGAGGCAGACGAGATCGATACCAATTGCACGAGTAGATATCGGACAGATGGGGTCGATACAGGACAGGACAGACTGGAATGATATCAAAACTGGATATCGAAATTAAACAGGACAAACACACTGAAACAAACCGGACAGAGTGTAAACCCACGTCTTACGGGTGCAGAGGTTCGTTGACGGACTCACAAAGGGTGAGTGAGAGCACTGACCTTAAAAAGAAGGGAAGCCAATCTGTCAATGATCCGCAGCTAGCGCGGCACAGGCGGGGCCAATTGGGAGCCATGGCAACTGTGACATTTTCCTATTAGAATAGGCATTATTTTCTCCTTTCACTGTTTTTATTTGAACAAACGATAAAAAGGAATATTCTATATGAGCTTACTTTTTTCCAATAATTCTGAAACCATTCCATTAAATGAAAACACATTTTGAGTGAGAAAAATTGAATGTAAAAGTTGTGTTTCTAGGTTTTATAAACCAGTATATATAATAAAACCGGAGTAGACTGCTAACGACAGAGTATTGAAAGTAACTCACCATTGATGGGTCATTGTAATTTTCTGAGAAATTTGATTTCTATCTAATTGGGCTTTGTGGTTGACTGACCACATTTTAACACGACTTCTAATAATTAAAACCTGGTAATATCACGATTATGAAATAGCAAGAACGTATAAGACATATCAAAAATCAGCTACAAAATGGTTGGTAATCCCTGATTCAGACGTCTCCGGAAAAACTTGTCCTGTTCTTTGAACACACTGCCATGGTTGACGGTAATAAATCTGCAGAAAAAAAATAAAAAACAAGCAGGAAATAAAAAATAAAAAATATTAATAATTTCCTTTGTATTGTCATTCTTTGTAACAATGTACACAGAACGAAATGTCGATACACCTGACCCGTTGTAGCGAGTCGATGCAGCCGCAGCCAACAGAGGGCGCCGCCATTATACCAATTAGGTATGTCTCGGCCGAGGCGCGAACCAGCGACCTCCCAGTCTCAAAGCGGGCACACTACCATCTAGGCTACTGAAGCATGAAAAAAAAGTAAAAGGCTTGGAAAAATAATTTTAAAATTACTAAATAGATAAGAAAGAGAAAAAGCAAGAAAAAAAAAAAAATAAATCGGAAAAAAGACAAATAAAATAATAAAGGAAAATAAAGAACAATAGAAAAATAACAAGAGAAATGAAGTAAAAAGCTAGGAAAACAACAACAAGGAGAAAAGGGGAAAAAACAAGAAAGAAATCAAGGGGGGAAATGTTGTGGCACTCACCCTTCCCCGTTCTTCAAAATATTTTCTTTATTGTGATGGTTAATTCGGGAGCAAGTTTCAACTTTGTCCGCTGGGTGTCAGTAGCGTGCTTCGTGTCAGAGTATCAACGTACACCTCGGCAACTGTGGCGCGCCCGTCGCCATGTTGGCTCCAAACCACGACTCACCTGTGAGCACGGTTGGGTAGGGTTACTTTAACTTGATTACTTTCAATTACTTTTGGATTACTCCAATACCAAAGATGCTAATAAAAGACAAAAGAAACTAAATATGAATAAAATGACTAAATTATGGGGCTTGGGGAGTAACGGAATACATGGAACGGCAAAAATTATGTTGGCAAGCTGTTTGGATTTCTTTTCATTTTGTTTCTGTCGCATTTTATGTTCGTTTTGCCGGAGATCGAAGAGATCAAAGCCAGGAGAGAAAGCTTACCAAGTGTTGTGAGTCATCGTTTTATACATATTATGACTAGCTCTGTGTTTCCCAGGGTTCGGGAACCTTTTTGACCCAAAGAGCCATCAAATAAAAAAGCTAGCTTCATGCTATCATTGAGTATGTTGCAGTTGAGCCAAGTCTTCATGATGATTAAAATACAAGCACTTACCCACGAGTTGTAGCTCCTGGTCATCCGTTTCATGGGGAATGGATCTGGCATTGTTGAGATACAGGCACGGCAGGGATGGCTTGTAAGAGTTGTTACGTAGCCTAGCTGCAGCAGGCCGGACCTGCAGTCTCGCTATTGCCCTCTCTCCCAATGCTACCTCAGTCCCTTCTCGGACCCTACAACAATCGAAGTAACCACTGATCACTATTTCTTTGTAGTCTCCTGACTTTCTTGAGAGTCCGATTTAGTGAATGAATTTCTGTTCAATGTAACAAGCCGCTAAATGCTAGTTGTCGCTGTGCTTCGCAATTTGTTTGGGTGGCCACATTGACTAACAGCATACCCAAAAGCACACACAGACAGTCACGCCCACCCAACACCCCAGGCCTTCCCACACCTGCCCCTGTGTTTGCATTTGCTGTGTGCTGTCTGCTGAACACAATGCAGGATACGTTGATATCAATGACAGTAAAGACAATTAAAATCTGTAAAGCACTGAATCAGTGATAACCGAAGCGCGAAGTAGCGAGGGATTACTGTAACTCTTCATAAGACTCCGACCATTCCCATGTCTTTTTGACTCCTATCTGACTCAAGTAGTCAGGAAACCCGCAGAGGTTCGCTACTTAGTCACAAAGAGTAGCTCTCAGCTTCAAAAAGGAGGGAAACCCGTGGTTTACAGTGTTGTCACTGCCGGCCAATCGGGTTGCAGTTTTTGGATTTTTACTCTTACGGGCGGATCTGCTTTTATAACCCAAGAAGTTTAATTTAAAAAATAGAGAGGTTGAAATCTTATATTCATCCATTCATAACCTTGGCCCTACCTACCTCTCAAATCCTTCCCATTGCCACGCCATCCCGCACCCTCAGATCATCTTCCTCCCTCCACCTCACTATAACCGGCGCTCGCCTCAGCTCCATGGGGAGCAGAGCTTTCAGCCGTTCTGCCCCCCAACTCTGGAACTCATTATTGCCTGAACGCTAAGTGTGCTCCATCGAATTAGTGACGTTGCAGTCTCTGGGAAGCCTTCTTCTGAAGTCCTCAGCTCTCTCTTCTTTGCCCATGTCTCCTCACAAGATGGTGTGCCGGCTCCTCCCATGTGCGTGCCAACGAAGCCCCCTGGGCTCCACCATCTCGGAGAAGAGCGCCGCGATGTCTGGAACAGTCAAAACAACACCGGGCGTTTCTACGTCATCAGGGCCTTGTTCTCAAAACAATGCCTGCCGTATTCCGTCAGAGTCCTGTTATCAAAATTCCCTAGTCAAAATATTCTGCATTTGGAACAGCGTGACCTGTCGTTGAACTAAAGCCCAGTCAGTGAATATCTTGTATTAAACTCAATAAATGTAACTTGTATTCAATCGTATAAAATCCTTTATAGTCAAATGTATAAAATCCTTCAATAACCTTGCCCCTCCCTACCTCTCCGACCTCCTTCATACTGCCACGCCATCCTGCACACTTAGATCATCTTCCTCCCTCCATTTCACTATACCCCCTGCTCGCCTTAGCTCCATAGGGAGCAGAGCTTACAGCCGCTCTGCCCCCCAGGTCTGGAACTCATTGCCGCCTGACCTCCAAAAATCTGTGACCCTCCGGACTCAAAATTCACCTCTTCAGACTTGCCTTTTCTTGACCATCTGCCTCACATACACCCCCCCCCCTTTTAACTGTAACATTTTTTTATTTGATATTTATTAATTGCTTGTTTTACTCTTCGTTTATTGTTGTGTACAGCAACCTTGGGTGTCCTGAAAGGCGCTTCGAAATGCAATGTATCATTAATATTATTATGTCTGAGAATTGGTTAGTCTCCCTGTTCTCCTTGCAAGTTCAAATTCCATTAATGTCTTCTCTCCCTATTTTGAGTGTCTACTAAACTTAATACTTATTACCAAACCATAACACCAATGATCTACTCTCCGTTTTTTCTCACTGTGGACTGAAGGGACCCTTCAGGACCCCGTGAAAGCGTTCCGGACTTTGGAGGAGTGAGCCCCCCTTCGACTCCCCCTCGCTCATTTTCTCAACCCCTTTTTTGGTGCTTTAGACCTGCGCAGATTAAACAGGCCTATTTCTGAACATCGCGCAAACTCTTTTGTGTTTACTCTCCCGCGTCAGCATTCCGTGGAACCCGTCGCTATTTGTTTATTCCACCGTCGCCAGGTTGTAGAAGAAACAGTCGATTGCTGCTGAGAAAAGGGAATTTACTAGGAACATGCACATGGATGAAGGGTTCCGAAAAACCGCAATACTTTGATTTGTGGACTATATAATTGACGTCAGGGTTGGGTAGGGTTACTTTAACTGGATTACTTTCAATGACTTTTGGATTACTCCAATACCAAATATGCTAATAAAAGACAAAATAAACGAAATATGAATAAAATGATGACTCACAACACGTGGTAAGCTTTCTCTCCTGGCTTTGATCGCTTTGATCTCCGGCAAAACGAACATCAAATGCGACTGAAACAAAATGAAAATAAATCCAAACAGCTTGCCAACATCATTTTTGCCGTTCCATGTTTTCCGTTACTCCCCAAGCCTGCACAAAATGTAGTCATTTTATTCATATTTAGTTTCTTTTGTCTTTTATTAGCATATTTGGTATTGGAGTAATCCAAAAGTCATTGAAAGTAATCAAGTTAAAGTAACCCTACCCAACCCTGGTTGACGTCACATAAAATGTGAAGAAACGAGTATTCAATTCCATCCATCCATCCATCCAATATCTGCACCGCTTATCCTCAGTAGGGTCGCGGGGGTGCTGGAGCCCATCCCAGCTATCTTCGGGCAGTGGGCAGGGGACACCCTGAACTGGTTGCCAGCCAGCCTTATCTGTTAAGTGTGTGGCATCAAATAAAATGAAGAAAAATGTTCTGCTGGTTTTCTATCATTTATTGTTTACTTCTGCTTATGTTTTGCCCGTTTACACTACTAAAGGTGTAAGGTAGAGGAAAATACAATGGTAAATTGCAGTGAAACTAGTTTGCTCTAGCTCAGGGTTGTCAAACTCATTTTAGCTCGGGGCCCACATGGTAAAAAAAAAAGTATCACAGGGGCCGGAATAATAGATTAGAGAGAGGGAGGGAGAAAAAAGAGGTTAAAAAAGAGAAAAATAACGAGAGAAAGAAGAGAGGGGGGGTACTGGAGAAAGCAAGAGGAACGGAGAAAGAGAGAGAAAGTAAGCAATAAAGGGAGTAAGAAAGATAGATAAAAATGAGTAAGAGAGAAAGAAAGACAAAAGAGAAACTGAGAGACACAGAGTGAAGCAAAGATAAAAAAAGAGAGTGGGAGAGAAAGAGAGTAAAAAGGGGGTGATGATGGACAAAAAAGAAAACAAGGACCAAAAGAGGGATAGTGAAAAGGGAGAGAGAGAAACTGACAAAATGGGAATAGAGACAGGGAGAGAAAAAGACTGATGGAAAGAGAGACAAAAGAAGAGATAGAAAGAGAGAGAAAGTAAGCAAGAAAGGGAGAAAGAAGACAAAACTGAGAGAGAGTATGAGAAAGACAGACAGAAGAGAAACTGAGAGACACAGAAGATGAAAAAGAGAGAGGGAGAGAAAAAGCGAGAGAAAGAGAGTAAAAGAAGTGATGATGGCCAAAAAAAGAACCAGACCGTAAGAAAGATAGTGAAAAAAGGGAGAGAGAAAACGAGGAGAGAGGGAGGGAAAAATACAGACAGAGACAAAAGGAGAGATAAAGGGAGAAAGTGAGGAGACAAAGACAAAAAGAGAGAGGAAAGAAGGGAGTAAACACAGAGAGAAAAAGAGAATAGCGAGCGAGAGAAAGAAAGGAAAAGAGGGTCAGAGAAAGACAAAAGATAAGCGAGAGAACAGAAGAGAGAGTGAGAGAAACAAAGAAGGAAAAAAGAGAAAGAGAGAAAGAAATACCGTTTCAGTAGCTTTGGGAGTGATGCCTGGCTTTGGCGACCTCAGGTGGACATATTTCAAACTGCATCTCAATATTTTATCGCTAAATCTCAGATTTGAATAAAATACAATCCTGTGCGGAGTTTGTATGTTCTCCCCGTGCTTGCGTGGGTTTCCTCCGAGCACTCCGGTTTCCTCCCACATTCCAAAGACATGCATTTCAGATGAATTGGCCGGTCCAAATTGTCCCTAGGTGTGACTGAGCGAGTGAGTTGTCTGTCCCCGTGTGCCCTGCGATTGGCTGGCAACCCGTTCAGGGTGTCCCCTGCCCGCTGCTCGATGATTGCTGGGATGGGCTCCAGCACCCCTGCGACCCTACTGAGGATAAGCTGCGCAGCTAATGAGATGAGATGAGACAATTTACGGGATATTTTCTAGGGCTTTTAGCAACACAGCGGTGGGTCATTTTGACCCGAAGACATCAGGAAGCTTAAAGGGACATGTCTTTAATTTGTTCGAAATACATTTCTCTCATCCAATCTTTTAAGTCGCAGCAAAGGACAATAAATAAATATTGACCACTAGTAAAATCTTTATGTCTGTCTTTTTCTCTACCTCTCTCTTTTCTCGTTTAAAATGTTATGACGTTTCCTACAGTGTTCTTAACAATAAAATAATGAAGCTGTATAAAATAAGTATAAAGACGGTCCTTAAAATAAGGGACGAGGGTGAATTTGCCACAAAGGACGTTATGTCTCATCTCATCTCATCTCATTAGCCGTACCGCTTACCCTCATTGGGGTCGCGGGAGGGCTGGAGCCCATCCCAGCCATCTCCAGGCAGTGGGCAGGGGACACCCTGAACTGGTTGCCAGCCAATCGCAGGGCACACAGGGACAGACAACTCATTCGCTCATTCACACCTAGGGACAATTTGGACCGGCCAATTCACCTGAAATGCATGTTTTTGGAAAGTGGGAGGAAACCGGAGTGCCCGGAGGAAACCCACGCAAGCACGGGGAGAACATACAAACTCCGCACAGGAAGTCTGGAACTGGATTTGAACCCACGACAGGTTCCCATGACATGAACTGTGCTGCACAAGCGCTAACCACTGTGCCGCCGTGCTGCCTGGACGTTATGTCTTTAAACAAAACTATGAAAGCCGCAAATGTCACACCAATGTTGCCGCCCGTCATTGCCGAGTTCTGACTTATTTCTGAGGTGTCGGATGACGAAGCACATCGAAAAACAACGGCAACCAGATGATGAAGGTTCTGTATCTGAGTCACAGGCACGAAAATGGGTCAGGGCTTAAAAAGGTGAGAATTTTTTGGAGGAACTACCTTATTTATCGATGTTTAATGCCCACCCCTGATTTTGGACTTTTTCACGGGTTCTGTTTGTACTATACAAAACCATGCATGGACATGCACCCTCATATCTTTCAGTTTTCCTTTCCCCCCTATATTCCTGTTGGAAGCCTTCGCTAGGAAAATGCTGGTCAACTAGTAAACCCAAGAGCCAAGAAGAAATCCGCAGGCTCGACGGCATTCTCCATTAAGGAAGAAACAGGAAGTCCGGGGCAGACGAGATCGAAACCGGACAGGACAGAAAGGATCGATACCAGATGAAGCGTTACACGAGCAGGATTCCGGACAGGACGGGACAGACGGGGTCGATACCGGATGCAAGATCCACGAGCAGGATACCGGACAGGACGGGACTGACAAGATCGATACAGGATTCACGAGCAAGATACCAGACAGGACATGACAGACGGGATCAATACCGGGTACTGGATACACAAGCCAGACAGGACTTGAATCTTAAGTCTATGAAGCGTTAAACTTTAACATAAGATTTCATTCCATGGTTAAAAATGTAAGCCGCTTTAATTCCGGGTTCGTTTGTTTTAATTCCCAGTTAAAGCTTTAACTCCACCTTTAACTCAACTGTCAAAGATTTAAAAATACTCTGACATGAAGAGTTTTTGTTTTAAAGCTGCTTTTACACTTAAGCAACATTTGAGGAAACGCCCATCTCAATGTAATTTAACTTAAAGGTGCTGTACGGAATTTGGAACATGCAAAGGAGAAAAGAAATCAGTATCCATTTCCCCGTGCATTGCCGAGGTATCGGATCTAAGACTTTTATTCAATGCTTTTGAAATGAACATTGCATCTTTCAATTTTAAGGGAACAAAAAGAAGGTGGCAGTTTTCACACACTAATTCTTTTGACCCATTCCTCCCCCCCATTTTGCGGCCCGTCCGTCGCGCGCCTTTCCCGATCCAACAGCGGCAGTAATTCCTCGAAAATAGATTAGAGGCGGCCTGTGCATCTCCAGTTCCGGCCTCCATCAAGACTAATGGAAGCACAAAGCCACAGGAGCAAAAGCATCATCTCGCTCCGGCATTGATTGAGTCCATCCACGCTCACTGACATTA
This sequence comes from Urocampus carinirostris, assembly GCF_059441175.1. NCBI lineage: Eukaryota > Metazoa > Chordata > Actinopteri > Syngnathiformes > Syngnathidae > Urocampus > Urocampus carinirostris. Next base: position 8,220,480 of record NC_142365.1, read on the forward strand.
AAAACTGTTTCAGTGATCTCATAAGACTCGTGCTGGGCCCGCCCTCCTTTTTTTAGATCCGAGATTTAGCGATAACTTGAAAGGGAAACGAGGGCGTGTCCCGATTCGCGCTCGATTACAGTTGCTGTCCCGACTTCACCTAATGGGATTTACAGTCCATCGCGGAGATAGTAAAAATAAAAGTGTACGGCGGGTTGCCAAAATAACCTGGAGGTGCGCATAAACAAGCATCCGCACTCGCTCACCAATTAGGCCACAAAACCTGCACTTAACCTCCCTAAATAAGGGGTTAGCAACCTTTTTGAAACTAAGAGCTACTTTATTCTTGCTGATTAACACGAAGGGCTGCTAGTTTGATATCCATTTGTAAAATAACAATTACGTTGTACGTCATGTACCACAATTTTAGTCAGTAAGTGATGGATCATTGCATGAATATGTACAGAAAGTCTCAATTTCCTGCATTCTCAATTTAATGCGCCTTGTGCATGAAATATATATGACGGTAGAGCGCTCGTCTTGGGACCGAGTGGTCGCAGGTTCGACTCCCGGGAAGTTAAATGTGAAAGTGTCCTTGTGCAAAACACTGAAACCCAAATGCCCCCGATAGGCAAGTAGGCGCCTTGCATGGCTGACGCTGCTAGCGGTGTGTGAGTATGTGTGTGAATGGGTAAAGTGTGAAGTACATTGTAAAGTGCTTCGGGAGGTCTTCAGTGACTTGAAAAGGGCTATAGAAATGCAGACCGTTTACCATTACTATGCCGAAAGAAAGGGCGAATTAGTGAACGGCAACAGACTTGTGTCATTCGACAACAAAACCCACTAATCGAGAACCGGTTCCATTCAAAGCTCTATTTTATATTTTTAAAACGCATTTTTTAGGGATTCTGTGCTGTTGACGTATGAAAAACATTTATTGTTTTTTTTTTTAATATGGATTTTTTTGTAGGTTTATAACTATTTTAGTTTTGGTTTCCTGTGTTTTTTCTAAGTGTTAACCTTTGAGTGTTATTTTTTTCCTATTTTAAGTAATAATACATAGGAAACGGGAATATATGGATTAAACAACCCGAAGAGCCATTTGCGAGCCGGCTCTTTTTAGTGAGCTAAGCTGAAAAAGCCGGTTCACTTAAAAGAGTCGTTTCTCTTTGGCCTACATAATCGCCGCTGTTACGTTTACATTCATGAGCAGGGTTGGGTAGGGTTACTTTAACTGGATTACTTTCAATTACTTTTGGATTACTCCAATACCAAATATGCTAATAAAAGACAAAATAAACTAAATACGAATAAAAAAGATGACTCACAACACATGGTAAGCTTTCTCTCCTGGCTTTGATCTCTTTGATCTACGGCAAAACTGACATAAAATGCGACAGAAACAAAATGAAAATAAATCCAAACAGCTTGCCAACATCATTTTTGCCGTTCCATGTATTCCGTTACTCCCCAAGCCTGCGCAAAATTGAGTCATTTTATTCATATTTAGTTTATTTTGTCTTTTATTAGCATTTTTGGTATCGGAGTAATCCAAAAGTAATTGAAAGTAATCCAGTTAAAGTACGCGGAAAGGCCCTGATGACGGAGGACGGCAGGCATTGTTTGAGAAACGCTCTCCGCTGTTTTGAGTTTTCCATACATCGCGGCGAGGTCGTGGAGCTCACGTGGGGCTTCATTGGCACGCCCATGGGAGGAGCCGGCACACCATCTTGCGGAAAGACGTGGGCCGAGAGGACTTGAAGAGAGGCTCGACAGAGACTCCGACGACACTAATTCGGCCGATTTCGATGCAGTTCATTTAGTTAAATTGTTAAAGAAATTAAATCTGCCCCAGTGTGAAAATATCGGCTTTTCTTGTTGATGTTTTCCATCAAGAATCAAGTCATTTTATCCATATTTAGTTTCTTTTGTCTTTTATTAGCATATTTGGTATCGGAGTAATCCAAAAGTCATCGAAAGTAATCCAGTTAAAGTAACCCTACCCAACCCTGTTTATGAGATCCTGAAACCAACACCTAGGAACCTGAATAAAAGCTCTCCTGTTCTCGCAGGCTTTTCTACCACCACATTGAAGTAAAACGCCTTTTCGGAACAACAAGTGGAGCAGGTACATCCGTGGAGTTTTCTGGAAAGCGAGCGGCAAGGTCAGGTTGCCGGTGTCAGACTAGGAAATGTGATCCGAGAGGGCGGAGCTGCACCCTGGATCATCACTCCACTCCAGTCCACTCAACGTCCATCTACTGTCATCTGGAGGATATTACGCAGCCTTGTCCTGCACGCTGCCCGGTCACTCTTTGTGCTGCCGACCCACAGAGCTCCTCAAGTTCTCGATCAGAAGATCCCCGAGAGAACTGAAAACTAGGTTGCCTTTGTCGAGAATAACTGCGACGCAGAAGAAGGCGTGACAACTTTTTTTAAACTCTTCTTCTCGTTAACTCTTGGAAAGGAGCTGTAGCCGAGTGACCTTTTTGAGGATTTGCGGATTAAAGGTAAGTTATTCATGGAATATATGAATAGATATGATAAGGAATGTGTTCAAAATGGGATTTGGTGATGAAAATTCTTATTTTGATTGACATATCATAATATTTCTTTAGATAATAGCATACCTGTCAAGCTCCAGGGCTCCATGGCTTACAGACTGTCATATTTTCCCTTACAAAATAATTTCGTTATATCATATATATTGTTAATCAACATTTTGTTGTGAGATACCGAGTTGCTCGACGTGAATGAGGTTTATTATAAAAAAAAAGTTCAAAAAATGAAGTAGCGTGGACGTTCACAGTAGAAGAAAAAGATACATGCAAATATAATTAAGTAGAATAATGTCACCAGGGGGGACCAGACCAGA